>NC_138384.1:5707984-5716323 GCF_054177405.1 Leptonychotes weddellii
TTTTATATCATGTTAGGGGTCACAGTGCGCTCAGCAAGTAAACTTTTAACTCTAGGAAACACATAAAGAATTACAAGATGTAATGCCTAGTCTCAAATCACAGATCATCTTCTTGGGAAAATAAGACATATCCACGTGAAACAGTTGGCTATCTCAAAGCACTATCTCAAGAAATGCAGCAACAAATGACATGATCAATAAAAGTAATACAGGGGCGCCTGGGTGGCTCAGTTGGTTAAGCGACTGCCTTCGGCTCGGGTCATGATCCTGGAGTCCCGGGATCGAGTCCTGCATCGGGCTCCCTGCTCAATGGGGGGTCTGCTTCTCCCTCTGGCCCTCCTCCCTCTCATGCTCTCTGTCTCTCATTCTCTCTCTGTCAAATAATAAAATCTTTTTAAAAAAAAAAAGAAAAGTAATACAACTACCTCACTACCCATGTACCTTGGGTAGGAAAGCCACCCCACCCACCACCAACACCCCAGACCTCTCTTTCTTCCTTCAGTAACACACACAAAAACTGCACCCACCTCATTGGATTGAGAAAACTGTAAGTAAATATGAGTGACGTGCTTATAACTGGTACAAAGCAAATGTTCTATAAATGTTAACTACCATTTGTGACAGGAATGATAGATAGATCATTGTGAGCTAGAATTGTAGAAGATGAGTGTGGTGATGGTCAAGAAAGGATATGATGAGGGGGAGGAGGGAGGAGCAAGACGGCATATATTATGTTCAGGAAACAATGAGGAAATCAGTCTGGATATGTTACAGAGATTTTGAAGCAAAGGATAATTCTTACCAGGACTAGATTCAGAAGGTCCCTAAATTCTAGAATGACAAATCAGTACTTCAGCTTCTTTTTTGGAAAAGTGCATGATGAAGGAAGGAAGGGCAGATATGTGGCTGAATTGATGGAGGGATGGAAGGAAGAGAGAAAGGGGGAGAAAGGAAAAAGAGAAAGGAGAGAAAGGAAAGACAGAGGGGGGATCTGCCTTTTGGGATTTGACAACGTAGTATAGTAGAAAGAACTCATGATATAGAAGGGAAAAGACCTGGAAGGACACTTCAACTCTGCTTTCACTTCCTATAAGATTTTGAATTAATTGCCTTCCCTTGGTAAGCCTCAGTTTCCTGCTACAAAACAGGGGTCATAATCCCCACATCACACGGCTGCTTGATGAGAATAAGATGAAGGAAGGCAGGTGCCTGGGTAACTCAGTCGTTTGAGCACTGACTCTTGATTTCAGCTCAGGTCATCATCTCAGTGTAGTGAAATCAAGCCCCAATGCAGGCTCTGTGCCCAGCGTGGAGTCTGCTTGAGATCCTCTCTCTCCCTTTGCCCCTGCCCCACCCCCTGCTTGCACACGTGTTCTCTCTCTCTCTTCCTAAATAAGAAAGAAAGAAAGAAAGAAAGAAAGAAAGAAAGAAAGAAAGAAAGATGAAAGAAAGAAAGAAAGAAAGAAAGAAAGAAAGAAAGAAAGAAAGAAAGAAAGAAAGAAAGAAAGATGGAAGGAAGGAAGGAAGGAGCTACACGGGGCCTGGCACAGTATCTGCAGGTGGCCTAAGTTTGGCCCAACCTGCATCAATTCGGCACTTAGGCAGCACCTAGGAAAGCCCTGCCGTTGGGATGAAGTCGTGTTCCACGAATATTAGCCTTCCCTTCCACATACTATTTAGTTAGTGAAAGCTGTGTTTGCCCATACAACAGCACTGAAAGCCTCATTCCTAGCCACGGTTTGGCAAGGACCCACACTGGCAGTCAACGGGAACAAGAACAAAAGCCCAGAAAATGCCACAGTTTCACCAAGTCCTGAGCAGGGTTTCGAGTCATCACACATCTCTATCAGGAGGGAGGCCTGGGAAGCAGTCAAGTGTAGTGACGGCTACCCCTCATCCCACGGAATAGAAATGTGCCCTGGTCTGAGAACGCTCCTTTCCACACATCCTCTTCTATACCTGACTCCCTTCCCGTCATCTGCAGTCAGAAAAGAGCAGCCTAGGGGCACCTGGGTGGCTCAATGGGTTAAGCGTCTGCCTTCGGCTCAGGTCATGATCTCAGGGTCCTGGAATCGAGCCCCGCATCAGGCTCCCTGCTCAGTGGGGAGTCTGCCTCTCCATCTGCCCCTTCCTCTCCCTCTACCCCTCTCACTGCTCATGCCTGCTCGTGCCTGCTCCAGCCTGCTCCGGCCTGCTCGTGCCCACTCGTGCTCTCTCTCAAATAAATAAAATATTAAAAAAAAAGAAAGAAAAGAAAAGAACAGCCTAGTCTTCACAATTTCTCAATCGTGCTGAAATTTCTGCCCAGTACATTCAGCACTGGAAGAGCTGGGGAGGGAGAGTCTGTCTAGCAGAATGAGGAATGATAGTTACAGAAACCAGGTTCTCAGCCAGCACTCCGGGGGGCTGTGCGTGGCGTTCTCGTCCCTTGGCTTAGCTGAAGAAACAAGCCTCTTTTCAGAAAGCAAGGGTGAGACTGCCCACTATTGTCCTAAAAAGAAGAGGTTCCTGAGGCTGAGAGCTACTTTGACCACTTCCCCTCAAATGTGGAGAAAATGCATCCTGCTGAGAGGTGGCAGCCTTTGCCGGTGGCTCTCCAGTGGAAGCTCCCACCGCAGGACACCAGAGGCCAGCCAGTGCTGGTAGTCTCTTGATGGACTTGTTTGTATCCCTGAAATGCCAGAAATGTTGGAAAAACAGTGGTTGGAGGGGAGGGGACAAAAGGGGGGGGAAGAGCAGAATGTTCTTTAAAATCATCAGGACAACAGTGACATGAGCGGGAGAGAAAACAGGAAGCAAGCGGGGCTGGTCACAGCAGTGAAGCTAGACGCAGAACAGTCACAGCCTAGCAGAGTGAGGGCTCCAGAGGCAACATATTTCAGGGACCAACAGGTTCTGCCCAACAACTGTCTTTGCAGGGCCAGCCACATAATTTGCAGGACCCAGTGCAAAATGAAATGAAATGTGGGGCCTCTCGCTCAAAAAGCAGAAAACCACATTGCTAATGGCACTAAAACATAAAGCTCTTTCCTTTCTTCCATGGTCTTTCAATTTGTGGTGGTGCTTTTTATATGTTATTTAACATCATTCTCAGTAAAGAAAAATTAAAATTTTAAATTATTAGCATGAATTTTACCATTCATCTTTGTATTGTGTGGTGCCAGTTTAAAATGCAAATATGGGAGCGTTTAAACCCATATGCAGAATCGCAAAAATTACACAATTCGTATTCCATAGCTTGTGCATGCATATGAATTTCATTCTTGCCATAACTGCACCAAACCAACTCAACTGCTTTTATTTCACTTCACGATAAGCATACTTTCTACAAACGCTCTGCCTCTGGCTTACTGATGAATATGGGAGGACTGGACGGGAAAAGAACTACAGGTTGCAGAATCTTTCCCTTTCCTTTCTGTATCATCATTTTCAGTGTCTAAGTTGTTGCCTAATATAGGGAAGTAACATGAGTAAGAAAGATAGGGCTCCTTGGTTACTCATGTTTCTTAGACCACTGCATTCCTTCTGTGTTCAAAGCAAGTTTTGGAATGGAGGGCATGGCCTCTGGGGCTTCAAGACAATGGCAGCAGAGCACTAACACAAGGGGGGGCCCCTCTGAGTGCGGCACACTACCTGACTCCTTGCCTATGAGTTAATGAGCTTTTCCAGGGAGCCCTGGTCAACCCAGTACTCTGTCCTCCCAGATGACTGGATTCAGTATCCCATGGACTCCAGGGTGTTCTTTTTACACTCAGGGTATTTACCTACTGTAGTGGGGTGAATAGTGTCCTCCCAAAAGATTTGGCCAAGTCCTAACCCCCAGTACCTGTGAATATGATCTTGTTTGGAAATAGGATCTTTGCAGATTAGTTAAGAATCTCTAGATGAAATGATGCTGGATTTAATGTGGGCCCTAAATTCAATGACTAGTGTCTTCATTACAGAAAAGAGAGAGAGATTTGAGACATAGACACAGAGGAAAGACACAGAGAAAAAAGGCCAAATACAGAGATCGGAGTGATGTTACCACCAGCCTAGGAACATCAAGATCCACCAGAAGGTGGAAGCTAACAGGAGAATTCTCCCCTAGAGTTTGAGAAGGAAGGATGGCCTTGCTGACACCTTGTCTTTGGAATTCTAGTCTCCAGAACTGTGAGAGAATAAATTTCTATTGTTCTAAGTCATTAAATTTGTGGTAGTTTGTTCTGGCAGCCCTAGAAAACTAATACACTCATGCCTTTCCTTCTGTCTGGGCTGCCTTCCCTACCCCACCTACCCCCATCACATACATCATGCTATGATACAGAAAGCACTTAGCAGAGTTCATTGCGCATTGTTTTGGTTCAATTAACAGTAGTTAAGATACAAAAGCACAAGGACTTGCCTATCATGACTCTGTATCCTCAATGCCAAGCCCAGAAAGGGGCCTTGATACATAGTTGTTAAATCAGTGGATGGATGGATGGATGGATGGATGAATTTTCCTTTCAGATTCAACATAGGTTTGACCTTTACCCAACGAATTTTCACAACACCCTGTAAATGAATTAAACACACCTCCCAAATGTCACAATAGTACTGTTGGAGCTTATTCACTCATCCGTTCAATACCAGAGGGCCTAGGATGAGCCTGGCCCTATTCAAGGTGCTACAGTTGCAGTAGCAGACAAGACAAGTGAAGCCCCTGCTTTCCTGGAGTTTATGTTTGAGCGGGGGAGACAGGTGATATACAAGGAAACACAGAATAATGTAAGAGGATTCCAAGTAGTGAAGAGCACTATGGGGTGGAAAGGATTGATATGATGACAATGGTGATAAAGCAGGAGCTATTTTGGGTAGAACAGTCATGGAAGAGGTCTCTGAAGAGAAGACACTACTGAAGACTTGAATGGAGTATGGAGATATGCCATGCTAAAGGCTGAGGAAGAGAGTATCCCAGACAGAGGGCACAGCAAATGCAAAGGCCCTGAAGTTTGGCAGATTGGAAGACTAACAAGAATACCATGTGATTCCAACAACAGGGGTTGATAGGAAACTGAGAAAATGCGGTCAAAAGGAAAAGTAGGAGCCCGGTCATGTAAGGTCTTCTAAGCAATGGCAAGGAGTTTATATTTATTCCAAGACATCAGAAGGTTTGGAGCAGGGGCAATTTTTTTCTGATCTAAGTCTCTCCGCAGCTGTGTGGAGAATAGATTGAAAGCAGTGCAGGGTGGGAATAGATTCAGAGACCTGTTAAAAAGCCTTTGCAACCATTCAGTCAAGAGGATATGATAGCGTGAATGGGTCTTTGTTGAATGAATCTTAAAAGGAGCAGTTCTGCACACATATATTCTCATGAGAGAAAAGTTTAAACAAAGCTGTGCTTCTTTAACCTGCCCATGCTGTGTTGGACAATCCTCATGCCCTTGCCCTGCCTATCAGCAGTCAGGCTGACTCAAGGCTTGCCAAAGCCTGCTGCTCCACGGTGTGTTAAATCCTCCAATAAGGTGAAGGAATATAGCATAAGTCACTGTAGTCTTCATCTGCCTCCTGATTTACAATGCAGTAAAACATAAAATCACACCTAAGCTCCCAGAAGCATCCACCCCATTATTCACCCAGTAGTCAATCCAAGTAGTTTTGGCCTGGCTATTGCCAACTACAAATGACAGAAAAGATAGGTGCCACCAAATCTTCTTCCAGATAATATACTGAAGATCTCAGATACTCCATTCTGGGCTATGATCCCACCTACTACGGGAAATGCTATGATAGGGTGTAGGTTCACAGTGCAGTTACTCATGAGGATAAGTAACCCACCATGTGTGTCCATGGAACTGGCTCAGAGTTGAATGACTAAAGAGATATTTTGTACTGGGCTTGAGTTTCAGAAGTTCAGCAGGCAGAATTTAATCTGCCTGAAAGTTTCCTCTCTAACAGGTTGAGCAGGACAAACACTTACAGAAGCCACAATGAATGGGATATGATGAGAACATGAGCTGGTCCTCCCTCTATTGTATTTTCCCAGAGTTTGCATCACAGTCTTCAGGCAGATTAGAAACCTACCTGGAACTAAGCAATACTTTACCCTAACACTTTGTCAGGTAAGACAATCATGAGGCAAAAGCAAGTCAACAAGATCCAATTTAACAACTCAGAGAGGAAATGTACTTTTAGGGGTAACATAGCACCCAATACTTTGGTTGATACATAGTAGGAACTACAGTGAATAAGTAATGGATGAATGCTGGTTAGCTCACAACTTCTGAGACTAAAAGCAGAACCTAGGTGCCTCTTAACCACTTATGTTCCCAGCATCTGAACACCTACATTATGGGTAAAAAATTGAAAAATGGTGAGATCATGGGATTAACATGAACTCATCCATGACTCAGATTCACACAGAGCATCAAGAAGTCAAAGAAGGGAACTGAGTCTGTGGGCAGCTGGCTGCTTCTCTGGTGACCAGCTGGCCTAGGATGGCCACACTCACATATCTGGTGGTTGGCTACCCACTGAGAGGATTTCAGAGGTGACTGGGCCACAGGTCTCCCATCCATCTGACCACCCTGGCCATCCTTCCTGCCACATGACCATGACAAATTTCCAAGAGTGCAAGGCCTAGGAGGCTTGGAACTGACACACTATCACTCCCAACGCACTATATAGGCCAAAGCAAGTCACAGGCCAGCCCAGATTCCCAGAATTCCCACGGATGGGAAATTCCTGATATCAGTTCTCGATGGAAAGAATCACAAAGTCATATCACATAAGAGTATATTGTGGCCATTTTTGCAATCTACCTCACAGGTTTATTTCAAAATCTATGGCTAAAAATACAGATAATATGTCATATAGGCAATGCATGGTTGGAGCTTCCTTGAGGGACATTTCAAGGAGATAAATTATTAACTCTGAAAGGTAACACAAGTCTTAATTTATCATCATGCTGCCTATCAGGCTCCAAGAGCATCAGTAGTAAAGATTCAATTATTTCATTCCTCCTACTTGGGGGGAAAGGAGTAAAAATAATTACAATTATGATGATTATAATTTCTAAATAATAGTAAAAGGAGAAAGAAGAGCAATATCCATTGTACAAGTCCCAACTACTTGGGTCTATAGTATTCATTGTTCCCAGTCCTTACAAATCCCAAAGAGGCTTTTTTCAACCATTTCTGATATGGAGATGAACTCAGAAGAGGTAACCCACTTGACCAAATAGTGGTAACAGAATGTAAGTTCAGGTCTGCAGACTTCAGAGTGAGGGCTTTTTCTGTGAGGCCAATCTCACATCTGAAGATTCCAGGAAGAGAACACAAAGTGGGGGAGTAATTTGCTTTACACGGCTTGACCCCCTCGTACTTAAGAAAACTCCCGGCCCTGCAGTGCCATTCTTGCCTCTGCTAGAAATGCCTTCTGGTCAGTGGTGGGTCAGAGTTCTAGTGGCCATGAGGGCAGCAGTGTTACTGAGGCTTCCATTGTCTGATGACTTAGGGAAACAGTATAGCTTAATTTTATTAATTCATATTGATTTATATAGCTTGGCTCTTTCCACAAAAGATTTGAGGAAACTTACAACAAAAACAATACAGCTGAATATAGAATCCTGGAAATCAAATGCTGTTAGAAATATATTCCCAGAACTGTTTTTTCCAAGGCAACTTTTACTGTCCTATGTGAACAAAATGGAAATCATCATGACAGAATTTCAGCCCTGGAAGAGGCCATTGTGGGTTTCAAATGAGAGAATATAAAAACCACTGGAGAATGTGTTTAAAATACAGATTACCTAACCCCACTCCCAGAGCCTGATTCAGGTGGTCAGCATGAAGCCTAAAAACACGTTTAAGGGCGCCTGGGTGGCTCAGTTGGTTAAGCGACTGCCTTCGGCTCAGGTCATAATCCTGGAGTCCCGCGATCAAGTCCCACATCGGGCTCCCTGCTCAGCGGGAAGTCCGCTTCTCCCTCTGACCCTCCTCCCTCTCATGCTCTCTGTCTCTCATTTTCTCTCTCGCAAATAAATAAAATCTTAAAAAAAAAAAAAAAAAAAACATGCTTAAAACAAGTTCTAAATTTCCCAGACAATTCTGTTGCAAATGAACCCTGCAAAGGAACCCTGATAAAATCCAAATCACTTAACAACACAGGAATCATCTTGCTAGCATTCACTTCTATGCTAAGCACAGTGCTAGGCCCTAAAGGTATTAAGATAAATAAAAGGAGACAAATAATGCAAGATATGTTAAGAAAAAAAAAAGAAGAAGAAGAAGGTAGCGGGAGGGGAGGAATGAAGCGGGGGAAATCGGAGGGGTGGACGAACCATGAGAGAAGATGGACTCTGAAAAACAAACTGAGGG
>NC_138384.1:5716423-5773515 GCF_054177405.1 Leptonychotes weddellii
CTAATCACAAAAACAATGAATTACACAACCAATGAGGATACAATGTATTTAGTGGCACGAAATTTAAAAATTCTTTGAGGAATTAGGAAAGTTGCATCTACAAGCTATCTCTGCGGGGAGCCCTGCAAGTGAACTGTCTAAAGGTAATATGAATCCTGGCTCTGAATTTGTGAGCTGTATGATCTTGCACTGGAGACTTAACATCTCTATGACCAGGCTTCCTCAGTTGTGAAGTGATAATAAGGGTAGTACCTACCTTACTGGGTTGTGGGGATCCAATGACAGAATACATTGGTAATGTGTTATATCTCAGTTTCACTCTCTGTGTTCTCTATGTGTTTTCCCTCCCAGGTGCTGCAAAAAACTGTTTCAATATTGTCAGTGGTGATGGTGTTGAAGACCGTGATGGTAGTGGTGGGTATGGTGTTGGAGGTGGGTATGGTGTTGGAGGTAGAGGTGGTGGGGACTAGGTGTGGTGGTGGTAGACGCGGTGATGGGGACAGGGGTGGTGATGATCATGACGGTGTATAACCTCTCCTCAGTCTACTTGGAAACAAAAATGAAGACTAAAAGAAGCTTCAGCCCAAGATAAGAAAGATCCTGATGCCTGGTTGCAGAGCAAATTCTTCATTTCCCAATGCCTAAAAAAAGATAAGATTGAGATTTGGGGTAAGGAGTAAGAGAGATAATGAATTCCGTTTTGGCTGATTAGTTTGAGATAAACAGGATTTCCAGCTGGAAAGGTGGTTCTGTAGTTTTGGAGAAAAATGAAGTAAGGAAATACAGATTTGAGAATCAGTGACACACAGAGAGGAGGTACTGGGAAGAGAATATGCGAGGGAAATCTGTAGGGAAAGAAGGGAGAGAAGAAGATACAGGGACAAATTTAGAAGTCAGTGCAATGCTAGGATGCCTCCCTCTAAAGTGAGGTATTCTTTAGATATGGCAGTTTAGTCAATTACAAATTCAACTAATTTCTACCGTATCTGAAAGAGGATATCAGAGGAAACATTACCAAATGCCTCACTGAAATCAAAATATGCCACATATATATTTTCAACATGATCTTTCCACCTAGTAGCCTTGCTATAAGACGAAATAATGTCAGTTCAACGAGACTGGTTCTCAGCAAACCTATGCAAGTCTGGTGATTCTTGCTTTCTTTTCTAATGATCACAACTTCTACTTAAAACCTTCTGTAATTTTCCCGGGTATCTTCCACAAGGTCTTATTTGCAATTTCAAGATTCTACTATTTTTTCTCTTCCTGGAAAATCAGAACATTTTCCCTCTACAGATATCTAGCGGCTCTCCTACCCCTTGTTACGTCTCAAAGGTCGCAGGCTGCACTTTCACACTCGCAGTTGAAAATTGTCTCCTCTGGCATGTAACTCGTGGTGACCTGTGACCTCTGAATTCATCTGGTGATTCTCCACATTCTCTTGAGATATCCTCACCCATCGTCAAGTGTTGACTCCTCCTAAGCCACACTTGTTCTTATCCATCCAGTTTGAATGCCTGTTTCCTTTCCAGAGATAGTGGAAGCGTACTGTTCTGGGTCAGAATATTGAATTTACTGGACGCCTGATTCATGGGCTATTCGTGGAAAGGCATGTCTTTATACCCAGGACGTTCCCCCCACGTGCACCTGGTTCACCTCTACCTCTGCCCTAGAGGATCTGACCACCACTCATACCAGCCCACCTACTTCTACTCCACACCACTTCACACTTACTGATCCACCCTATCCCTGTCACTGCTCTTGGTCACTAAAAAGACTGGTTGGGATTCTCACAACTAACCAGAGAAGAAGCCCCTACCCAGAAGCAATATTAAAAATCTATCTAATAGCCCTAAAATCTAAATAGGATTACATGGGCCACCTTGAAGATTTTGGAACTGCCCCCAAAACGTTCATTTATTTTACCATTATTTATTGACCTCCTCTCAGGCATTAGTCACTGTGACAGCACTGGATTTACAATAGCTAGCAAAATAATACATAACCACAGCCCACATGAAGCTTAAAGTCCACAAATAAAAAGAGATATTAATCCAATTATCCCACAATTAAGTGTAAAATTCAGACTCTTTCTTTTTAAGATTTATTTGTTTATTTTGAGAGAGAGAGAGCATGCATGCAGGGCGAGGAGGGGGAGGGTTGGGCAGCGGGAGAGGGTGAGTAAGAATCTCAAGCAGACTCCCTGCTGAGCGTGGAGCCTGATGCAGGGCTTGATCCCACCACCCCAAGATCATGACTTGAGTCAAAATCAGGAGTTGAACACTGAACAGACTGAGCCACCCAGGTGCCCCTAAAATTCAGACTCTTAAGCACTATGAAGGAGAGTGGGTAAGTGATTCATCAGTAGTGTAAAATAGGAATATTCTGACCTAATCAGGGATATTAGGGAAGTCTTCCTTGAAGAAAGAACCACAGAGCTGAGATCCAATGGCTGCACAACAGTTAACCAGATGTGGCACTCATAAAATGATTATTAGGCCTCTCTCCAGACCAAGAAAATTCAATCTTTGGTGGTAGGCCCAAGCATTGGTATTTTTAGAATCCCTCTGGGGCACCTAGGTGGCTCAGTCAGTTGAGCACCTGCCTCTTGGTTTCGGCTCAGGTCATGATCTTGGGATCGTGGGATCAAGCCCCCCATTGGGCTCCATGCTTAACAGGGAGTCTGCTTGAGATTCTCTCCTTCTCCCTCTGCCCCTCCCCACCACTCTCTCTCTAAAATAAATAAATACATGTTTAAAAAAAAAGAAGAAGATAGCAGGAGGGGAAGAATGAAGGGGGGGAAATCAGAGGGGTAGACGAACCATGAGAGATGATGGACTCTGAAAAACAAACTGAGGGTTCTAGAGGGGAGGGGGGTGGGAGGATGGGTTAGCCTGGTGGTGGGTATTGAGGAGGGCACGTTCGGCATGGAGCACTGGCTGTTATGCACAAACAATGAATCATGGAACACTACATCTAGAACTAATGATGTAATGTATGGGGATTAACATAACAATAAAAAATTTAAAAAAAAAAAAGAAGAAGAAAGAAAAGAATCCCTTTCCCTGTACCCCAGACAATTCTAATGTGCAGCCAATGTTGGGAGCCACTGAACCAGGATGAAGAGACTGGGTGGGGGTAAAGGAATGGGCCTGGGCAAGGCCCCATGAAAGAGACAGACATGGCCCTTAGTGGAACATAAAGAAGCCTGGTGTGGCTTGAGCATGGAGAGTAAACAGGAGCTTCATTGTGGATGAGGCAGGAAAGGAGAGCAGGGGCCAGGCAGGACCATGGAGGGATCCTGTGAATTTTGTTTTTTCATTTAGCATCCTTGAGAATCTAGTGAAGTTTTATTATTATTACTATTATTACTACTAATAATAATACTATTGCTACTACTATTATAATTATGGCCATGATCAGCTTTGTATTCTGAAAACATCTTTCTGAGCTCCTGATGAAGAATGGATTGGAGGGACCAGGAAGGAGGAGAGTTGGAAGGGGAAGGGGGTGTCTGCCTGACCTCAGGCTGAGAACTGGAGACAAGCAGTGACTGCCATCCCCAGGTGATTGGAGAGGGCAGGGTAAGGTCTGTCCACAAGAGGGGCCAGTCTCACCAAGCAGGCAGAGCATTTTGGCAGCCTCAGTGAGCACTAATCAACAAGTTTGGCTGAAACTCCTCTTTTCGGGAGCACCGGGCATGGCAGCTTCAACAGCGCTGCTTGGCACAGGGCTGGGCGATGCTTCAGCAATCCAGGCAGCCTGCCGGAAGCCATATGCCCTGCTTAATTCCTCCGCAAACCTACTGCTTGCAGCCATGCAGACATATGCAGCCTTAATATGGTTACAGTGTCTTAAACTCCTGAGGAAGGGCGGTGGAGGGATGTTCCCGCCCAAGCACTGCGATGGAGGGGAAAATTGTCAGAAGTGATTCTTGGCTGAGATTGGCAACATACACTGTCACTTGAACCTATCAATAGACCGGGCTGATGATGTTTTTCACTTAACACCTAGTGACAAGGCTGTCAGAAACTGGCAGGAGATCCCTGCATTCCCTGCCAAGAGAGAGGAACATGAAAATCTGTCGAAATTCATGCTTGTTAATAAATATACCCCTGGAATTCTTTTTTAAGGAACCCAGGGTTTTAGATGTCTAGGCAACATTTGGCAGGGATTCAAAAAGTCTGATCGAGCCAGGAGGTTTCTCTCCAGCTCCAGTTTTCAGATGGTTTTGGCTCACTGGCAAAGGAAAGGGGTGAGACAGAGTCTTAGTAAAGGATGAGCCCCAAAGACACTAATTGTTATAAATTCTAGCATGGGGTCTGCTGTCTATGGGCAAAGTAGACAGACAGATGACATTGCTGCTAGACTCCAGGGAAACCCTGTAGGCCACTGGGACCAGATATCCAGTCGTACCTTTGTCAAGAGAGAACATGGCTCAGCAGAGGGTTTAGAGGAGAGGTGCAATAACGAGAAACCAATGTTGTCTGGCTGCTGTGTGGTCCTTGGTGCTGTTCGATGAATATTCCTATTAGGGTCACACTTCCCCACCCCCTTGAGAAGCTCAGTGAGATCCCGTGGCTTGTGTTGACCGATGAACGTGATGTACGTCACACTTCTGCCTGGAAGCATTAAGAGCACAATCTGCACCTGGGCTTTCCTCCTACCCCAGTGACTGGCAGCAGTGGTTATTCTAATAGCTGGGTCCCAGAGTGAGGACAATGCAGAACAGTACCCCAGGCTGACCTGCGATAGACATGAGGCTTGAATGGAAAATAAAATGGATTATTATAAGTCATTGAGATATGGGGATTGCTATAGCATAACTCAGCCTACATGCTCTCTGTTAGGAGCCACTTTGAGCAATTTCTCTTTCCCTAATGTCCTTCCCTGTAACGGGAATGGCTTGTTGCATAGTGGTTACTTTCCAACATGCCTATGCTCTGATCTACCAGTGACAATCTGGGGTAAGGCTCTTAAACACCTACAACCTCAGTTTGTTCATCTCTGAATTATGAATAATAATACTCTCCATCCTATAAGATACTAAATAAAATAATGTCTAGAAGTAATTAACCTTTATTTCATGCCATACAGAATATAAACATAGCAGGCTTGAGTTTGCTATCCTTGACTGGCATCTGGGAACTTGGACTTCAGGAGGGCTCCCCCCATTCCAAAACTGATAAAGGTGCCCACTATACCTAAACTGTTTGTACAAACAATATGGTTCATGCTGAATATCTGCTTTTCTTCTGGGAGTCTGGAATTTTGGTACATACTAAGTCGAAGGTCCCTATGTGACCAGCCCCCAATGAAACCCATGGGCACTGGGTCTCTAACACTATTCCATGGTAGACAACACTTCACACATGTTGTCAAAACTGATTGTTGGGGGAATCAAGCACATCACGTCCAAGAGAGGACTCTTGGAAGCCTGTGTCTGTTTTCCTCCAGACTTTTCCCTATGCACTTTTTCCCTTTGCTGATTTTGCTGTGTATCCTTTCACTATACTAAGTCTCAGCCATGAGTCCACTATATACTGAGTCCTGTGAGTCCTCCATATGAATCACCAGACTTAGGAGCGCTCTTGGGAGGTTACAAGTATGGTTTACTCTCAGTTGATAATAAGTATAAAAAGATAAGTTTACAATAAGTATTGTTAGTATTAAAAATAAAACAAAGGGAGATGCACAGAAAGAAATGAAAATAGCTAATTCATCGCTAACCATGTAACAAAAAGACCAGGAGACTGACTCCTCACATGGCCTCCTTTTCACCTGTCTGTATCTCCTCTGTATGTTTCTTATAAGGATGCTTGTGATTAGATTCAAGGCCCACCTAAATATTCCAGGATAATCTCATCTCAAGATCCCTAATTTGATTATATCTACAAAGATTCTTTTTCCAAATAAGGTCACATTTACAAGTTCTGGGGATGAGGACGTAGACATACCTTTCTGGAGCCACCATTCGGCCCACTACAAACAGCAACAGTTAGTTCCACGCACTGCTGGCCAGTTACTTAACCTTTCAGCACATCACAAAATTTCTCTGAAGGCCAAGTGAGGCAGTGCGTGAAAAATGTTTAGCATGTGGTCTAGCATACAGGAACAGCCCAATAAATGTCAGTTACTGTTATTGCCCATCACCGCACGGTTGTTGAGAAGAAAAACTAGGACTTGAACCAGGCGCATATAACTGCTATTCGGTCTTACTTCCCTCTAAGAACAGTTAGAGAAGGGGGCTTGGAGAAATCTTTGTAGACCCAGTGATGGCCCACCACCAATCTGCAGTCATTCTGACTGGGACCCTTTTATATACTGTTTTGGTCCAGAGCTTGTGAAGGGGGTGAACTACCCCCAGACCCCCTTCTGAGGCCCTCAAAGAATAATTCTGGAGAACCTCGGCTCTTCTGTTTCACCATCTCAAAAACCCCGACAGTAATTACAGCTGCCACACTAGAGTGCTTTGAGGGTTATCGAGTTAATGACTATAAAGTCTGTGGAGCTCTTCAGAGGAAAGAAGCCATAAAAATCAGATAAATAAAACAGTCAATCAGCACATGTTTATTGTGTCCACAGGGTGCATAGCACTGTACTTGGAAATAAAGATTAAAGGGGAGAAAAGCAAAGGAAAAGGAGGAAAGTTAGTTCAGCCAAAGTCTTTCCAGGTTAGAGTACAAGGCCAGCTATAAACTAAAGAGCTAGAGCCCTCCAAGGCTTTAAAAAATGAAGGAGGTGCCTACAAATCAGTAAGAAAAAGATAAAGAACTCAACTGGAAAAAAATGGACAAAGCATTCAAGTAAGCAGTATACAGAAAAATAAACACAGCTAGCCAATAAGCAATAAAGAGATGCTTAGCTGAGCTCATAATTAATCAAAACAATAACAAGATAGCATTTTTCACTTATCACATAGGCCATGTTTCCTGATACACCGTGCTGGCAAGGTGTGAAGAAACAGGTGCTCTCCATCCACTTTGGGGGACAATATGAATTGGAGCAAACTGTCTGGAGAGAAATGAGGCAAGAGCTATCCCCTAAAACTGTGTATGCCCTTTGTCCCAGAAATCCTGCAGCTAGGAATCTGCCCCAGGAATAAACTTACAAAATCAAACCTGGCTACATAAGGATACTCGTCACATCAGTGCTCTTATTGACAGAAAATCGGGAACAACCTAGTATCTGGGAGCAGCACTCTGGTTAAATTATGGAGAGTGTACTCAGTAAACACAAGGCAGATGTAAGCAAGAATTGGGTCACTCCAAGTTGTCACATTAAAAGAAAGAAGCTAGAGCAGAACGGTATGCATAATACGACATTTTTGTGAATGAGGATAAGGGGGGCTTCACATTCAAGGATGACCCTCTCGGGATGTGCTGTGAACACACCTGGGCCTGCACTCCTGCCCCTGCTGTGACCAAAGGCCTGCCCTACCAATGAGGACAGGTGGGAGATTTTTGTTTTCCTTGTGAAAACCAAACTCCAACCA
Source organism: Leptonychotes weddellii (assembly GCF_054177405.1). NCBI lineage: Eukaryota > Metazoa > Chordata > Mammalia > Carnivora > Phocidae > Leptonychotes > Leptonychotes weddellii. The sequence continues at coordinate 5,723,919 of NC_138384.1, forward strand.
GATTCATTACAAGGAAGAACATCGTGTATTAAGATCTTGAGCTTGGAGGAGCCAGACTACCCAGGTTCAGATTCCAACTCTGCTGCTGCTTACAAGCTGCATAACTCTGAGCAAATCACTTCACCTCTCTGTCCCTTAGTTTTGTCTAAAATACCAACAATATCAGTACCTACCTCACCGAGTCATTATGAGAAATAAATGTGTCACTATCTGAGGAGTGCTTCAACAACGCTTGGCAGAAAGCCACTCCCTCTGTAAGTGTTATAAAGCAGGTAAATTAGACTCAAACACTGAGTGCCTCATCTCCTGAATCCCAGTGTGACCCCTCTGTTAGCGTGGCCCCAAATACCCAAGGGGAAAAGAAGAAAGAAACAGAAAGGTGTCTTTTATGTATTCAGTGGGCCACGCTACAGGATGAAGTCATTTTGAAAAGGATAATTAGACCTCCAATTGGTTTTCATTTTATTTCATTTTCTTGCCTGCAGTTGACAAGCAGGGAGATTGTGTTACTTCCACAGTCACTAACAGCAGAGCCGCCCAGTTCCTCCTATTTCTATAGCGAGCTCATGAAAGAGAGAAGCCTGCTGGTGCAAACTGCTTTGATGGGAGGAAGCATCTAAAATTCATTTTAATTTCAATTTGTGTGAAGCTTTTGTATCAAATTACGGATCTGGAGCATGATGCGGCTCAGTGAAGAATCCCATTTTCCATCAGTTTGGATGCGTTCATTGTGCCGTCAAGGGGTAAAATAATTAAGGCTGAAACCCTATCTCCACTGGAGACTGTCTACTGATGTCCCACTTCCTGTGTTGATCAAGTCAGGTGACAAACCAACAACGAGTATTCAAGGACCAGCGCTGCCCCCTGGGAGGTCCCAGACCAGCCGAAAATTCCTGGGCGAGTCAATTAGTTCAAGGGACTTCTCACTCAGATGTGATAGTGCCAGTGGCCTGATCCTAACTGCAAGACCACCAATCAACTAGGGCAAGCCAAGGTTGCTTGGATAAACTAAAACAGAAGCTGGAAAATTTCAGTAAAACAGCTGAAATCTGCAAAGCCACCAAGTAGCTGGTTACTAGGCACGTGAATTCACTTCACTGCTTCTATGAAAGTCAGACTGAGAATGCATTTGGAGGCCAAAGCAATCAGGCTAGGAAAGCCACCACTGATTACATTTTTTAATTATTTCTCTGGTCTGGCATATCAGGTGGTCTCATTGGAGTGTACAAGTTCTGCTCAGTACAAGGGTCTCCATGACTGGGACTGTGCACTCATGCCCAGCTGCTGTGTGGCGGTGAACAGGTCACAGGTACCTCCCTTCCCAGAGAAAAGCTCTGCTGACAGGAGTCATGTCATCTAGAAGGGGACATGCTGCCCCCACCCCAACCCTACCACCATCACCAACCCAGGGGCTGCCAATAACTGCCTGAAACCAGAATCAAAGTGCAGCCTCCTTGCCTCAAGAGAGAACGACTCTTGTCTTGTCTTGCAGTGTAACTTCTGTGCAAGGGCCAAGGCCACAGGGCCACACCCTTGCTTATCTATCCTTTTCATCTTGTCTTCCTCAGTCTCTTACAGGGGTCTCCTGAGAGCAGTCTCTCAATAGATCACATGTACCCAAATCCCTGACTCAGGCTCTGCTTCTAGGGAAATCAACTGTATTTGTTTCCTGTCACTGCTATAATAATTTACTACAAAGTGAGCAGCTTCAGCAATGCAAATTTATTATCTTACAGTTCTGGAGGGCAGAAATCTGACCCAGATCTCACTGGGCTAAGTCAAGACATTGGTAGGGCTGTGTTCCTTCTGCAGACTCTCAGAGACAACCCATTCCTTGCCTTTTCCAACATCTAGAAATTGCCTGCATTCCTTGGCTCATGGCCCTGTATCACTGCAACCTTTTCTTCCATTGTCACATCACCTTCTCTGACTCTGACCCCTACTGCATCCCTCTTATAATGACTCTTATAAATACACTGAACCCACCTGATAATCCTGGCTAATCTCCCCATGTCAAGACCCTTCACTTAATTACACCTGCAAAGTCCTTTTCCCATGTCAGGTAACATACTTGCTGAATCTGGGGATTAGGACAGGGACATCTTTGGGGCCATTCTTCTGCCTCCTACACTGACCTAAGAGAGTTGGGATAAGGAGCAGTCTTAAGAACCAAACTCAAAGGAAGAGCTTCTGGAGTTGGGCCACTGATTGGCTGCCTAGCAATAAGGAGCCTATCACTGCTTAGATGAAGCATCCTCTATCCCTGGCACATGAGCACAATTGCTAAGACTTTCACCTAGGACAGCCTACAGGTGGAAGTGGATGCCCTGGCTTGTGCAACATCTCTAGTGTTGGAGAGGAGGAATAAGAGATACAGTAATCATCAGGATTGTGAATTTGGGTGGCTGTTGCTAAATACCACAAATGCATTGAAGAGAAAAAAATGACAGCCTCGGGGCGGTCATTCAACAATTTAGAGCAAATTGTGTCAGAGAGCCTCCCTGGCAGTATTTAAAGAAACCCCGATATTCTTCAGCATGAAAAGAGAGCTGAAGAAAATACACAGCACTTAACTGTGGAAGAACTTCAGAGAAGTTTGGATTCCTACAGTCAGGACCCTGGTGGGAAGGAGTGGGACTCCAAGACTTGGGGTGGGGATATCTGGGAAGATGCACTTGATTACCTTTAACCCTAAGATCCCACTGAACTTGCTGAAGTGTCCTCCTCCCTCTTGTTGGAAGACAGTCCCCGTCCCTTGTTTGAAGAATAAGCATAACCTCAAATGGGGTAGGTGCCTAAAAAACAATGCTCCCACCCCTTCTGTTGGCTACCAGACCAACACCAAGGGTTGACTCTCAACCTAATCTGATGAGCAAGTGCTGGGCCTGCCAGAGAGAATGGAATACATTCTATAGGAGGCACAGGACCCTAGCTAGCATGGCTGGGCAAAAACCAGGGTAGTGTGACGAGGGTGCTTGGTGAAGAGGGGCAGTATATAAAGCACTGTAGATAAAAAAGAGTTTATTTGGGACGTCTGGGTGGCTCAGTCGGTTAAGTGTCTGCCTTTGGCTCAGTTCATGATCTCAGGGTCCTGGGATTGAGTCTAGCATCGGGCTCCTTGCTCAGTGGGGAGCCTGCTTCTCCCTCTGCCTGCCGCTCCCCAGGCCTGTGTGCATTATCTCTCTCTCTCTCTCTCTCTGACAAATAAGTTAATAAAATCTCTTTTAAAAAAATAAAATAAAAAGTAAAACCAGTGACATTTTTTAAAAAGAGTTTATTTGATGGAGAGCCCTCCTGTGACATGGGCTTTAACTCTTGGCAAAGCCCTGAAAGATGAGTCTTATTATATGCAGCAGGGATGGCTCTTGGTAACTTGGACTTAAGCCCCTCAGGATGGGATGCAAAGGAGAAGGGAGTTATGAGTAGCCATTTAATTAAAGCCAACTATTAGCAGTGCCTTTGAGGTTTGGAAATCATTGCTAAGGTATCTGGAAAAAGAAATCTGAGCTGATATTCCAGAAATCCCCAGTTCTTCATGGGATCTAAGGAGAAGGAAAATTTACTTGCTGGAACTACACAGATGCCTCCTTTAACCATGGGTAATCAATGTTACACCATGTGAGAAAAAAAGCAGATATAGCAGGATTGAGGACTGTTATCCTTAGAAAGACCTGTTTTCAAGGTTGGCCCTTGGCTAGCATCTGCAAACTTGGATTTGGAGAAGGTTCCCACCATTCCCAGAATTGAGAAGAGGGCTCACTGTGCCTAAACTGTGAAAACAATACAGGTTAGGGTGAACACCTGTTTTCCTTCAGCAAGTCTGGAATTCGGGCATGTGCCAGGCAGAGGGTGCTTATGTAACAACCCCCAATAAAAACCCTGAGTCTCTGATGAACTTCCTGGTAGACAAGATTTCACATGTCACAGCTCACTGCTAGGGGGATTAAACGTACGCTCTATGACTCCACTAGGGAGGACTCTGGTAAGCTTGTGCCTGGTTTCCTCTGGTTTTTGCCCCATGAAGCTTCCCCTATGCTGATTTTGCTTTGTAACCTTTGCTGTAATATATCATAACCATCAGTATGACTATATGCTGAGTTCATGAATCCTCCTAGCAAATAACCAAGCCTGGGAGTGGTCTTGAGGACTTCCAACACATACCATGACAAACAGATACCTGTAGTTTTATTCATAGGCATTTATCTGGGCCCTCCTGAGGCAAGAAGCTTAGTGGATCCTGATGAAAATGTCCTCTTACCCTAAGACTTGTTCCTTCCCCTATATCCTAGGGGATTTTGCTTCCCTTTGAACCAAATGTTGATATATTCCATCTTATTGAATGTATAAAGAGCTTGGTTTCATAGTTAGAAGTATATGTCTTCACCTTATAAAATAGAATTTTTCAGAACTTCTAGGGCCTCAAAGTATCAGTAGTCTTTTTTTTAATCCCACTGTCCCCAGAGATCTCCAAAATATTTGAATTTTTTAAGATTTTATTTACTTATTTGAGAGAGAGAGAGTGAATGAGAGAGAGCATGAGAGGGGAGAGGGTCAGAGAGAGAAGCAGACTCCTCGCTGAGCAGAGAGCCCGATGTGGGACTTGATACTGGGACTCCGGGATCCTGACCTGAGCCAAAGGCAGTCGCTTAACCAACTGAGCCACCCAGGTGCCCCAAAATATTTGAATTTTTAATGTTCTTTCCCCAAATCACAATTACTCAACTACTTCTTGCACAGGTAAATAGAACCAAAATCCTACTAGACAGATTACAGGTTGCAGCAGTGGGGGAGTAGGGGAGAAGACTAGGATGATGCTGTGGGAGTACAGAAAGGCATCTCCATCAGACCAGGGAGTAGGTAAGGCTTCCTGAGTCTCTCAGGCAATCTTAAATAAAGACTAACAATTATCATAGTTGAGCAAGTCTTAAAGAAAGACTAAGAATTACTATGGTGGAAAAGCTGCCAAAGGGAACTATTTGAGTGAGAAAGGACAAAAGTAAGAAATGACTTGGGTCATTCCAGGAACCAGCAAGGAGCTCATCCTTGAATGAAAAGATGGGAGATGGCCTAGTTATGTGCACATGGAAGGTGCCCTCTCTCAAGATATACAAAAAAAAGGGAAAAGTTACTCTAGTAATAAGGGCATGTATGAAAGTGAGCAGCACATGCTTAGCTGAAATCCACAGATCATCTCACCAAATGCCCCTCAAGTTGCTACTGGTTAATGATTTTGGTCAGAAGGTTATTTTTAATTCTTCTATTCTGTATGCCTCCTCCTAGGCAACTTCTCTTCTAGCTTTCTCTGCTGCTTCCATTTCCTGAACAAGTTCCTCAGCCTTCTGTTCCCCTGTTCTCAAAACTCCTGTTCTCTGGTCCAGTCTCATTAGGCACAAGATGATGGTGCCACAGTTTGATGCTTAGTCAACCTGTATTCTGTTCCAGCCTGGGGATTCTTACTTCATCCTATCAACTATCAGATACCTGCCATAGAGACAGGAGATATTGGGTATTGGGTCCTGGAAAAGGTCATGGCAGGAAACAGATGGCATGCTGAAGAGGATGAGGGAGGGTTTATAAGGACTCTTTATAAAGTTGTGGGCCAGCTGAAGAAAACCCACAAGGAACAAAGACTCCCAGAGCTAGCAAAAAGTGGGAAGCTGATACCACCCCTAGGATTAAAGGGACAACAAATGGAGGAAGGGTTACCAGAACTGAACAAAATCTAATGCTTTCAGAAAGGGTCACTTGACAGGAGCTGTGGCCCACCATAGAGAAACACAATCACTACCAACCTGTGTCCCATCAGGATGTGAATTAGGAATTCAAATGTGCTCAACTCCATTTTGTCCTTCCTTGCCTCCAATCTGCTAGTGCCTACCATTGGCCAAACCCAATGAGAAACCAGAGGGCACGAGAACTCACTGATGGGTCTAGAAGAGCAAATGAAAGATGCCCAACTTAATGACTAAGGACAAATCAAGACACACACATAGAAATATAAATCATGGTACATTCCAGAGGCTTTTATTTATATGAGATGGACAACAGATTTCAATATACCAAAAGGGGTTAAGATGTTATTTAGACATGCAATTCTGTGCTTCAATATCACACACCTTGGTAAGCAGCCATCTATTAACATACTCAGGTGTTTGAAGTGACCCTGCCCCCCTTGTAGGCTGAGAAAAGATGCCACTTTAGAATAAGATGGGAGCATTTGGGATATAGCTAGGCTCTTCAGTACCTCTCTAGGGTAGCAGATACAACAGAGATTTTGCAGCCTGTCTGTCCCCACAATGATGCTGGCACTTTCTAGCAATGATGTGTCTCATAGCTCAATTTCACTTTTCAGCAGTCACCAGGTCTCAGTTGTGATGAACCCAACAGAGACTTTGTTTGCTCCCATCTTACTTCTCAGTCACCCTGGGGCCTCATTTCAAAAAGGGCTATCTGTGATCAATTTCACATTTCTATTCAATGGGTATTAATCCTAATGAACACCACTTATTCTGGATTCTCCCTGGCAAGCAGTAGGAAAGCCATGAAATGAAGAGTCAGATGTTTGTGCAACTTCCCACTCAGATATGCTGCTTGAGAGTTCCACTGTAAATGAAATCACCAGTCCCCTAGGGGCAAAGGGCTTAGAGGTGGTTACAGACTAAAGGGATCGCCACAAGGACACTGAAAGGGGGAAAGGCTAGGAGAATGTGTCCCTGCTCCTTCCAGGTGGCAATGATGTCTGCCTGCACAAGTGAGCAGAAAAGTGCCCACAGAGACTGTGTTCACTTTCCCTTTGATGATAAAACTCTTGTTCAGTTCAACAGACAATAGGTGGCTTTGTAGCTTTGCCATTAGGTAAATTCCTGCAGCAAGAATAAAATTTTTCTTTCAATTAACAGTTCCCTGAGCAAGGAAACGAACTCATTTCTTGATGCATGATACCATCCTCCTTAGGTGCTGAAGGAGAGGCAGGGTTGCATAATGGTTAAGGGCTCAAGTTCTAAAATCAGACCCAGTCCTAGGCTTAAATCCCAACTCTACCACTTACCCAGCTATGCAACCTTAAGAGAGCCACTTAACTTGTCTGGACCTCAGTTTTCTTGCCTCTAATTTCTTATCTGTAAGAGGTAACTATAGCCCCTCCTCACTGGTTGGTGAGAAGATTAAGAGAAAAGATATAGATCAGCATAGCCTCAAAAAATTGAACATAAAATTACCATATGAATCAGAAATTCTACTTCTACACAAAAGAATTAAAAACAAATACTCAGATAGTCACACATGAATGTTTATAGCCAAACTATTCATGATAACTAAAGGGCGGAAACAGCCCAAACGGCCATCAATGGATGATATGATGAATGGGTAAACAAAATGCGGCACATCCACACAATGGAATATCATTCAGCCATAAGAAGGAATGAAGTACTGATGCATGCTACAATATGGCCACCCTCAAAAACATTACACTGAGTAAAAGAAGTCAGGAACCAAAGGATATATATTGTATGGCTCCATTTATATGAAATATCCAGGATAGATAAATCAGATAGTTAAAAACCCAGGATAGACAGAAACATAAAGCAGACTAGTGGGGTTAGGGGAGGAGGAGGGAATAGGGAATGACTGCTTAATGGTAATGGGTTTTCCTTTTAGGATGATGAAAACATCTTGGGACTAGATAGAGGTGGTGGTTAGTACATTGTGAATGTACTAAATGCCACAAAACTGTACATTTCAAAATGATTAATTTTATGTTATGTGAATTTCACCTCAATTTTTTTAAAAAAGCTCAGCATAGTGTGAGGAACATAAAAAGTAGTAATAAATGGTAGCTGTTACAACACCCTGTATATAACTGAAATTACCTTCTAAGTTAAATTCAAAGACTCCCCATCACCTACAGGACAAAGACTCTTTCCTGGGAAGCCAAGGCCCTCTATGGCCTGTCCCCAAATCACATCTCTAACATTATCTCCCTAAATCTCCCTGTACAAGTCATTTGGGGAAAAATGCAAACAAAATTTCCCACTCCACGTTGCAGGTTTCAAGGCCATCCTGAACAACAGGAAGGCTCCTTGTCTTTGGGAATTTCAGGTAAGGAAATGCCCACACTCGCCACAACAGCCTCTTCAGTATTACCTGAACCTCTGCTAATACTGCTCTGGCCTTCCTTCCCTCTCACCCCTTCCTCACCCAGCAAGGTCTGCCCACCCTTTAAGGCCCAGCTAATTCACAATATATCTGTTGTGACCACTCCAGCCTGCAAGGCCCTTTCTTCCTCCAAAATCCTTCTGAAAGTCCATATGACATCACCCAGGTGATACTCATCCCACACTGCCTTGTAGTTTTGATTTTCTGTTATTTTTTTAAAAGATTTGATTGATTGATTGATTGACTGATTGATTGATTTGAGACAGAGACAGAGATAGAGACAGAGAGCGAGCAGGGGGAGGGGCAGAGATCAAGGGAGAAGCAGACTCCCTGCTGAGCAGGGAGCCCAACAAGGGGCTTGATCCTAGTGAAGAGGGAACAGAAGGCAAGCTGAGGACAAAGCAGAAGCTGACACCCCACAACCCCCCGCCCATGGGATACATGTGACATTCCTCATGCACTCCTGGCTGCCCAAAAGCTAAGGAAAGGAAAAACAAATAGTTAACTTATAGAGATCACAATCCTACAAGACGTGAGTCTCCCTCAGTTTACAAATGTCTTAGCAATCTACAAGAATAAAGCATTTCTATCAATAACCTAGCTTCTAGAAGGAAATGTAGATATAATTAAATATCCGTATAACCTGCAGCCCGTTGACAGACACTTGAAGTGGGCAGAGTGTAATGTTCCTCCAGGAAGCTCCCAACTATCTTACCGTTAATGCCTTATTAGAAGGAAAAACAACCTAAACTTGACAATGGCAAGGTCTCTGGTCCTATGAGTCTACTGAACATACAAAAATCATTTTGAAACCTCCCTTTTCCTTACCTCCCCCACCTCCAAGTATGTAATCAGCCACACCTCACAAACCCGGGGCAGCAGCTCTCTCTGCCCACAGGTCCTGTCCTGGTGCTTTAATAAAACCACCATTTTGCACCAAAGACATCTCAAGAATTCTTTCTTGGTGGTCAGCTCTGGACCTCACCCCACCAAATTTCACCTGTATTCCAAAACTACATCACTAGGGCCCTGAGATCACGACCTGAGCCGAAGGCAGATGCTTAACTGACTGAGCCATCCAGGCACCCTTCTGTTCTTTATTTTTAAATATGTTTACTTTTATCTTCCAACTATATTGAACACCAGAGAGGGAAGATTCAAATGTCTTCAGAAGCCAAAGAGCCAGGGATTATGGTAAACTGGAGACAAGTCCCTCTTCTAAAAAGCCCAGTGTTCCCAGGTCTACTGTTTTTCAAGGAAAACCAGGATTCTGGACATGTACTTCAAGTATTTTAGTCTTCCAATGTTAGTAAGCACCTCTCAAAAAAGCACATAGTTAAGGGGACACATTTTGTTGAATGCATGGGTAGTCGTGATCAGGCAAAAGGGATGGTCAGAAAAACCACCGTGCAGGGCCATCTTAGCCCCACACAAGCTTGAATGAATTCTAAGGTGCCTGGAGGTCTTTGACTTCATGTTCTAGGACATCTATCAGCAAAAGTAATTGGGGTCTGATTTTTCTATAAAAGGCCTAACACTCTGCTTTAACACTCACTCCTGAGAAAGAGATTTCAGACTGTGTCTTTGAAAAAAAGTACAAAGTCATGCTTAGGTTAAAGGTTATGATGACTCACTTGGATTATTTCAACAAGTATTTGGGCAATTACTTCATAACACACTGTGATGGGCATAGGAGATACAACAAGGGACAGGACAGACCATTCCTGTCCTCATAAGTCCACAAATTAAATACAATAGGACACTGATGCGGAAGAACAGGAATAGAACATACACAAAAGAGGAAATACGAATGGTGAACAAATACACAAAAAGATGTTCATCATTACCAGTGTTCGGGGACTTGCAAATTAAAAAGCACTTCACATGGGCAAAAATTAAGAAGTTTGCTAATGTCATTGATGTGGGGAAATGGTTCTCTCAAAACTGCAAGTGGGAGCATAATTTCGTACAGGAGCTTTCCAGGGCAATTTGCCAGGATCTATTAACATTTAAATGTGCATCCCCTGTGACTCAGCAATTTCACTTTTCATAGCCACCCTGGAGAAACACAGAGTCCACAAAGAGACATGTTCAAGGATGTTCACTGGAACACTGTTGGCAATAGCAAAAACCACAGATGTCCTAGATGTTTATCAGCTGGGGACTGTCAGAGCAAACTGCTGTATGTGGTCATATCATGAAATGCTATGCAGTACACAAACTGTGAGGTAAATCTGGACGTCCCAATATGGAAGGGTCTCTAAGACATGGTGCTGAAGGAAACACACACACTAAACAATACTACCCATTGTCTGTGATAGAAGCTTTGGGTGAAGACACATACGAAAAGGTTTAAAAGGATCTATACTAAGAAGAGTGATGGCGTCGCATATGGAGGAATTTCCTAGGGGCTGCTGGCAATGGTCAAGGCCATTTGAGACATGTTTGTAATGTTTAATTTTTTTTTTTAATGTTCATGAGCTACCTGTGTGGTTGAAAAAATTAAAAACATATAAGTGGTTACTTTGTGTAACTGTTTTCAGCAAGGATGCCCTGTGATGTTCCACTTTGTCACAAGCCCAAAACTCTCATGTTTCCCCCAACCAATATGTTTTTTTAAGATTTTATTTATTTGTCAGAGAGAGAGAGAGAGAACACAGAAGCAGGGGGAGCAGCGGGAAGAGGGAAAAGCAGGCTCCCCACCAAGCAAGGAACCTGATGAGGGACTTGATCCCAGGACTCTGGGATCACGACCTGAGCCGAAGGCAGATGCCCAACCAACTGAGCCACCTAGACATCCCTCCCTCCAACCAATATTATTTGTCCTTTTTTGTTGTTGATTATAGTACATTGCCTCTCTAACAATTTACTACATAATAACCTTGAACTTTCCCAAGTTTTGGAATTCGTGTATGAGACCTGATTTTTTCCCATTTAAAAATGTGTTTTCCTTTCAAAAAAAATAAAAGCCTCCCATCAGACTCACATACCCAAACTTGGAAATGGAAGCAGGTCTGCCAAAGAAGCAGAGTCTGAGGCCCCCATTCTAAAAGAGGCAGCAGCCTCAGCTTCACCTGTCTTCCTGAGATTGCAGTGGCCAAGACTCTCTCTCTCTCTGTATCTTTCTCTGGTGTTATGTGAGCAGGACACATCTTGGGGTTTGGACCTCAGGGAGCAGGAGTGGGGTCATTGGCAGTGTTATTCCTGGCTGTGTGGTCTCTAGACCTCTATCTCCAGTCGTCCTGGAGATGCTGCTGCCTAATACCATTTTGATATTTTATCTTCTGCTGAAATTAATCAGGATTGGTTTCTATTATTTGCATCTGAGAACCCCTACTGACCCCATGATCTTGGGAAAGTTACCTAATTTCTTCTGTTTCTTCATTTATAAAAATGAGGATAATGATATCTATCTCACAGGGCTGCAAGAAAATAAAATATATGCCATATATTTAAAATATATATTGCATATATGAAGTATATTTTTAAATGCATATATATTAATATATCCCTGAATATATTTTATGCACTTACATGAATCTATAAATATTAGAGATCCACATGTAAAATCTATATTAAGGTAAAAAATATGAAAATACCTGACTGTACACCTTTCTTCTCAGCTTAGGGACAAGAGGTATGATGGGTTCTTAGAATTTATAGTAGATAAATTGCAGTGGATTTTCACTCCTAATATCTCACAGACAAATGGAAAGGTAAATGATGTACAGCTTTTCAAGGAGGCAGGAAAAAATAAATAAAAAGATGGCATTTGTGGACCTAAGCTTGAGTACAAATAATCACTCCAAATATCCCATGGCTCACTTATTTTGTGTATAATCTGCAGTGACCTTTTCATTGAAGGCCAATTTTCTGATACCAAATAATTTCCAACCCCAGGCCATCTGGCTTGACAGCACTTACAGAACTCACCCATTTTAATATCAGTCACGATAAACATCATTAGGATTGAATATTTCCTGCAAAATGACTCTCAAGCCCTAGAGTGAAGTCCACAGCCAAAACAGGTGACATCAAGATTAACAACTTTGTTGGGTGCCCACGCTGCATTCCCTTGTCAGTCCAGGTAATCAAGAGGCAGAGGATGTGATGGTTTGGAAGGGCCTCAGGGACCCTGGTGTGCAAAGTAGTCTGAGCATCAGATTCTCTAGAGCCACAAATCCATGCTCTCATCCACTCACCCCACAATAGGTCCTCCAGCTCCTCCATCAGTCAAGGAAACATGAGGCTGGAAAAGTCCCCTTTTCTCTGCTCTGTGGGAGCCTTCAAAATGATCAGTCTTGGCAAACAGAGACAGAAACGGAGCTGAGCTGAACATGAGTGTGCCTTTTCCTGTTTCTCTCTGGACCATCTGCAGAACAGATCCAGGACTTCCTCACAAATTACCAGGGCAACGTTACTATGTTCCTTGTTAGGATTTTTCACCTGAGGACATCAGGCATCCCCCAGGATGTTCCTTCACACATCCAAACAACAGGAAAGGAGAGGTAGAGAGTACAAACCCCAAATTCAAGCAGGGAAAAGGCAGCAGCAAATCTCAGCCTGAATCTAAAGCTGTCCTCTGCTATAGTGTTAAAATAATGCTTGATCAAAAGGAATTGCAGCTACTCTGCCTCCTTTAATTCAGGAGCTGATTAGCACATTTGAAGATGAAGGGACCCCTCAGCCATGTTTCTTCTTCCTCCTCCTACCCACACATACCTTAGTCATTTCTTCGGGAAAAGAGTTATAGATATGCTGTCCTCCTAGCCTATGTTCCCCATTTCTTTGGGTATAGTACCCCTGCTCTTTGCTGTGGGAAATTGCATATGGTTTACATGGAGCCGAAATTGCTATTCAAAGGACCCCCCACACCAACACACATATATACACACCTTACTGCCATTATAAGGGTGAACACTCAGAAGTGACCGGTTCCAGAGTGACCGTATGGCCTAAGTCAGACCAATCAGTTTTCTCTGGTATATAAACACCAGGAGGTCTTTCTCTTGCTCTAAAATTATGAGCCATAGGAGTAATGGAATCTTGAGCTCCTTCTGACTATTTCCCACAAAAATATGGAATAAGCTCTCTACCGTAGGAGAGAATGACACCAACATCCAAAAAGAAGAGAGGTAAAGGGATAAACAGGAATAGACACGGAGCCCTCATGCTATCAAATGAGCCATTAAAGGAATGCTGACTAATAAAACAAGAAAATTCAAAACAAATAAGTCCATTTACTTGTAAGATGGGGCTTGGGATTAGAAACAGTGAAAGAGTAAAAGGGAAATTGACTCCACAGGCTAAAAATAAGGGCTTGGGCCATACTGTGCATCCTGGTGTTTGTATGGTGCCTGCTGAGTGCCCAGCTCTAAGCTAGGGGCTTTCTGAAACATTTTGTGTCAGGAGGTAGGAATTCCTTGTAACTCACGCCAATTTATTTAACAAGTAAAGTGCCCCGCTAAGACCTTGATACAGGGAGCTACTTAAATGTCTTATTGAATGGCTGTGGTATGATAAATTCAAGAGACAGGGGGACTATAATCTTCCTTGATCTTAACTCTCTGCTTCTATTAATTCAGCTTAGGCATAGAGCTTTTTCTTTACCATGTCACAGAATCAGCTCTAATTGACTGTGTGCTGTCATTAAGCTGGGGCTCTGCTATCTCATAGCTCTGCAAATTACTCTTCAAGGTCCATTCTCGGCTGTAAATTTATTCCTATTCAAATTCATCTTTTGGTTTCAGCCCATCATCTTGGTCTGTCAACATGATGTGGAATCCTTACTCTGTCATCCAATATATAAGCCCCTTCCTTCCAGCTTTGAATCCTTTGGAAATTTAACAGGTTTGCCCACTACAACTGTATCTCAGCCATTGGTAAATTCTAAAAAGAGAAGGAAAAGAGAGCCCTACAATGTGCTGGTGGAGAAACTTCCCTTTTCCGCTCCAGAAAAATAAAATTGACTTTAGTAGAAGATCTTCATATGTGGTTAAACATTCGATTGTAAGTCAACCTGTTAACTCATCCAACCCCTGTTTCACCCTGTTGACTATGGGAGTTTTATAAAATATCATGCCAGCTGCCTTGCTGGGCATCATGCACTTCATTCCTCCAGGCTGTTACAACAGCACAATAATTTAATCATAAAAGGAATTAGAATTGGTTCAACACGACCAGTTCTTGGTGAACCCATTCTGGCTCCCAACAATCCCAGCTTCCTTTTCCACTGCCTCATAAGTGATACGTTTAATAATTCCATCTGACACTGCACCACTCACTAGTGTCCAATTCACTGGCTGGTAGCATCTACAACAACCTACCTCCTCCTTTGAAAACTTCAAAATCTGTCTATAGTCAGTCTTCAATCACCCCTCCTTTTTCTACTCAATAAAAAAACATTTAAAGAATGCCTACCATGTCACTACGTAAGGCGTTTGGTATATAGAAAAAAGTGAGCAAACCGGGTTGCTGTCCTTATGGAATTAGAATGAATATTGCCAACAACTGTGTTTCAGTCAAGGAAACATCACAGGGGAGAATCAGCGGTGTGATTCATCAGGTCTATCTTTGCGGGGAAGAAGAGATCTGAGTTACTGACTTTCACTGCATCTTCCTAGTATTCCCCCTGTCTCACCTTCCCTCCCCTGCCCCACTCACATACACCAAGGAATTTCTCCCTCTTCTCTGACAGTTCTAAGAAAAATAGTGAGACAATGGCCAGCAATTGCTGAATAAGAATGTTTATTGGGACAAATCTCAGAGGGTTTTGCTCTCCACTTTGGAGAACTATTTGCTATAGTTGGCCATAGGTATACACATGAGTAGTGGATGGTAAAAAAAAAGATGTGCCCAGCACGGATCAAGAACACACTAAAAATTCATGCATTAGCCAAAACTTCCCCTGCAGCCCAAGGAATGACTCAGTATTGACAGTACTGGCCTCACCAAACTAGAAAACCCAAGTGTGGGACAGGACTGCTTACCCTTATACTCCTAAAGCAATGCTTGGCACAAAGCAGATACCTGTGGGAGATCACCTGCATTCACGGCTCCTTTGCCGTATAACTTTCTGGTTCCTCTTATTAAAGAGGTGGAGTCTATCTTCCCACCTCTTGATTCTGGGCTGAACTTATGACTTGATTTGGCCAACAGAATGCAGCAGAGGTGTGTGTGCTAGTTCCAAGTACTCAGGTCTTAATGTTTCTGCTTACGCTTTTGTGCCTCTGGCACCACCATGAAAACATGCCTAGACTAGTGTGCAAGAGTGAGAAACCAATGAAGAAGAGCCATATCACCCTGATTGACCCTGCCTAACTAAGCCAGACTATACCAGCCAAACCCCCATGGACCTCAGACACGTGAGCGAACATAGCCAAGATCAGCAGAGCCATCCAGCATACCCTGACCTAGCTCAAGACACATGAGCAATAAAAGCTTATTTTTTGTTCCTTGTTACATGAATTATTTCTGCTTTACACCATTCTTTTAGGGGTAGTGCTCATATAAGAAGGACAAACGGGGGGGGACATTTTCACACTTAGCTCATTAAGACCTTTGCCATATATGTGTATATACCTTTCGTGTTTGACATATGCTTCCTATGCCAAAGGGCTCTCAAGGAACAAATGTGGAGAAAGAGAAAAAAATATGCCCATGCAAAGTATCATATCTTGAGAAGGAGCAGAGTATCATATCTTGAGAAGGAGCAGATACCAGACAAAAGGGAAGGGAAAGGTTAAAAAGTAGCATCTCTGTATCCTATGAAGCAAGCAGCACATAGATTTTATGCCTTCAAGTTCCAACAGAGCTGCAAGTAGAATTTCATCAAGCCTGCAGACTTGAGCTCATGTCTATGAACCATGCATAGCTTCCTGCCTTCACACCCACACTGAGCCCTCACTCCCTCTCCTTTATCCTACTTTTTTCCCATAGCAAGATCATTCTCCCTGGTAGACAAGTCAGAATTCAAACAACAATCAAGGAACTCTGCTTTCTCTCTCATCTGTTAAAATGTCCCCCAAGCAGTCCTTCCCTTGTTCATCCATTTTTCCCCCAAATGTTGGTGAAAAGCTCTTTTTAGTTGTCTTTAGAATGTTTCTGAAGCTTTAGCTCTTCTAGGCTTTAGATGAAGTGAGACAGGAGCAGAGGCTCTAGAGTCAGCCCAACTTGGGTTTGTGTCCCAGATCCACCATGTAGTAACCACATGACCTTGGGGAAGTTTCCTAACCTCTCAGGACTTCAATTTCCCTTTCTCTAAATGGAAGAAATCATCATATCTACATCAGAGGGTTGTTGTGAATACTGAATGAGAAAATGTAACCAAACTGCTTAGCAGAGTTCCTGGTGCATAGCAAGTACTCAAGACCCAGCAACCAGCATGAAATTTTAAGTTCAGGTCTACTCTTTTGAGTTGGGGAATAAGGGTTTTTTTGTTTGTTTGTTTGTCACTTTTCTGCTGTTTATATGTCCTTTTGATATCTAAGTTTTTCAGAGAGCTCCACACACAAATAAAAGGTTACCTGTCAACATTCTCCTTTTAATCTTTATTAGAATACTCCATACCAATCCCTAAGGCAGGACATTGCTCAAGATTGAATTTTCCATCCCTGGACAATAGAAAGCCAACCAACATTAATAACATAGCCATTAACATGACCAATGGAATAATGAATAATGAGGGAGAATCCTAGGATTACAGTTATCAATGCCTGCCTGCCTCCCTGCCAGCCAATGGACATCCACTCATCCCCTAGTCTACTCCCTGGGCTGTCAGCCACTAGCTGGAAGTTCCGCTTCCTTCTGGACCACCCAGGTCTGCCAAGTCTCTGCCCAAGGCACTCTACTCACATGTTCTACTTTCCTTCTAACCTGGCCCACGCTCTCCTCTCAACCCAGAATATGGGCCACATTTCAAGCTCCCTTATGATGTGTCAACCTTGGCCAGGCTACAGTTACTCAATTAAATACCAGTCTAGATGTTGCTGCAAAGATGTTTTGTACATACGTCTAGCATCTGCAATCAGTTTGACTTTAAGTAAAAGGGATTATCCTCAATGATCTGGGTAGACATCATCCAGTCAGTTGAAAGCCTTAAGAGCAAAACTGAAATTTCTCAGAGGAAAAAGAAATCCCACCAATGGAGTACAGCATCAGCTGTTGCCCAAGAGAATGCAATCTGACAGCCACCTATAAATTTCAGATTTGCCAGCCTCCAATGTGTATAGATGTGAAACTAATCACTTCCCAGATTTCCAGAAGCTGTGATTGGGATGGCCCTCAGCAACAGATGATGTATGTCAGCTGGGTATCCTGAGCCTGAAAGGGCTGCCTCCAATGGTCCTTCCCTGGGCTTGGCTGCAAAGCCAGAGGATGTATCAGACCCCACCCAGGGTCCAGCAAAATTCTCAGAACCAAAGAACCTGAGGACACCTGGGGATCCTAGAGGTCCCCAGAGAATAACTGGGGCTCCCTGTGGGCCCTGAGGTCCAGAGCCGTCCATGAGCCTCCAGAACTAAGGTCTCCAGCCTGTCAATCATAAGGATCACCTAAGGCACCAGCTAAATTCACAAGCTTCCTGGTAATCTGGCCACACTGAATCAGAATCTCTGGAGAATAATGAGCAGGTTTATAAACCATCTGACAAGTCTCATAATTAGGCAATCTGGGGGAGCAGGAAGGTTTAGTCTTGGCTCCCAAGCCATCCCCCATCTCATGAATCCCACCCAGTCTCTTGAACTTCCAAAGCATTAGTGACTGCCTGGAAAGAGAGGCCATGTTTTGCTGAGTTCAGGCAAGCCAGCGTCCTGGAGGCCTAAGTTGCTGGACAAAGATTCCCAGAGTTTTAAAGTGATTTAAAGACCACCTGAATTAGAAATGATGGGGAGGGGATGTGTATAGCCTATTAAGAAATGCAGATTTCCAAGCCACAAACCAGAAAGAGAATCCCTGGAAAGAGGGTCCAAGAACCTACCTTTTGGGGAAGATTCCTCCACCCACCCACCCAAGGACTCCTTTGCCAACTGACATTTAAAAACTCCTTCCTGGCTGGTGGCTGATGGAGGGGCCATGAAGATAAGCTTTGGGGGCCCTGAACATTTGAACACTCCCTTGAAGGTTGGGGACTGCTTCGGGAAGAGTCTCCTTATCAAGCCCAGGTACAGAGACCATCATTCTGATCCCAGTTCCAAGTCAGAGCTCTTGAGGAAAGTCCTCTCTCTGAAGCCGACTGGGTGGATGTCAGAAGAGCTGTTGGTGATGCTGCCATCTGTGCGTGCCCTGGGGGAGCTAGGACTGACCTGGGGTAGTGCCAACGGCTGGATGACAGGGTCCAGCAAAATTCTCAGAACCAAAGAACCTGAGGACACCTGGGGAATCCTGGAGGTCCCCAGAGAATAACTCAGCAGTGGGCCCCTGTTGCTAGGAGGAGGCAGTCTGCTAACTGCTCTTGAACTACTGCATCTCTCTTCTCTCTTTTGTGAAATGGACTGAGTCAAACCCTAACACTCACTACCCAGTTCTCCTGTGGGTTGTGCCTAATGGAAACAACCACTGAACACCACCTCTTTTATCCTGGACAAAGGCCATGGGCTCCTGACGGGTCCTCTTGATCCCTTCCTGTCTCCTCCAATCCATTCCCATAGTGGACATAAAATTCTCTCTCTAAAAGGTACATCTGAGCATGTCACTTCCCTGCCTGGAACTGTTAATAATTTCTTCATTGCTCTAAGGATACAATTCAAAACACTTAGTCCGTAAGAAATGTCACCATGGTGCCCACATTTATTTGACAGGCTTATCCTCTCCTGCTCTCGGCCTCCATCACTCTGCTCCACCCAGAGTCCTTCTCCCAGTCCCTCAAAAGGGCTGGGCTCTTTCTCTCCTCAAGACCTTTGCACATTTTGTTCTGTCTGGAGTGCCCTATCCCTGTGTTAATTCTAGCACATCCTTGAAGCTCAGTTTAACTATCAATTCCCTGGCCACTCTTCCTCTCCAATCTAGCTCAGGCTTCCCACTTTGGTCCCTTGGTAGCATTTATCAGAAGCATAATGAAACAACTATTTGCTCACTATCTGTCTCCCTCAACAGGCTGTGAGCAACACCACAAGCACAAAAGCCATGTGTATCTTGCTCACCATGCTATCTCCAGTGCCTAGCACACGGCCTCGCACATAGTAAGTGTTCAATAAATATTTTTAACAAGTGAAGAAAAGAATATCAGTTAATTAAAAGTTTTAATAAGACTCTCTTTCCCACCCTGAATACTTTTAGGGATGGCTAGGTAGCTACACCTCTAGAGTATCATGTCCCAATGACATGATTCTTCTTGAACTGCCTTTGAACAATCCACAAGTTCAAAAGGGCAACATTTGCCAAATGCATGTGATGTGTGTAGGGGTTTTCTTTGTTTTGTTTTGTTTTGTTTTGGTTTGGTTTTTTTTGCTTGACAAAGGGATTCTTCACTTTACCAAAAAAAAAAAAAAGGCAACTTTAAATAGTGCGTTCCCTACGGTTTATTGGGTTTTCCCTTATCTTGTCCCTTCTCTGCCTCCCATTCCTAAGTGGTTCTAAATAAGATTTCTTCTCTTTTCCTCTTCATATTTTCCCCAGATTTGGGGGGTCTTACATATTTCCTGCATCCCCATATATGCCTATCACAAAACAGGAGATGTGGCAGGATCTCAAAAATGCATCAATAATGTGGTTTCAAAATGGCTGGTAGTGGAAGGGAAGGGAAGGGAAGGGAACAACTATGGTCAGATTTGGCAATGGAGAAGTTCATAGAATAATCCATTAAGGAAAACCCCACCTTGGCCCCTCTAGGCCTAGGGAAATATATTGTTCCCTAATGATGTAAAATAACAACTAAAATGACAACTCAAACATAACCATTGTATGATGGAAGAGGCAATGCGTGTGTTAGGGTACAGCTACTCTGAGGCTTTTGTTAGGGACATGGTGAGAAACTGCTAAGCAAAATTCTGTTTACCCATGTCACAGAATCTATGTCTTTATAGTTGAGATTATCTAATTAAGTCAGGTAAGAGTCCCTGTCTTCGCCCATCTCAGCCAAATAATTAAAGGAAAATCAAAGCTTTGGGCCCCAAAAATTGTCAGCACTCCAACGTTTATCCACTTGTAAATACAGCAACAGCCAGCACCTCTCCTATAACAAAACGGAGAGGCGATGTCATTTCCCCACTCCCTCAGCCAGTCTGTTAACTGCAGTGGTGTCTGACTACTACTGCACAATGATAATCACGACCCTGAGGCCTTACAAGAGTGGGAAATGCCTTCTGAAGCATCAAGCAGAGATTAAATTGTCTTGCCTGTAGTTGTAGTGTTAATTTAAATTACAATTCTTTGAAAACTGGCATTGGATTACCAGTTCTCAAAGGACGTGAAATTTTATCTAAGGGCAACGTTTTATGAACCAGAATGTGCGATTAACACGAACATCCTTTTTCTGGGTCTTTCTAGATGCCTAAGACTCTCTTTTTTTTAAAACAATTTATTGAATATAAAAACCACCATTTACTTTGGAATGGAACATTGCTGTTTTCAAGCATTTCCGCATATTTTCTTATCTGATACCAATGTATTGGAAATGCAAATGAAGTAGGATGTAGCCGTAATGTCAGCACCCACCCTTCATCTCTTACATACAGACTGCAACTGTTTTGGAGAACTTCCCTCAAGCCACTGGGGACCACTCTACCCAGTAGAGAACTGGAAGTGTCTGGAAATTTACATTCCCCCTTCTCATCCCATTCCTTAGCCAGTCACGGAGGTGCAGGAGTATGAAAAGCCCAGCCCCTGGCCTCAGAGAGGACTAGGAGGCTTAACCCATACTTCAGAGTTTCCTTGCAGGATCAGGCTAGAGCTTCCCTCTGCAAGACTTGGCCTGTGATCATACCCTTGCTCTGCTGCCTCCCCTTCCTTTACTGCTCACCACCTCCCTCCTAGGCAGGAGCACTTCCTTAATAAGTCCCTGGAAACCACATGTCAGAGGCTATTCCTGGAGAGTTTGATCTAAAACTCAGGGATAATCGTCAATCATCTACAAAATGGACTCCGAGAATTGAGTGACTTGCCCAAGATCACAGAAACCAAGCCCAGAATCCAGGTCTTTACCTTAATCAGCCATTCAGTCGGTATTTGTTAAGCACCTACCACTATACTCAGGGAAGGAACAGTAAGACAAATACACTAAGGTGCCTACCTCCACTCAAATGCACAGGCTGGTAAGAAAAACAGCAAGACCCAACATGGTAATTTCAGCTATCAGTGCTTTCCAACTGAAAGGATCTCGGAATAAATATATATTTTTCACATGTTTTTAGATTGATTCTGTCAGGACTCCACTTGAAGGCAACCGAAAGAAGAAACACTTTTTGAGAGCACAACACAGCAAGTGAGCTGTCTGGAGTCTAGCAAGTTACTTTCCCTGCCCATCGGGGTCCCAAGTCCAAAAAACTTCTGGGGAAAGAAATGGATGGAGATGGGTGAGGGTGTGGGAGGAGACTTAATGGGACCCATACTGGAGAACTAGAGAGGAAGGAAATGGCTGGGCCAGAAACAGTCTCACCCAGGGGCGGCAGCATTCCTGCACTTGGTTACCATCACTTCCGATGCACCCCAGAGAAAATGCCCTGGGCCCCTCAGATGCCAGCCTCCTGGGGAAAATGGGAGCCCATCCTCCTCGTGTCACCCACACAACACCCAGCAGCGACCCTGAGGCATCACCAGGGCCCAGTGGCCCAGTATCTGAACCTGTGTTCCCTGAGCCTGGCTCAATTCTGGTGAGACTCTTGAGAGGTGAAGTTACTCACCCAAGTTCATACAACCCAGTAAGAAGCAAAGCAAAGATCTGAGACAGGCATGCCTCACTCCAAAGCCCACACTTAAAGAATAACTAATGAGAAAAAGGCAAAGAGAACAATGTTGTCATGAGCAATCAGCTCTCCCAGAATAAACCACACTGATAAGTTAGGCTGAGTGGATGCCTAAACATAAAGGGAAATGAAATTCTTGCTCAAAAATGAAAAAGAATTAAATCTTATATCACAAAGAAATAGCACAGAAAGAAGAGGACAGCCTAAAAATGAGATGAAGCATAAAACAACATAAATGTTCTAGAAGTCCCAAGATGCGTCTGCTAGGGAGGAAAAGCTAACAACAACAGAGGCTAGAAGTCATTAGTGTGTGTCGACCTTACCTCCAGGACTTCATCACCATCCCTCCGTAGCTCCTACTCTAAGAAAACACAGACAAGGGTTAAGTAGTGGTTTCCCAGTGCGCACCAAATGATTGTTTGGATCAGGCTTTTTCTAAGAACTACAGTAGCAAAAACAGATGAACGAGTATTTTTTTCCCTATATACAAACAAGGGAAAACAGGAGACCACTAGAAATTGTGGAGAAGCCAGTCTAACCGTGTCCGGCAGAGGATACGTTTGATTAATCTAGCTTGAGGTTAAGCCCTAAAAGAACACATGGCAAATAAGCACGAGCAGCCCTAAACATATCTGAAAAAAGACATCATGAAGTGGGGGCTGAAGCTAAAGAATATTCCTCTCTGTGGGAGACCCAACCAGGATATAACTGTTTTTCAAGTGCACAAGATGGGCGGTAGAAGATATCTTATGGGAGAGCACCTTGTAGGGAATCACAGGGGCTCTCTTCTTTAATGTCTCCTACCCCCTAGAGATCTCTGTCCTCAGATCCAGGCAGGGATGTCTGGAATTCTTACATGGCTCCCTTCTGGGACTTGAAGGTCCGTTCAAAATGCAGAGAACCTGAGAGGGAAATAAAGCTCCATTAACTTGAAGCAGGGCCATTGAAATCTTTCCTGTGTACATGCTTCCTCACTAGTGTGACCTTGGGCATTTTTTGCTTATAAAAAATATGGTGATGGTGAAACTCTCTTCTGCAGGACTTCTCATGAAAACTCCAAGAATACATGGAAGTACCTGGCACATAGATGCTTAATAACACTAACTCCTCTCTCCTGGAATGGAAAAAGAAAAGTGAGAGGCAAATGAAAATGCTAAGAGCTTTGTAAAACAAATCATATATATACCCCTTGGATTTGAATGTTTTAGCAAAAATTTTCTTAGGGATTGAGAATTTTAAAATTATCCACTGATCGTTGTTATTCAGATTAATGTTTTCATGATAATGCATTTAACTCTCAGGGAATGTGTAGATGAGGTCAAGTTCCAACGAGAAGCTGAGAATTGGCTGCACTCAGAGCCCAGAACCTGGAGAGATGCTTATAGCACAAGGAAGTAGGAACTAGAGCCCTCCTACTCGTATTAACAGTAGATCTTATACTTCGGTCCAATCAGAATCCTCAGGAAGACTTGTTAAAAAACACATTGCTGATCCCCAGCTTAGGCTTTCTGATTCAATGGGTATGGTGTAGAACCCAAGAATTTGCTTTTCTTATACATTTCCAGCTGTTAGTAATGCTGCTGGTCCAGAGACCACACTTTGAGAACCAATGTCCTATACCTTCATTTGCCTTTTGAGAGATTCTCAATTTAGAGGTAACCGTGACCTTGGGTGATTGATTCCCCTCTTGGTATCCCTCCACTTGAGTTGAGGCATTTGCTAGATGACCCTTAAGAGCCCTTCCTGCTCTGACATTCTGTGACTTTGCCAAGTCTAACCAGTTCAGTGCATTTACTGCCTAGTTCTGGGCTGGGAATGGGGAGAGACCAGGCATGCAAAAGTGATTCAATGACAAGGAGAATCTCCAGAATACAGAAGAGCAAAGATTGCATTTATTTTCCCACTGCCCTAATTTTCTAATTTTCTTCCATACTCTAAAGTACTCTCCTAACTTCAGTTAAGTTTGCCCTGGACTCCTGATCTTGAGAGAGGAAAGGAAAGGAAAAGAGAGAAAGAGGAAAGAAAGAAAGAAAGGAAAGAAGAAAGGAAAGAGAAAGAAAGAAAAGAAAAGAAAAGAAAGAAAGAAAGAAAGAAAGAAAGAAAGAAAAGAAAGAAAGAAAGAAAGAAAGAAAGAAAGAAAGAAAGAAAGAAAGAAAGAAA
The DNA here is from genome assembly GCF_054177405.1 of Leptonychotes weddellii. Lineage (NCBI taxonomy): Eukaryota > Metazoa > Chordata > Mammalia > Carnivora > Phocidae > Leptonychotes > Leptonychotes weddellii. Next base: position 5,748,131 of record NC_138384.1, read on the forward strand.
GGAGGGAATGAACGAGCTGTTTGGCCAGGTGAAGTTTCCCTAAAAGTCCTCCCCTGGAAGGATGCTCAGCCCCTTTGCCTGTGCTTCTGTGACTCAACAGTGACATCTGGTGGCCATCAAGACGAGTCCCAGACCCTGATAACACCCGCACATGCTCCTGAAGACTATGGTACATAAAGGGGGTGCCTAAATTCGCATAAATAAGTCCTTTTCTCAATCATCTATAGCTTACCCATACTATCTGTGAGGAAATTATTCTCTTGGCTGAATGCCAAAAACAATAAAGCCTCTGACTCCTATTCTAAATCTATTCACGGAACCATTTGAAAGGATACAATCCTTAGGAGGCTGACAACTGCACTGTGGTTGATGCATCTTAACTAACATTCATATTTAAACCATTTGGTTAAAGGAACGCATCAAAGCATTTGGCAGGAAAAAAAATACAGCCTAACTTTGCTTCCAACGATTTGATCTAAGCAAATAAATAAGTTACTTTCATTTCCAGTTTAACATAACAAGAATATTTTTACATGACAATTTGCTTTTAAAAATTCTAGCTGTGAAGTTTAATAAAAGCACATGAAGCTGCCTGTCATTTCATATTTATGTTCTAATCCTAGTTTTGACAGTTCTCAAGGGCCCTGGACCTCTTGGCTAGAGATATTCCAGGCCATGTTTTCATGATAACAGGCAGAAAACCCAGCCCAAGAACCCAGAAAAAATAAAGTACCTATAACAGGGCTTTGGACGTGGGACTGGCTCACTTTTTCCCCCTTCTTGCTATGAGGCAAGTTTACAATTTAAAGAAATAGTCCACCAAACCCTCCATTCCAATCTCTAATCTCAATATATGGTCCTAGGTGCCCTTTCAAAGCAAATGGTGTCAGTGAAGTCCCTTCTCTCACAAGGATTGGTTAATAGCAATGACAGCTGGTATTAATTGTTTACTCCATGCTGGGCCCTGTGCCCAGAAAACTACATGCAAATAGACTAAGTCTCCACAGCATCACTAGGCAGGCAGAGCAATTCATATCCCATCTCACCAATGAGGAGCTGCCGCTCAGGCAGGTGAGAGAGGGCCTGTGCCCAAGATCTCATGCTAGCATGTGTTGGGGCTAGGGTCTGAACCCAAGCAGTCTGATTCCAGACCAGGAATCAGGTCAGCATGAGCACCACCCACCTTCACCTACTCAAACCCTTCAGAGCACAGCTTCAATGTTTTCTCCTCTTGCCCTGCTTTTCCCAACACTGCCACACCAACCAAAGCCCCTTCCAAGTGACAGCAATGCCTCTTGTCAGTGAAATGTCACCCTGCCTTACCACTACCCCTCCATGACTACCCTTGCTTTGAGTGGCATGAATGTAAGCATCTTAAAGGCAGGACTCATATCTAATCTGTATCTGTAGTAACCCCCACTACCTGGCACTGAACATTGCAGTCAGCAGCCGCATGCTTTTGCTGAATGAACAAATGAATAAATGGACCTTGAGAAATTCACTGCCACTCTGTAAGAAACTTCCTGGGTTGGGGGAGAGGGCTAACCCCACTGTAGGGAGTGGACAGTAGGAGAGGATGTGGAGGTAGAGCACAGAGAGGATACCGAAAGAATCCCCAGGAGAGGAGCTCTGTACCCAGGGGTGTTGCTAAAAACTGGTACATTTTTACCACTGAATGTGACAACTGCAAGTCAGTCAAGCAATATAGCATGGAGCTGAAACAGAGAGGGCCTCTGCAAACCTCCCCTTCTGTGCCCCTGTTGTGGGATGTTGAGATGATGCATAGTGCCCCCACTTTCCACCAGTAAAGAATTTACCGACCCCCATTGCCTTATCATTAACTGCTTGTCTGTTCCTCTCTAGACTATGAGCTCCCTGGAGCACAGACTGTTGACTTTCCTCCCTGCTACATTCTGGACATCTTGCACAGTGCCTGACCAGAGGGGATCAGTAAATATTCTTAAATCATTCAAACTTTAGTTCAGCAGCAACTATAAAGCAGTGACAAGGAAGAGTGTTGTGGCAAATCCAGAGCATTAGCCAGAGTTCCTCATTCTTTTACTGAAAGGGTGATGTATGTGTGTTCATATTTTGTAGATGCTAATTGTTGACAACATGATTTGGTGGCTCAACAAATTGGAACTGACACCATCAACCTGCTCAATCTATTTACAATCTTTCATCTTCAATGAAAAGGACTTTGTTAACTGAGCCGAGCCAGCTTCCCCTGTGAGGCCAGCATCTTGTTTCCTATTAGTGATGAGCATTACAAGTAAATAGATTGGCTTAGCATGTTAAATTGCATCCAACAGCCCAGCAAAAATCATGAGCAAATGTAAGAAAATAGAAGTAAGGCGAGGGCAGACTTAAGTCAAAGCACATTTACTGAGCCGAAGTTTTACTAACTAGTTTCTCTGCCACCAGCCTTGCTGCATCCCACTCTTCACAGACTCCAGGGTGGTCTTTCTAAAATTCCAATCAGCTCATCACCTCCCTGTTTAAAGTTCTTTAGTAGCGTCTACATTCTCTCCTTACCATGTCATCCTGAGATATGGGCCTCGCCTACTTCTATTGCCCAAAACTGCTCCCTTCTCCTCACTCCACAGTGTGCCCCCACATACACTAACTACTCTCCAAGACTATCACAGTACCCACGAATTACCATAGACTCTCTTCCAACAGGACCTTTGCACATCCTGGCACCTTCTTCCCCTCTTTCTGGAACTTTCTCTGCCCTTTCACCTACCTAATGCCATTAGGATTTAGCTCAACTGTTTTACTGCATTCAGGGAGCCTTCCCTGATGTAGTAGGTTGAATGATGGTCCCCCAAAGGATATGTTCATGTCCTAATTCCCAAGAACTGTGAGTGTGGCCTTATTTGGAAAAAGGGTCTTGCAGATGTAATTAAGTTAAAGATCTTTTTTTTTTTTTTAAGATTTTATTTATTTATTTGACAGAGAGAGAGAGAGACAGCGAGAGAGGGAACACAAGCAGGGGGAGTGGGAGAGGGAGAAGCAGGCTTCCCGCCGAGCAGGGAGCCCGATGTGGGGCTCGATCCCAGGACCTGGGATCATGACCTGAGCCGAAGGCAGAGGCTTAACAACTGAGCCACCCAGGCGCCCCTAAGTTAAAGATCTTGAGATGACATCTTTCTGGATTATCTGAATGGGCCCTAAATCCAATGACAAGTGTCCTTAAAGACAGGTAGACGAGACACACAGGGGGGAGGAGTAGGGTCCATGTGAACGCAGAGGTAGAGATTGGAGTGATACAACCATAAGCCAAGAAATGCCACCAGAAGCTGGAAGGGGCAAGAAAAGACCCTCCCCTAGAGCTGTCAGAGGGGGTATAACCCTGCCTGCACCTTGATTTCAGACTTCTGGGCTCCAGAACTGTGAGAGAATGAATTCTGTTGCTTGAAGCCCTGGTTTGTGGAAATTGGTTGCAGAAGCCTCAGGAAACTAATACACCTGACCTCCCTTCAGGTGCTCCCTCCTCTGCATTACTCCCAACCCTGGTCACACTCCTATCTTTTCCTTTTTCATGTGGTTTTGCAATTGCTATATGGCTTTACTGTCTTCCATACTAGCCCCTAAGCCCCCCCAAAGTAGAGATGTTATCTTCTATGATTTCTGCTAGGTTCCAACATCTCCTTGAAGGGAACACAGAGCTATTAGCAGGGTAAGGGCAAAATGACAAAAAGTCAGACTCGCTCTTTACAATCCTTAAATCTCCCACCAATGTCTTCTGAGGTCAAGCCAGTCAGTTCCTCTCATGTCCCTTTGCTCAAAGTTTCTCTTGGCCCTTAACTAATTCCTCCATTTCTTTGTCAGCAAAGCCATCACCACCCACTTAGTTGGCTACCTGAATCATGTATCTCCCTTCTTTTGTCAAAGAGCGACAAGCCCTTAAAATTATTCATAAATAATTTCCACGGGTTTCAAGCCTGCATTCACTGTTTCAGGCTTGAGTGCATCTATTGCCTGTGGGCCCACCTTCATTGAGTAGAATGGTGGACTGACTATGGCATTTAAATGATTTTTCTCTTTTTTTCATTGCACACCATCATAAAGGCATACACAATAACCCTAGATGAAATATTAAATGAGCAAATGGAAGAATGATAAATGCACATTTATCCCAATCCCTTGCTAAATCCCATGAAGGAAACGTAGGTAAAAAAGGCTTAGGCCTTGATGGCAAGGAGTTTATAGTCTAGGTGAACCTAATAGTAATTGCTAACATTTGCTGCCTCCCCACCCAATCTTTTTTTGTTTTGCTTTATTTTGTTTCGTTTCTTCAATAAAATGCAATTATCTCAATATGTGCCAGGAATTTTTCAAAGGAAACTAGGTTTCACTTTGTTTTTTTAATAAACATATATCAATGATAGACCAGGTCCATGTTTACAAGTGAGCTGGCGGGTGGAGGTAATGATACGTCAAAGAAACAACCAGCACACTGCTGGTGGGAATGTAAAATGGGGCAGCCACTGTGGAAAACAGTGTGGCAAGTCCTCAAAATATTAAATGCAGAGTTACGGGGCGCCTGGGTGGCTCAGTCATTAAGCGGCTGCCTTCGGCTCAGGTCATGATCCCAGGGTCCTGGGATCGAGCCCCGCATCGGGCTCTCCCAGCAGTGGGAAGCCTGCTTCTCCCTCTCTCACTCCCCCTGCCTGTATTCCCTCTCTCGCTGTCTCTCTCTCTCCCAAATAAATAAATAAAATCTTTAAAAAAAAATTAAACACAGAGTTACAATATGACCCAGGAATTCCACTCCTAGGTATCTACCCAAAGGAGCTAGAAACAGATTTCAAACAAATACTTGCACACAAATATTGAGAGCATCATTACCCACAATAGCAAAAGGGCAGAAACAACCCAAATGCCCATCAACTGATGAATGGATAAACAGCATGTGATAAATCCATAAATGGAATAATACTCAGCAATAAAGAGGAATGAAGCACTGACACATACTACAACATGGATGACACTTGAAAACATCATGATAAGTGAAGAAGCCAGTCACAAAGTCCACATACAATGATTCCATTTATGTGAAATTTCCAAAATAGGCAAATCCATTGTGTCAGAAAGTAGATTAATGGATGCCATGCACAGGGGTGGGGGATGGGTGAGGGGACATGGGGTGTCAGTGAGTTTGGGTCACTACAACAAAAATACCACAGACTGGGTGGCTTAAACAAAAGACACTTGTTTCTCACAGTTCTAGAGGCTGGAGGTCCAAGATCAGGGTGCCAGCAGGGTCAGATCTTAGTGAGGACCCCATTCCTGGTTATGTTCTCACATGACCTTCCTTGGTGTATACAAACAGAGAGAGAGAGAGCAAGTTCTAGTATCTTCCTCTTCTTATAAGGTCACTGATCCCATCATGCAGTTCCACACTCAAGACCTCATCTAAGCCTAATAAATTTCCAAAGGCCTCGTCTCCAAATACCATGACATTGGGAATTAGGGCTTCAACATATGAATATGGGGGAAACACAAACATTCAGTCCATAATATGGAGAGTGACTGCTAATGGGTACAGGGCTTCTTTTTGGAGTGATAGAAATGTTCTAAAATTGATCGTGGTGATGGGATGCAAAACCCTGTGAATATACTAAAAGCCATTGGTTTTTTTTATTTGAGTGTAGTTGACACATGATATTACCTTAGTTTGGGGTGTACAGCATAGTCATTCAACAAGTTTAAACACGCTATGCTTACCAGTGTAGCTACCATCGGTCACCATACAACACTATTACACTGTCATTAACTACATTCCCTATGCTATGCCTTTTAGTCCTGTGACTTATTCATTCCATAATTGGAAGCCTGTATCTCCCACACCCCTTCACCTTGAGAAAGAAACACAAAGCTGGAGGTATCACAATTCCACATCTCAAGATATACTACAAAACTAAAGTAATCAAAACAGTATGAAATGTATGTTTTGAGTGAATTGTATAGCATGTGCTTTATATGTCAATAAAGCTGTTACAAAAAGATGAAGGAAGGAAGGAAGGGAGGGAAGGAATGAAGGGAAGGAAGGTAGGAGGGAGGGAAGGAAGAAAGGAAGGGAAAGAGGGAGGGATGGAGGAAGGAAAGAAGGAAGAAAAGAGGGAAAGAAACAATGAAGGAAGGGATCATAACCTCAAAAAGATCAGGAAATAATGTATCATAGAGAAAGATGTTATCCTGTGAGAGAGTCAAACCCTGTGTCAACAAACAAAACAGTTGTAGGAGAAAACTTTATATAAAATCCAGAACAACAACTAGAGTTCCCATCTTATTCTTAAAAGGTAATACGTGTTTATTATATGGCAGCACTATTTGGCTGGAACATTCAGCAAAATGATATGATTATCCTTTATATCACCAAAGTCTCCAGGATCCTATGCAGTAGGTAGTATAATTTCTATTTGCAGTTAAAAAAACAACAACAACAACAACACTGAGGCACAGAGAAGTTAAGTTGCTTGTCCATGATCACTACCTGGTTAATAGTAGAAGCCAAGCCTGACTCCAAAGCCCAATGCTCAGTTGGGTACACAAGATGCACACATATAGGGAGATGAAGAGCATCATCTGAGGACCAAGAGAATAGTCAGAAGAGTCAATATCCTCGAAGCTCCCTAAAGGGAAAGAGCTTCTGCAGAGAATAAGTTGCAATCTACCTTCTTGTAAACTCCACTGCCCTCTGGAGATCCACAAAAGCTCTCTCTCTACTAGCAATGCCAATCACTATTTGCTCTGCCTATAGACTCCCCCAACCTTTTCTAAGGGAATCTTCACACCCACAGTCCTGCTACTTACTGGGCTGAGTTCATATTGCAGGGCCCTACCCTTATGCCTAGACATAACTGACTCAACAAGACACCTGACCCAAAGGTAGCCGATCCAGATGTTCTATAAAGATGAGCTGTATCAGTAAGATTCTATCCCTCTGTCTCAGGAAATGGAAATAAGACACACAGAGGAAAGTTTCCACATGCTGGTGGATATACACAAAGCACATTTATGAGGAACTCAAAAGAGAGAAGGGAATGGAGCACAAGCAAAGAGAGAAAAAGAGATGGAGAGAACAAGGCAGAGAACATAAGTCTGAGGAAAGCCATCACTTGGCGACACCCAAAATCCAGAACCACCCTTCAGATCCTGTCCTTGAAATCTATATCTGCTCTCTCCATATAGTACCCATTAGCTACTTAAATGTAAATTTAAATTAATTAAAATTAAAAATTGAGAGTTTCACTGACATTTGAAGTGCTCAATAGTCGTATATGGCTAATGGCTACCATACTAGACAGTGCCAATGAAGAACATTCCCATCATCACAGAGAGTTCTATTGGACACTGCTGTCCTGTATCTTTACAGTAAAGTCCACTTACCTTGAACAATATTTAAGTGCAAAGTAAGCACCTCTGTTCCTTGTTACCAAATGAAATCAACCAGATATACGCATTAGGTGATTCAGCCTTTCATTCATTTAACAACAAATCTGTATTTTTGTATGAGGTATCTTTTGAGTGTTAAGGATACATTTGTGAACTAAACAGAGTCCATCCCTGGTGGAGCTTCACTTATAACTTTCCAGATGTTAGCAAGTCCTCCCCATCCCTAAGTATCCTCTAGTTTGGGCCAAATGGAGTCCCAGCTTCTCTAGCCAGTCCTTAAGTGGCCTAGATCCCAGGGTTCCTCCTCTCTGATCTCTACTCTGCATAAATTTCAGATTATTAATATCCCTCTTAAAACTTACAGTCCATAACCACATATAATATTCTGAAGGTCCAGTACAGAATTCAATGGACTATCATTCCACTTGCTCCAACCACTGAATTTACATTAATTCAGCTTGAGAATGCATTTACTTCTAAGGAACCAGTCAAATTGCATGGCTGGTTTGACCTAGTAAGCATTCAAATCAACAATGTTTTAAAGTTCTTTGTAACAGAAACTGCTCTTCAGCTTGTCCATCCCAAGTTTTACTTATGCAACTGATGTATAAGCCAAAATGGAGATTTCCACATTTATCCTTGTTAAACTTTATCCTCCCTCCAAGTTATCTTCAATCCGCTAATTGTGCATGGTTCTTGGAGGTACTATGTGAAGCCCCTGATACATGCCTGGCACATGGTTAGTGCCCATTAAAATGTGGCCAATGATTTCTTTTAGTTGGATGTTTCCTTTTATCCTCAGGGGTAAGGTATAATTTGAACACGATTCAATTTAAAATGTGCCACTGAGCTACCATTACAGAACACGGTGGTCCTAGTTGGGGCTGGGAGAGTCACAAAGATGAAACAGGCTTGGCCCCTCCTCTCCTGGAGCTCTTTGTTGGGTAGGGGGTGGTGAGGGAGAACATAGACATTCATACCCAAAAAAGCCTGAAATGAGAAGCAAGTTATGTTAGGTATTATGATTGATGAGTCTGCAGGAGCTAAGAGCATAGACCTAGATCTGAGTGCCCTGGGTATGAATTCAGCACTGTCTACCAGCTTTGTGACCTTGGGCAAGTCACTTAACACTTTTGATCCTTGATTCCTCATCTGTAAAATGTGAATCGCCATAGAACCTTCTCATGGTGTGTGATAATGATTCAGTGAGATAACAGATAACATCAAACTCTTAACAGTCAGGCTCTATTTTCTGATGTTTGACTGTTGACAGATTTAAGCTCACCCCCCCTCACGCCCCCTTCCCCTGCTGCCTCACCTCTATGCAAGCTGATGGGAAGCACAGGTACTCCCTCCTTTGGCACCCCTCAACTAGGCCCCACGCCCTAACCACAGTAAAACTCCAAACCAGTCTCCTCTCCTTGCTCTCACAAGCCATTTTCAGATCAGCTTGGGATGCCTGCCCTGCTCACCCCAGAATTCTGCATTACACAAGTAATAAATCTTTTCATCCCTCTTGGTGTGTGTGCTGTCATCAGTCGACATCCAAACCAAATTTGGGGTAGGAGTCCATTCTACCCTTATAGGTGGCCACAATATTAATCAAATAGCACAATGCCTGGTATACCATAGGCATTTATGGCAACTATGATATATATAAGGTTGAGGTCACCTTATTCTCCCAAGCTAACAAGAAAGCAATCCCTTTTCTAACAATGATGTAAAATCATATTTTTCAGACTGAGGCATGCATATCCCCAAGGGGCTCTTGAGCAATGCCAAGGTATGTGAATCCCATGAGTACAATTTCTACACTACACATACACACACATTCATACTTGATTTGGGAAACTGACATATTAAAATTATCACAAAAATATTATGAAGTATAAGGTAAAATGCCAAGAACGTTTTTAAGATAAAACAGGCTCCCCAAGAATTTCAGGTTTACAGAAGACACTTTAGCTACAATCCTAGAATGCCCAGAGGTACTTATTTCTTCCCCCATCCTCAGGAACTCCTATATAGAAGTATGAGAAACTAATAGTATATTTTAAACTGACGTCCCAAAAGCTGCAATACATGGAGGACACTGTGAGCAGCATCAAGGGCCCCTTCTCCTGTCTCAGCAGACCTAGAGATGCCCATGCAGGATAACCCCACAGGCTCCCTTGTGCTGGGAGTGAACTGGTCCTTTTCTCGTTGAGGCCCTCACATCAGAGAGAGGAGCTGTGGCTCTGACTAGCTGAAGCTGGGTGAGGATGATCAGGACAGAAGCAGAACATGTAAGCCATACAAGATCGCACAGGTAATCTTGGGGTTGGTAGCAGTGACGGTGTAATTCTCCTGGTCCCTGGGTTGGGTACACAGTGAGTATATTAGTCTGCTCAGGCTACCATAACAAAATACCATAGACTGGATGTTTTGAACAAGAGAAATGTATTTCTCACAGTTCTAGAGCCTGGAAAGTCTAAGACCAAAATGTCAGCTGATTTGGTTTCTGGTGAGAGCTCTCTTCCTGGCTTGCAGACAGCCATCTTCTTACTGTGTCCTAACATGATATATATTTAAGTGCCCGATATTTGATAGGTTCTCTATTTGTCAATGGGATATGAGGACGAGTGAGACACTGCCACATCACTCCTCACCATCTATCAAGGACAGAAAAAGCACAAGGGGAGACTTCTCAGAGAAAGAGGCATCAAAAGTGAGCCTATTCACCCATGTTCATAACAGCTTTATTTACAACAGCCAAAAGGTGGAAGCCACCCAAGTGTCCATAGATGGATGAATAGATAAACAAAATATAGTATATACTTACAATGAAACATGATTCATCCATAAAAAGGAAGGAAATCCTGATACATGCTACAACATGGATGAACCTTGAGAACATGATGCCAAGTGAGATAAGCCAGCCTCAAAAAGATGAATATGTTGGATTCCACTTACATGAGGTGCCTAGAATAATCACATCCATAGAAGCAGAAGTAGAATTGGCTACCATGGTCCAAGGGAAGGAGGAAATGGGTAGATGTTGTGCGATGAATATAGACCTTCAGTTTTTCAAGATGGAAAGAGTTCTGTGGATGGATGGTGGTCGTGGTAACACAACAATGTGCAGGTACTTCATGCCATTGAACTGTACACTTAAGAAGTTTAAGATGGTAAATTTTATGTTATGCATATTTTACCATAATTTTTTAAATTTTTAAAAAATTTTTAAGTAAGCCTTAGGGATTGGGTCCTCCTTGAACTTGTTGAAGACAGAACCAGGGAGACATAAATAAAAGCCAAAATTAAGAATGATCACAAGTGTAAGCAAAGAGTCAAGAAGCAAGAGATCAGAGGATACCTGACAATTATTCAGAATACAACCTTGATGCCTACAGTAGCTCCATAGTTCAGACTCAGTTTTATATAGAGTCCATTGAGGAGAAAATGGTCCCAGGTTGGGTCTTCCTAAAGAAAAGCCAAGTGAAGAGAATATTAGTTTAGAGCAGGGAGTCAAGAGTATCTAGGCTGCCTCATATGTGGTGATCACCTGGGAATCATAGGTTCTTGACCAAATCTTCTTTGTTTCTTTGTACCAACCACCCTAAGTTTAGCATTTTCAGGCCACTTCCAACAAGGCACCATAATTCATCATACCATTTAACAGAGATATAAAGAAGGCATCAGCAGAAAGGAGAGAAGTCCCCTACCTCTTTACTCACAGTTCACAAAAGGGTTCCAATAGCTGCCTAAGTTATTAGGACCCACTTTTCAGGGTTTTGTGGGCCTGTGAACCCTATTTGGGTTCCCCCTGAAAGCTGAGCCTGAGACAGAGTGGGTGTAGGTAGTTTATTTTGGAGGCAATCTCAGGTGACTGAAGGAAATGAGGAACCAAGGAAAGTAAGATAGGCAGGGAGGAAAAGACCAAATAAGGGTACATAATTGGAGTTCCAGTTGTTGGGCAAAGGGGTTCCATTTCCTGGGAGCTCCAGAGAGAAATAAAGAGTGCCTCCCAGAACTGCCCACCTGAAGGACAAGGGGCTGGACCTTCATCCACAGACTCTCATCCCCTCTTGGTTGAGATTGACCTCAGACACATCATAAACTCCCTGACATTTCCAGGGACGCTTTCCAGGACCCAAGTAGACTCTGACAGCTCAGAAAGGACCCAAGGGCAGAACACAGAAAGGAGCTCTTGTACCTCTGTGCTTCAGGTATGATGCTACGAGGCGCATCTGAGCTTCCATAGAAAACTCCTCCATAGCTGTGGTTGAAATCAGAAGCAGACATGAGATATGGGGCACCAAAAGTGTCTTCTATACGGACTTTCAAGGTCCTGAGAAAACTCAAGCAAGAAGGGTTGCCATTGAAAAATTCCATGTACCTATTTCCTTTTGGGATACCTGGGCATATTGTACCCTTCTTCCCATAAACACCTAAGGATATGGGATTTTCTCATTGTTTTGGTACTTGGTCCCTCCCTTGTGTCCAGATGAGTACCAAATTATGCAGATTCTATATACAATATATTCCACAGTAAAGGAAAACAGATTACCTCCAGCGAGCAATTTTAATAATAAATGAAAAATTACAGGAAGGAGATGAGTATAATATTGCTTAATCCTAGAGTAATTATGTCTCCAGACCTGCAATGCTTCTGGAGGGGTCCAGCATACCACCTCCTTTTTCTGACTGAAACCACCCAAACAAACCAGCTGTGGCAGTCATGGAGGTCTATGGCACAGAGCTCCCTGCAAGGGAGAGTCTGCCATGAAGAGTACAGGTAGTCGAAACCCTCCAACTGCAGAGTCTTAGGAGGTACCCCAGTATTCAAGCCAAGGCCAATGTCTGCCTGAACAGCTCCTAGTCAATGACTGCACACAACAGGGGTATTAGGGTCCAACAATTTCTGTATGTGATGATCTTCCAATGGGTAATCTCTGCTCTGGATCTCCCCATCTGCATAGTTGAGACTCTCTGAGATATGCTCTACCACCTGAGGTTCTTCCTACCCAATCCTTCTTTCCTCCTCTTGCCATAGGTGTCAGAACTTCGCTGTGGTCTGAAGGCCTTCAGATGACAAAATTGACCTGATCGATGGAGTACACTTTGCCCAATCTCTCTCAAGAAATCCATACAAAAACCAGAAGCAGAAAGTACATATCTCTACACTCCTAGTACCATGCTCCACCCAGTGACACAGCCAAACATCTTATAGACTTGGCAGATGTCTCACTAGGTGCTCAGACAACCAATTAAATGTCTTCACATCTCCATTTGTTATACTATAAAATTGAGAAGACACTTGCTTCACACCAACTCTCAGGAATTGGGTGAAGAGGAATAAAATACTTCTTATAGCTGGAAGAAAAGCCATAAATAAATACAGAACTCTGCAGTCAGCTTTCACTTATCAGGGGCAAATGGATGGGTGTACTGGCACAGATATGCAGCCTAGGGCTTCTACGACTGCCAGAGCAGCATCCAGACACTGAAAACAGAGAGACAGGAGCTAGAGGAGCTGAGAGGGAGCCCCAGATAAGCCTTGGGGAGAGTGGTCCTGCTGAGCCAGGCCAATCTGGGCCAGCCCTCCTAATATGTGCTTTTTCAAATGGAAAAAGAGCATACTCAAGCTGTGCACAGATATATGGTTTTTAAGCCTATGAAGAGACAGATGTTCAAGCTCACTCAGAATTACACAGTACAAAATTAACCTAACAATGAGATAGCATTATAAATTCATATTAGCACAGATTGATTCACAGTATTGGTGAAAGTATATGGAAAAACCATGCTGGTGCAAATGTAAATTGTTGACATTTCTCCAGAGGGCAATTGGGTAATTTCTACTAAAATGTAGAGTGCTCATATGCTTGGACCCAGATATCCTGCTTCTGACATTTCATGATACAGATCTACTTGCACAGATACAGAAATGCTCAGGATGGTCATTGCAGCATAACTTGAAGTAGCCAGTCACTGGAAATAAATTAAATGTCCATCATTAGAAATAAGATTAAATAAATTGTAATTAGTATGTGGTGATGTGCAATCAAATAATGTATAGCTATGGGGCGCTTAGGTGGCTCCGTCGGTTAAGCACTCAACTCTTGGTTTTGGCTCAGGTCATGATCTCAGGGTCCTGAGATTTGTATTTCCCTGATCATGAGTGATGTTGAGCATCTGTTAGCCAACTGGATGTCTTCTTTGGAGAAATGTTCATTCAAGTCTTCTGCCCATTTATTAACTGGATTTTTTTTAGGGTATTAAGTTTGATAAGTTCTTTATAGATTTTCGATACTAACGCTTTATCAGATATGTCATCTGCAAATATCTTCTCCCATTCCGTAGGCTGCCTTTTAGTTTTGTTGATTGTTTCTTTTGCTGTGCAGAAGCTTTTTATCTTGATGAAGTCCCAATAGTTCATTTTTGAAGAAAAAAACTTCATAATATGTGTTTTCTCCCAATAATACTTCTAGTAGCAAAAGTAACCAATGTGTGATTTGCAATTTATACTCCACACACACTTTCCCATACATTTCTTGAATGTGGGCAAAGAAGAATGATCTCTACCCTCATTTTTTAAATATATAAGATGGAGCCAAAGGTAGTTGATGATTTGCCCCAAATCAATGGAGAAGTCACCTGGAAGTGATCTCTCTTGCTTTTACCATCGCTCATATCTGTATCTTCAAGGAAAGAAGTGGTGGAAGAAGGATCTGAGTTTCCAGGCTCCAAATCCTAGGGTTTTTTCTTTCCACATCTCCCTCTGCCTCACAAGGAAGGAAATCTCTGACTTCCATTATTAAAAGCAATGAAGCCACAAAGTTTTAAATAAAGGAAAGAAACAAATTCTGGGCAAATGCAGGAAAGAAAGGGTCACAGGGGCCTTTTGGGCTGTGGAAAGTGGCATGGGATGAAGAAGGGTGAGGTAACAAGGAAGGAGGATGACCCCAGACCCTGGGGAGATGATTCTCCTTAATTATGCATTCTCTGCTGAACCCTTCTCATGCCCTAACCGGAAAAGAAAAAGAACCCCTGAACCTGTTTCTCTGCCCATATTTCCCCAAGAGTTAGACATCTCTCCTGCCAAGAGAGTCTGCAGGGATTCCCTGGGGAATCAGAAGAGGGTTTCCAGGTGTTGTGTGTCCACCAGGGATAGGTTACAGAGAAAGATAATGGGGAGGGTTATCAAAGTGGTTAAAAGAGAAGAGCCTCTGCCCATCATGGCCTCAGGGAAATACTGTGCCTAAGCCCCTGAGATGAGATGACCTTGAATTGAGCTCCCTGTTGCTGAATGGGCAAATCACTGCATGCACTGGGCCCCCCTCTTTGGAAAGACTTTGAGGTACTGAATTTTGTCTCAATGTTTATAAAACATCAGCAATGCATGATCCTGATGGGAGGGGAGGGGAGAATGTTCAATTTGACAATCTATTTTGAAGTAAAAAGCCTGGAGGTTTTAGCACAAATCCTGCTAAGCCAGTTGAGCAAGAATCCCCCCTGATACCCAATCAAGTTCCTTTTAGTAATTTTCCATCCTCTCCCTCATTCTGCCTATAGGCTACAAATCCCCACCCACGCTTGCTGGATTCAACACTGAATTCAAACTCTCTTCTTCATTGAATAAAGTCTTCCTTCCCATTTTTAACAAATGTCCAGTGCAATTTCTCTTTAACATCACTCAAAATGTGAACCATGTTCTAGAAGTATCAGAATCACTTGGGAGCCTATTAGGAATGCTGAATCTTAGGACCCACCCAGAACTGCTGAATCAGAATCTCCACTTTAACAAGATCCCCAGGTATTTGTATGGACATTAAAGTTCAAGAAGTACTCCTTTGTCAACATAGCCCCAGTTCCTTCAATACTTGTGGGCCCTTAATTCCATACTTTCAGGGCATCCCCCTTCATAGGGTCAACCATTCATGACCAGCTGAGGAGACTCCTTGCGTTATGCCCTACCTCAGTTCAATTCATCCTGTCAACCTCCTCATTCACTCTCCCCTGGTCCTACTTCCCATGAGCTCAACCTCCAGTGTGAGCTCTGCTCAATCATTCTGCTCTCTCCTTGCATACGTCAGGCGTGAAAGTGGTTCTTTGAATACTAAGGATAGTAGAAGAGAACAGGATTAAGTAGCCCTGACCAATGTCCAAACCTGGGGTGAAGTTTAGAATGGCAATCAGACTTTTAATGTTCCCAAGATTAACTTCTTGTTAGTATACATGCTCAGCCAGTGTCTTTCCCCTTCTCTGCCTTGAGTCCCCCTTCTGTTATACTATGAGGAGCTAGGATGGGGACTGGGGTACTTGGACTTGTTTTGACAAGCATGTGACTTTGATAATAATTTGATCTCATAAAGCTAGATATGGAGAAGAAACCAAGCTATTCATTTAGTGCCAAGATGCCAAGCAAGCCTGGATTAAGCCAGGACATACTTACATAAGAAAATTACTCATTGTTTATCTCTTTATCTGAAATGCAAATTTAATGTGTGTCCTATATTTTATCTGGCAACTCTAGCCTAGCCTATCTGGAAACTTTTCAGTGCTGATGAGTGGGATCCAAATGTCATTAAGAAGGTTAAGATTACTCGAAGAGATCTCTGGTTACTCTCTCCTACCTGGGGAGAAAGATTTTATTGGCAGGTTCACCCCTTGTACCACTCCTCCAGTTTCTTAAGTGAATGGGACTTATGGAGAAAGAAGAAAAAAGTCTGGATGTGGAAAGTATTGTGAAATACTATAATAAGGAGAAAGGTATCTTAATTCATATATAGCTCTCTCATAATACCCTGCTTTAAGCCAACCTTGAGATGTTCCCTTGTCTATTCAGGAGATATCAGGAAATCACTGAAGTATTGTAAGATTTGGCAACTAGACCCCTGATATTTCTTTCTGATGTTTCTCTTTGGACTCCAGGGAGGCTTCCCCAGTGACAAAATTGTGATCCTTCCCCTCTCTACTACCTACTCCACCAACAGCCCTTCATATTTACTTAGTTAAACAAAAGTCTCTCTCCTCCAAGCCAAGTCTTTGACTTTTACCTCCCTCAGGGTTACCTCAGGGTTTACCTCCCTCAGGGTTTACCTCCCTCCCTATTCAATCTTAAACTATAGTTGTGTGTGATTGACGAATTTCTATGGTTTAGACTGTGAGCTCCCTGAGGGCAGGGATGTGCAGCCTGGAGGGCTCTAACCCTGGTCCTGCACAGGAAAGCCCCCCCAAATGTTCTCTGAATGAGTCCTGCTTTCTCCTTAGCCTAAGAAGAGACCTCAGCTGGACTCTGACATGACTCCACTAGACTGTGATTGGAACTGAAAATGAAATGGAATCGGTTTGCTCCAGAATCCCTGCCAGGGCAAGAGCGACAAAAACTACTGACAACACTCTACAGTGCACTCTCAAAAGATTTCTTTGGCCTCTGAATGTACTGGTCCTTTTGAAATGGATGCAAGGCTTTCCAAGCCTGCTGGGTTTCATTTTATAATCCACTGCAACCATTAATAAGAAGAAAAGACTCTCATATGCTACCACTTTAGCCACTTCCTTATTCAGAACTAGGAATGGCCCCCAGGAAGTGGGGCCTCCAACCTCTCAGGCAGAAGAAAAATAAAGCCCTTTTCAAACTCTTTATTCAGACTTGTGAAAGCCCAGGATGAGAGTACTACCAATTGTGGCCAGCTGAGCGATTCCAGACCAGTTCAGAATGAGGAGCCTATTGCACAGAGGCTTTGGTGGTAAAAGTGGAAGCACAAAGAAGATACCACTCCCATCCCTGCTGAGGTTCCAGGTCCAGGTGAGACCCCATACCCAGTGAGAGTCTCTACTGATCCTGAAGGTATTTCCAAGCTAGTTTATCTGGACCTCATGCGCTCCAAATCACATGATCCGTCATGCCTAGGTGAGTTCTGCTTTCTCCTGCTTCTGAGAAAGGGGCACAGGCTAAGTGGTTGTGAGGAAGGAAGGCTTCTATCTGTAAGACTCACCAACCTCCTCTATTCCGGGTACCTTTCCTGAAATCTATTTACACTCATTATCCCAGCGTGAAAAAGAAGCATCTTTTCAGTAGTGGACATAGACTGATTTGTCTGCCCTATATCCACCCTTGTCATTCTGATGCCCTCAGTCATAGGCCCCTAAACCACTGCCCTAAGAGATGCAAGGGTCTCAGACCAGGTCAATCATAAGTGCCCACACCCCTGGCAACAGTGGCTGATCAAAGGAGAGAGTGTGTGACTCTAGGTGGGCTGCCCAGAGCTCTTCCCTGGCACTGATTCACAGACATTACAAACAGGCTCTCTCCTGTTGGGGTGGCTGCACTAGGAGGATGGGAATTTGGGGCGTAAGGACTTGCCTGCCAAATAGCAGCCAAAGAAAAAAAGATGAGAGATGGAGAGACATACGTAAATCTTTTGTCAAGTTGCTCTGAATCCTTTAGTTCTGCCTTTGATCTTGAAACTACTCCACTATCCATTCCCTCTTTTGCTTAAGCTACTTGAATTTGGGGTTTTATAGCTTGCAACAAAAAGTCATGATTAGTACAATCCCTGACCTTTCTTCCAACTGAGATAGACACTTGAGAAAATATGGACCCTCTTAATCAATTCAGGATAAAGGAGTCAGAATAGAAGGAAGAAGAATGTGTGAACGTATAGACTCTTACATAATTGCTATAGAGTATGGCTGTGGCTGGCTGAGGGAAACTGTCCTAAACAATTAAATGAATAATAAACCTTATACAGTGATAACAACTAACATTTGTGAGCACCTCTGGCCATGGCCATGGTGAAACTGACTCTGTTTCCCTGGTAAAAGCTGATTGATGAGACATCAGGAAAGCTTGGATTGAACAGGGTCAAATAGCAAGGAAGAGTTGAACTGAAATTATCAGGCAGCACTGGGCGTACTGTGTGCTACTTTGGGGTGTTGCAGGGACAAAATGAAAGCAGATGAGTTGTCTAAGAATTTGAGGAGAGAAGAATGAAGCAGGCATTTCCTTACAGAAAGGCAGAGAGAAGACAGGGAGAGACTACACATCCCCTCTTCCCAGTGTCCAGGTGCAACCATCCCAATTTATGTTCTGCAACTGAGGTAGATGGTATTCTCCTGTACCTGATTAGCAAGTCCTCTTTCTTTTTTGAGATACTCAATTTGTTTTCTGACCTGATACAGCAGTATACAGAAATCACCATTTTAACAGTTGGCACCTGAGATTTCTTTTTTTTTCTTAAGATTTATTTCCTTATTTATTTGAGATAGAGAGAGAGAATGGGGAGGGGCAGAAGGAGAAGGAGAGTCTCTTTTTTTTACAATTTATTTAGTTATTTTAGAGAGAGACAGAAAGAGAGCGCACAGGAGTGCAGGGGAAGGGGCAGAGGGAGAGGGAGAGAAAGTCCTAAGCAGACTCTGGGCTGAGCACAGACGGGACATGGGCTACATCTCACAACCCTGAGATCACGACCAGAACTGAAACCAAGAGTAGGAAGCTTAACCAACTGTGCCACCCAGGCACCCCTAAGATTTTATTTTATATTTTATTTTACTTTACTTTTTCTTTCACTTTACCTTACCTTATTTTGTTTTCTTTTTTAATTTTATTATTTGTTTGCTTTTTAGAAAAACCTGTCTTTATTAAGAAACATATTTTGCTAGTCTGCTTTGGGGTAGAGGAAGTGATTTCCCAAACCTGCCTTATAAGAACAAGACATAAAAAGAGAGGTAAACTTTGCTGCAAAAGAAACCATCCAGAGTACTGGAGGTAGATAAAGAGATAAGAGAAGGAGGACCAGACAGACAGGAAGCGGAGTCTACAAATTAGGAGCACCACCGAGAAGCTCCCTACAGTGGAATGGCCAAGGAAGTTTTAAGAACAGGATGTCAAATCTATACTTTTAATTTTTTTTGTCTTTAAGAATGTAAACATCTTCTATATCTTCAATCTTTAATAAAGCCTGACAACACACGTGGGTGGGCAAAAAAGAAGGAAAACAGGCTGAAGGAAACAGCATCATAGCACAGATATAAGCAGAGGATAGTGGCAGTGATGAGGAGAACAAAGGCAAAAGAAATATAAATAAAATTAAATTTCCTTACAACTTACAACATATTGACAAATACTTGAGACAGGCAGAATATGACATTCCTCAAGGAACTCACAAGCGCCTTAATGTTAATGCTTTGCTAGAGGCAAAAAGCAACCATGGCTTGACAATAGCCAGATCTCCAGGATCCTGTAAGTCTTCTTTAACATATGAAAATCTTTTTGGGAAATTCCTTTATCTCTACCCACCCCCCAACTTAAAAGTATATAATCAATCCCTCCTCACAATCCCAGTGCAGCTTTTTCTGCCCACAGGTCCTGTCCCTGTGTTTTAATGGAAACACCTTTTTGCACTGAAAAATGTCTCAAGAATTCTCTTTTGACTTTCGCTCCTGGCCCGCATCACAGCAGCAGGAGAAGAAAGTGCATGAACTCACCCACAACAGAAAATCAGACCTAGAAATCAGAAGGTAACCGCCATCCCAAACCAGGTATTCACAGAAATTTTAGGGAGAACATTGGCTTTTTCAGAGGATGTGGGATAGATGTCTTCATACAACTATTCTAAACCCCAGGTTTAGGGGCACCTGGCTGGCCCAGTCGGTAGAGCATGCCACTCCTGATCTCAGGATTGTGAGTGTAAGCCCCATGTTGGACATGGAGCCTGATGTAGGAAAGACGTTATTAGGGTTCGAAGCTGACAGCCAAGAAAGAATTCTTGAGACATCTTTGGTGCAAAAAGGTGATTTTATTAAAGCACGGGGACAGGAACCGTGGACAGAAAGAGCTGCAATGGGGTCATGAGGAACGGCCCATTATATACTTTCAAGTTGGGAGGGAGTTAGGGATAGTGTAAGCCTCTAAGGAATTTTGGAAACAAGGTTTCCAGGACCTTGAAGGAGCTAGCTATTGTTGGGCAAACATCATTTATTACCATCTAATAAAACCTTAGTCATGAGACGCTTCAGACATCTATCGGTGGGCCATATGCTTGGGGGATGATTGCCAACACGTATCTTGGAGGGTTTAGAGATAAAGGAAGTTTTCAAAGGAATTTTTATATGTTAAAGTAGACTTACAGGACGGGGGGTGGGAGGGTTCGGGCTAGGATTGCCTTTTGCCCTTAGCAAAGTATTAACACTGAGGCATTTGAGTCCCTAGAGGAAGGTCACTCTGCCTGTTTCAAGGACTTGTCAGTGGGCTCTAGGTAGTAAGGAAATTTAATAATTTTTCTTCTGCCTTTGTTTCCCACATCAGAGCCTACTTAAAATTTAAAAAGTAAATAAAAATTTTAAAGTAAAAATTAAGAAGAAGAAGACCCCAGGTTTCCAAAGCCTTCTGCTTATTCATCTGTTTCCCTACTTGAACACTAAACTGTATGTTCACACTCCCATGGACTCACAAACTTTAGATCTTTAAGGACAGGGTCATGTCTTACTCATCCCAGTCCCTGCCAAAATGCCTACCATGCATTTTTAATTGATAGTAAACTTCATATTTTATTTTTTTTTAAAGATTTTATTTATTTGACAGAGAGAGCACAAGCAGAGGGAGAGAGAGAGAGAAGCAGGCCCCCTCTGAGCAAGGAGCCCAATGTGGGACTCGATCCCAGGACCCTGGGATCATGACCCGGGCCGAAGGCAGCCGCTTAACCGACTGAGCCTGAGCCACCCAGGCATCCCAGTAATAGACTTTATATTTTAGAACAGTTATAGATTTACAGAAAAAAATTTTAAATAGTATAGAGTTCCCATAAACCTCACAGTTTCCCCTATTAACATCTTCCATTAATATGGCACATTTATCAGAATTAATGAAGCAATATTCATACATTACTATTAAAGTTTACTTTAGTTCCTACCTAATGTACTTTTAGTGTTCCAGGATCCCATCCAGGACACCACATTATATTTAGTCTTCATGTTTCTTTAGGCTCCTCTTGGCTGTGACAGAATCTCAGAATGTCCTTATTTTTGATAACTTTGATGGTTTTAAGGAATGCTAGTCAGGTTTTTTGTACAATGTCCCACAATTGCAATTGGTCCAATATTTTTCTCATGAAAAGACCAGGGTTATGGGTTCTGGGGAGGAAGACCTCAGACGTTAAGCGCCACTATCATCACAGCATATCAAGTCTACACACAACGTGGGTTACTGGTGTTGATCTGGGCTTTAATCATGTGACTGAGGTTGTGTTTGTTACTGTCTTCCCATCCCATCTTCTCCATACTTTATTTTGGGAAGAAATCACAATGCATAGCCCACACTAGGGGAATCGAGAGTTAGGCTCCACCTCCTTGAAGGTGTATTATCTACAGAAATCATTTGGATTTCATTTGCATAGAATATATCTGTATTCTTCCCTCCCATTTACTTATTTATTCAATCATTTATTTACATCAGTATGACTACACAGATAGTGATTTTGTACCTTGGGTTGTAATCTAATACTGTTTCTTGATCAAATTGTTCCAGGTTTGGTCATTGGAAGCTTTTTCTCTTGGACCACTATGCCCCTTTGACATGTCCCCATCACTAGGGTGGGGGGATTGTTTGTTTGTTTAGCACTTTTTTACTTTCTAGCATTACAAGATGCCCCAGGCTCATCTGATGTATTTCCTGCCCTCAGTCTCAGAAGATCTGACTTCTTGTATTGGAGAATGGTATTAAAAACCATGATCTAGATACCAGGTCTACTCATTATTACTGGTGGGGAGGCGGGTGCTGCCAGCCCCTTTCAGGTAACCAAACAAGCAAGGAAATACATGTTTGTACCCTAACTCGGGTATATACACATCGCTATAAATATATCTATACGTGACTATCCATATCTATATTAGGCTAGACATGAGCTCATACTGATGTCTCCAACTCTAATCCACTATCTTATAGATCATTCTAGCCTCCTCCTCTTGCTTATTTGTAAACTTCCACTCCAATATCTAGAAACCTGGCTCCTACCATCCCCCATCCATCTACTTAATTGTTCAATTACAGTATAGATGTATAGCATTATCAGAATTGTTAACCCAGACTCCCATGAGATACAACTTTATCAACTAGAATAAAATGCTTATGTACAGCTTCTTTTGCCATTAGTTTTACAGATTCCACTCACTTCCAAAGTTTCTTAGGTCAGCTCCTTTCCTTCCCCCCTCCCACCCCTTCAGTGAAGTTGCTTCATACATTTGCAATACTATAGTGGATAGATTGTTTTGTCACCGCCCGCATTACATCCTGGAATTCCTCTTGACTTCATAAATGACTTTTTTTTTTTAATTTTCATACACTAAGCTTCACTCTTCGTGGTAAAGTTCAATGGGTATTGACAAATACATAACATTATTTATCACAATTACAGTATTATACAGAATAGTTTCATTGCCCTAAAAAAATCTCCTATGCTTCACCTACTTAAGCTACACTCCCCTCTCCCCAGACCATTGGCAACCACTTATTTTTTATTGTTTCTATGGCTTCACTTTTTCCAAAATGTCATATAATTGAAATCAAACAATATGTAGCCTTTTTAGACTGGACTCCTTCACTTAGCAATATGCATTTAAGACTGATCCATGTCTTCTTGTGGCTGGATAGCTCATTTCGTTTTATCACTGAATAATATTCCATTGAATGGATGCACCATGGTTTATCCATTCAACTACTGAAGGATATTTTGTTTGCTTTCAGGTTTGAGCAATTGTGAATAAAGCTGCTATAAAAATTCACATGCAGGCTTTTGTGTGGACATAGGTTTTCAAATCAGTTACACAAATAACTAGGACTGTGACTCTAGAGTATATGGTAAGACTACGCTTAACTCTGTAAGAAATTGCCAAACTGTCTTCCAAAGTGACAGTACCATTTTGCATTCTCACCAGAAATAAATGAGGGCTTTCTTTTTCTGAATCCTTGCCAGCAATTGGTAGTATTAGGACTTTTTCTTTTTCTTTCTCTTTCTTTCTTTCTTTTTCCTTTTCTTTCTTTCCTTCCTTCCTTCCTCCCTTCATTCCTTTTTTTTCTTTTGCCATTTTAGTAGGTATGTAGTGGTATTGTACTGCTCTTTTAATTTAGGATTCCCTAATGGTAAATGATGTTTAGCAACTTTTCATATGCTTATTTACCATCCATATATCTTCTTTGGTGAGGTGACTGTTTAGATTTTTGCCCACTTTTTAATTGGGTTTTTTCTTATCATTGAGTTTTAAGAATTTTCTGTATATTTTGGATACAAGACATTTATCAGATATATATTTTGTAAATATTTTATCCCAGTCTGTGGCTTGTCTTTTCATTCTCTTAACATTAGTGTCTTTTGCAGACTTTATTTTGAAGCAAATTTATCATGTCCAATTTATCAGGTTTTTTCTTCCATGAATTATGTTTTTGGTTTTTTAACTAAAAACTATTGCCAAATCAAAGGTCACCTATCTTGTAGAAGCTTTACCATTTTGTGGTTTACATTTAAATCTATGATCCATTTTGAGTTAAGTTTTGTGAACAGTGCAAGATCTGTGTCTAAGTTGGGTTTTTTTCCTGTTTTTTGTTTTGCCTATGGATGTCCAATAGATCTAGCACCATTGTTGAAAAGAGCATCCTTCTCCATTAAATTGCCTTTGCTCCTTTGTCAAAGATTAGTTGACTATATTTATGTGGGTCTATTTCTCCACTCTCTATCCTGTTCCAGTGACCTATTTGTCTATTATTTCACCTTATCAACACACTGTCTTGATTACTGTAGCACTATGGTAAGTCTTAAAATCAGATTGTTCTTCTCTTTCAACATTGTGTGGGCTATTCGGGGTCTTGTGCCCCTCCATATACACTTTAGAATCAGTTCTTCAATATCCATAAAATAACTTGCTAAGATTTTGATAGGAATTTCATAGAATCTATAGATCAAGTGGGGAAGATTTCACATCAACAATATTGAGTCTTTTAATCCATAAACATGGAATATCTATCCATTCATTTAGATCTTTGATTTCTTAAATCAGAGTTTTGTAGTTTTCCTCATGTAGTCTCTATACATATTTATTAGATTTATACCTAAGTATATAATTTTAAAGTCCTATTATAAATTTTTTTATTCCAAATTCCAATTGTTCATTTCTGGTATATTAGGAAAGCAACAACTTTTGTGTATTACCTTCTATCTTGTGACCTTGCTAGACTACTTACTAGTTAAGGAGTTTCTTGGTATATTCTTGGTGATTTTCTAGAGAATCATGTTGTCTGAATGCAAAGACAGTTTTATTTCTTCCTTCTCAAACCATATACCTTTTGTTTCCTCTTCTTACCATAGTGCACTACCAAGCACTTCTAGTACAATGCTAATAGGGTTGGTGAGTGTGATGGTTAATTGTATGTATTAATTTAGCTGGCATAGGATGCCCAGATTGAACATTATTTCAGGGTGTATTTGTGAGGGGTGTTTCCAGATGAGATTAGCATTTGAATCAGTGGACTAAGTCGATGGCCTTCCCCAACATGGGTGAGCATCATCTAATCTGTTAAGAACCTAAATAGAACAAAAGGCAATGGAAGGAAGAATTTGTTTTTGTTTTTTTTTAATTTTTTATTGTTATGTTAATCACCATACATTACATCATTAGTTTTTGATGTAGTGTTCCATGATTCATTGTTTGTGCATAACACCCAGTGCTCCATGCAGAATGTGCCCTCTTTAATACCCATCACCAGCCTAACCCATCCTCCCCCCTCCCCTCTAGAACCCTCAGTTTGTTTTTCAGAGTCCATCATCTCCCATGGTTCATCTCCCCCTCCGATTTCCCCCCTTCATTCTTCCCCTCCTGCTATTTTTTTTTAACATATATTGCCTTATTTGTTTCAGAGGTACAGATCTGTGATTCAACAGTCTTGCACAATTCACAGCACTCACCATAGCACATACCCTCCCCAATGTCTATCACCCAGCCACCCC
>NC_138384.1:5774015-5804527 GCF_054177405.1 Leptonychotes weddellii
ACAATTTGCATTTTTATGCCATTACTAACTTTTCACCACTTTGCATGGGAATGCGTATTTGTATGACAGTAAAAGTGATTAAATAACTAAGTGGACCTTGTAGTAAATGAGTTACTTCTTTGCTGCCATTATGTCTAATCCACCAAACATTATTCAGTCCAAAGGCTTTTTAGAATCATAAGTAGCCAAGATCATTTTTCACCTCATCATTCCATTATCTAAAATGAGAGGGTGCCTGAGTGGCTCAGTCGGTTAAGCGACTGCCTTCGGCTCAGGTCATGATCCTGGAGTCCCGGGATCGAGTCCCGCATCGGGCTCCCTGCTCGGCAGGGAGTCTGCTTCTCCCTCTGACCCTCCTCCCTCTCATGCTCTCTGTCTCTCATGCTCTCTGTCTCAAATAAATAAATAAAATCTTTTAAAAATAAATAAATAAAATAAATAAATAAAATGAGAAAATATTTCTAAATGTGAAGATTACTCTTTCCAAAGATCCCTGGTGAACACTCCCATAGCAGTAGTGAAATCTATTAACTATATATTTTTTTCACAGCAGAAAGAAGATGCGAAAGGATGCCCACATAATCCTTCCAGCAACTTCCAAGAGTCAGATTCCTTCCAGACCATAAGTGGGCCCTTAGGGATGATGTTACTGAGGTGGTGGCTGGCCGCCTCACCGCCTCTTAATTATGTGAAACATTAATGGGCTTTGGATTCACACCCAAAGTGTTCCAGAAGAAGTTGAGTCTAGATCTAGCATGAAATTTCCTAAGGAATATGAGTAGATCTAACTAGACTTAGCTTGATTCCACAGCTCTAATAACTTCTCCATGTGCTTTACTTCTTCCAAATCCATTTAATCAACTACAACCTGAAAGGTATTATTATCCCCATTTTTCAGATGGGGAAAATGAGTTTCAGTGACAATCAGTGACTTGCACGAGATCACAGATGCAGTTAACAATAGAGCCAGACCCCATGTCCAGGTTTTCTGAATTTCAGTTGCTGGGGGAAGAGAGAAGTTCAAGGGACAGCTCAAGAGGACAAAATTTCAACATCTCTTTGGCCAGTGGCAATTTTGTGACTTTGGGTAAGTCATTTCACCAAAATGGGTTGGACCAGACAATCACTACAACTCCATATTACCTAAATATTCTAAAAGTTCTAGGGATCTAAATTTAATTCCTGCTTTTACATCTGTTCACTCTGGTCCTTGTACTCAACTCTTGACAGTTTCCAAAGTTAGGTAGGTTCTTTGGGTTTCTGCTCCATTTTCTCCTATGTCCAGTATGATCCCAATACCTCCATTTGCCCCAACGCAGGCCAAAATGTCCATTCGCACTTAAGAGTTTCTGAGTCTAGGTGGGAAAAGCAGAGGGGGCAGAGCCTTTCCTGTGCTTGGGGGTTCTCAGAACCCTGTGGTTAAAAGGTAAAGCCAAATTCATCCTTCCTTAATTCAAAAATTGGATTTGAGGGGCACCTGGGTGGCTCAGTTGGTTGAGCAACTGCCTTCAGCTCAGGTCATGATGCCGGAGTCCCAGGATCGAGTTCCATATCAGGCTCCCTGAGTCTGCTTCTCCCTCTGACCCTCTCCCCTCTCACACTCTCTCTCTCACTCACTCTCTCAAATAAATAAAATCTTTTTTTAAAAAAAATTGGATTTGAAATAGATTGAAAGTTGCTTCAATAATAATCCTTATTATTATAGATTTAATAAATTATAGAGATTTCAGGAAATACTTGCAGAGTGGGAAGCTCTGTCCTCTTTTGGAAAATAAGCTCAGGAACATCACAGTCATGCATCAGATGATATAGGATGGTTACATGAGTACATTCACTTGTGTTGAAAAGTGAATGCTTGGGTCCAGATAGATGTCTGTCCTTGGTTGATTTGAACATGATAAATCTATTTTTTATAGAGTTAAAAATGTCTTTTTCTTCAGTTGTCTCTACAAAACTCTAACCAATAATTCATGGAATTGCTTGCCCCCCAAGAGAGATGCTATATTACCTTAGATACAAACTCATGAAAAATTTAGGTGGTCGATAAAAACCAATCACAACATTATCCCTCCTCTCTCTCCTTCCTCTATCTCTCTCTCTTTCCAAGTTGAAGAGAAATTTTAGTAGCAAGTCTTGAATGCAGTATAAAAAACAAATTGCTTTGTAGTACTTAATCTACATCTGTTTGTTTTGTTGTCTTTTATTCCATAGCACTGGAGGAGCAAGCAAAAGCCCAAATGTGCTCAGGATTCAGAGTTGAGTTTAGACACCATTCTAGACACTAGAGTTAGCATGAAAAAAAAATTTAATTGTATCCATAAAAAGGAACGTAACCCAGAACTTGAGGGAAAAATTTCTTTGAATAATCATTTGGTATGGTCCTATGCCTCTAAGCAAAACAGAATTCAATCTTCCTAAAAGAGATGAATATGTCTCATGTACCTAGGGATGGAAAATTGATCTTCCTATTGCTTAATAATGCAATGTTTAGAAAGGCAATATGCTTATAGAAAGCAAAAAGGACTTGCATTCCGAAAACACAGGTTCCAAGCTTGGCTACAACTTTTACTAACTGGCTATATTGACCTAGTAAAGTCACTTAACCTCTCTGAGCCTCATTTTCTTTATCTTCATTACAGAATTTTCATTACAGATTTTTTACTGTAATTTTCATTACAGGTAAAAAAAAAAAGGCTTTTTAGGGGTGCCTGGGTGGCTCAGTCTTTAAGCGTCTGTCTTTGGCTCGGGTCATGATCCCAGGGTCCTCCCTGCTCAGTGGGAAGCCTGCTTATCCCTCTCCCACCCCCCCTGCTTGTGTTCCTTCTCTCACTCTGTCAAATAAATAAATAAAATCTTTAAAAAAAAAAAAAGTCCTAATGAGGGATGTCTGGGTGGCTCAGTCAGTTAAGTGTCTGCCTTTGGCTCAGGTTATGATCCCAGGGTCCTGGGATGAAGTCCTCCATTGGGCTCTTTGCTCAGTGGAGAGCCTGCTTCTCCCTCTCTCTCCGTCTGCCACTCCCCCTGCTTGTGTATGTGTGTGCTCGATCTCTCTCTCTCTCCAACAAATAAATAAAATCTTTTAAAAAAATAAAAAGCCTTAGTGAATTAATAAAGGTAGGCACTGAACATTAGTAGCTGATAAATCACACACACACACACACACACACACACACAAAATATCCAGATTATGGATTTTCAAGGAAAAATAAACCTGATTCTAATGAAGCCTCAAAATTAATAGGAAAAACAGTAGACAGAGGACCATATTAAGCCATACCACAGGGATGCAATCAGTAAAATTCAGACTGTGGGAAACATTATAAGATAGACAACCCAGTATCTTTGACAACAATAACAGAAAAAAATAGCAAGTAAAAACAAAAAGACAGAAAAAGAGGAAGAAAATATACACCAAAAGAGACTTAAGGGACATACACAAATCTGATTTGGATTCTGACTCAAACAATTGTGAGAAAACACTTGTGGAGTCTCTAGTTTCCACTCAGGGATAAAAAGCTGCATAGAACATAATTTCCACACTTACAACAGCAACTACCAAAAAAAAAAAGCCAGACAAACTACAAATTCATGACTTTTTTTCAAACCCATTGGAAAATGAGGTCTCAGGGCAACCAACTGGTCCAAAACACAAGAAGAGGGAGATACCTGTAAGGAGAGAAGAAATGTGGCCATTCATTTATCTGACGTAAATGCCACTGGATGGACAACCTGTGAGAGAGTTCAGTGAGAATAGTTAATATAATATTAGCAAATCAAATCAAACATTATGCAAAAAGAATAGTACCTCACAACCAAGGAGGTTTATCCCAGGAATACTGATTTGAAAATCAATCAACATAAATCACAATGGTAACAGAAAAAAATAAAGAAGGAAAAACATCATGCTTAATGGCAAAAAAACTGAATGCTTTCCCATTGAGATCAAGCAAGGGATGTCCTCTCTCACCACTCCTATTCAACACCAACCGGATGCATCATACTGGGCACATTCCAGGCAACACAATAAAACAACAAAAGAAAATCAGAGGCTTACAAATTGGAGAAGAAGAAAGAAAATGGTCTCCATTCATATTATGACATGATTGTCTATGTAGAAAATCACAAAATATACACCAAAAATACCTCCTAGAACTAGTATTTGAGTTGGGCACCTTTGCAGGATACAAAGTCAATTCTGCACACTGGCAATGACAAATTAGAATTCAAAATTTTTTTAAATACCATTTATAATAGCCCTCCAAAAATGAAATTTAGTTTCATATATGTCATTCATGCTATATGTAGAACAGAATATATGCAAGATCCGTACAGTGAAAACTACAAAGCACTAAAGAAAAAAAAAAAACAAAAAACAAGGAAGATCCAAATAATCACATTCATAGATGGAAGACACAGTATTATTAAATTGCCAGTTCTTCCCAATATGATCTATAGATTTAACAGAAAATCACTGGTATACAGTAACCCTCTATACTGCTTTTGAAATTCTTCTGTATGTCTAAAATTATCTCAAAATAAAAGCCTTTAAAATTTGTAATTAAGGAATTACTATTAATTTGCTTTTAGATGAGATGAAGGTATTGGGGTTATGTTTTAAAAATCCCCACCTCTTAAAGACTTAGATTTAAATTTTAAATAACTGGAAACTCTAAATGGCAGCCACCATAGAATTACATGTTTTAGACAAGAATCATGGATGCTAAAATTGGTGAGTGAAAGTATTATGAGAAACAAGATATTTGTATTGTCTCAAATATCTCCCCACAAGATACTTATTAAATATAAAGAGAATGATAGTAACTTTACAGTGAAGTAACCTGGCAAACATTATCTTAAGCAAGTACCTCCTGATATGATGCACAGAGAAGGATATGGTACCATTACTGAGTACTCATGCCAAAAATGCATAACCTGAATCTTAATCACACAAGAGCATTACATAAATCCATACTGAGGGAGAATCTACAAAATGACTGGCTTATACTCTTTAAAAATGTGGAAATCATGAAACAGAGAGACAGACTGAATTACTGCTCCAGATGAAAGAAGACAAATGATATGGGATCCAAATGCAACATCTGATCCTGGGTCAGATCCTGGATCTGAAAAAAATATTCTCCTTGCTGTGAAGGACATTAATGGGGCAAATGGCAACATTTAAATAAGCTCTTAGATTGGCTAATAGTGTTGTGTCATTTTTAATTTCTTGATTTTGATCACTGTACGATGGTTATGTTTTTCAAGACTCACACAATGAAGTATTTGGGGAAAAGGGAGACACCATATCTTTAATTTACTCTCATACAGTTAAAAAAAAATATATATATATATACATAATATATAAACACACAGAGAGTGAAATATTAGAGAATACTCATTATATTTATGTAGTATATGTTTTATTTATGTATTTATGTAGAAAGAGAAAATGATAAAGCAAGTATGTTACAATGTTATCATTTAGGTAACTTATGTAAAGGGTAAGAATTTTTTGCACTATTTTTGCAACTTTTCTAAAAGTCCCAAAATATTATCCCAAAATAAAAGGTTTTACAAATTAACAAGAGATAATAATAACATCTTGAGTCCATGGCCTCCCCTATTTCCAACTAGCTTCAGTCTATCCCAGAAGCAAACTGACTCTATGTCTCTCATCCATTAGACCATCTCAGCCACCTGACTTAAAACAACACAAATAGACTCAGCGGCCACTGAACAGACCAGACTTCGCTAGCTCAGGCGCCTCGCTCCACTTCCTCTGCATCCATGTCTGAAAAACCCAATATGGCTAAGATTGAGAAATTTGATAAATCAAAACTGAAGAAGACAGAAATGGAAGACAAAAATCCACTGCCTTCAAAAGAAATGATTGAACAGGAGAAGCAAGCAGGTAATTGTAATGAGGCATGCACCATCACTATGCACTGTGCATTCCACAAACATTGCCTTATTTTACTTCTTTTAGCTGTTTAACTTTATAAGATGCAAAGAGGTTGGACCAAGTTTAAATGACGGCGCTGCCCCTTTTCACATCAAAGAACGACTGACAACGAGGGCTGCTCCCGCCTACCCCGTCTGCTGGTCTGGCTGGCAGGGAAGGAAAAGAAAGTGAATTTTGGTGAAGGAAGAAGCGAGGTAGGACAACAGTGAAATCTAGAGTAAAAAAAAAGCTGGTCCAAGGTGCCCTGCAGGCTATAAAATGCAGGTTTAATCAGAGTGCCACTTTTTTGTTAAAATGATTTTAATTATTGGAATGCACATTTTTTTTCAAATGCAAATAAAAGTTTTAAAAACCAAAAATTAAAAAAAAAACCCACAAACTTACTATCTTACAGATCTACAGGTCAGAAATCCAAAATGACTTTTTGTGGGCTACAATCAAGGTGCCAACAGAGCTGGAAACCTCTTTTTTGGAGGCTCTAGGGGAGAATCTGCTTCCTTCCCTTTTCCAGCTTCTAGAGGCTGCCTGCATTCCTTGGTTCATAGCCCCTACACCTCCATCTTCAAAACCAGTAGCATAGCACCTTCAGAGCTTTCTCTGACTTCCTCTTCTGCCTTCCTCTACTTTAAAGAACCCTTATGCTTTAAAATGAGACCCACCAGGATAATCCAGAAAACCTCTGTATCTTAAAGTCAGCTGATTAACAACCTTAATTTCATCTGCAAACTAAATTCTTCCCTGCCATGTAATGAAATATATTCACAGGTTGTAGGAATGAGGACATGGACATCTTTGAGGGGCCATTAA
Source organism: Leptonychotes weddellii (assembly GCF_054177405.1). Lineage (NCBI taxonomy): Eukaryota > Metazoa > Chordata > Mammalia > Carnivora > Phocidae > Leptonychotes > Leptonychotes weddellii. The sequence goes on from NC_138384.1 coordinate 5,780,785, forward strand.
TGTGCCTATCACAGCTACCCCCTGCCTGGAATGCCTGGAAAGAGTGCCCTAAACCCTTCTAGCTAATCAGATCCCTAAATCATAATTCCTTCAGAAACATGTCCTTAGCTAGTTGGAAATGTTATGGTGATTGCTCCAGATATAATTTCCTTAACACTCCCATCCCCAATAAACTTAACAATTTTGCTTACTCATTTTTTGTTTGTTTGCTTGCTTGTTTATTGTACAGCCTTCTTTCTTTGGCTGTTATTATCATTGTCTGACTGAGTCTATAAATTGTAAGGCTGATGCAGACAAGTAAAATAAATGTCACTGATAAGAAAACACTTCCTAATGTCTAACTTAAATTGCCTTTGCAGAAATGTAATCATTTATTCCTGTCCTCACTTTAGAAGTAACAGAAAGCAACTAGTCAATACCCACCATAAAAACCTTTTAGATTTAGAGTCCTTCTAATGCCAAACAAAAAAACCAACATGATATGCCAACCAAGTGGCCAATCTAGGATAAAGGCCAGTCAAGTTGGTTTTTGAAGTGATGGAGTGATACAGTCAAGCCCTAAGATAAATAGCCATCCATAAACATGACCTATATGATACCTCCAGCTTTTCTTCCTTAGCCAACATACCCTTACTTGGTCCTTGCTTATTTCCTGAAGTTCTCATAGTTTAGGTTGCCATCCCTTAGTTCTGATTCCTTCCTGACTCCTTTATGTAAGTTGGAACTTGGACCTGAGCTTTTTTTCTTCTCCAAATGGCAAAATCTTATTCATCTTTCAAGACTCTTCTCACATGATCCCTTTCCCCACCAAGAATGATTAGCTGCTCTCTTCTCTGTGTTCCCACTGGATGTGCCGGGGATTCGTGCCTCTAACACAACAGTTAACTTGGTGGAAATCGAAGTTCTCTCTACATCACCATCGGTTTTGAACTCAAGTCTGGTTACTGGACTGTGAATTCCAAGGAGGCAGCTATTATGTGTCACATTTATTGTTTATTCAGTGAGTCAGTCCTCCAAGATTTCTTCCTACTTCTTTGTTTATTCCTTCTCCTATTTTCAGATCAATTCCCCTTTACCTAGAATTCCAACTCAGTGTTGGAATCCTTCAACACTTGGTCCTTGGTCCTCTTCTTCTCTCAGTAGGTATTCCTCTCCTAGTTAATTTTTCAGGTCCTTGCCATCCACTGTCTTCTGAAGGTCTTGAAGGAAACTCAAACACTTGTTCAGAACAAAACTCAGGAACTTTCTCCCTGAGAATGAGAACTTTTAGTCACCTCAGCACCCATTTTCCCCTTCCTACAGCAGCAACATCCAGATTTCCTTCAAGGACTTCACCTCTCCCACTCTTGGCCAATCTAGTCTCCATGATAATGACCCCATCCACAACCAGGGGTAAGCAGCAATTAACCTAAACCAATCCACATATCCCATCCCCCTGAACAGGGTATCTATTGGCCTGTGGGTATATAATCCAATCAGAGCAAATGAGTCACTATGATGCCTTAGCTGGGTTCCTGGAGACAAAAGCCCTCTTCCTATACCCGGTGGTCTGAGAATGTGGTCATTTTGCTTCCCTAAGCAGCCAAAGGTACCAAGAGAAGTAGAGCTGAGAGACTGATCCTTATCACATTGTTTGGCCCCTAAACAAGTCATGCCTAAAGCCAGTTTAGCCTTTTTTTTTTTTCTCATTTCTGTTAGTCAACTAATTCCCCTTTTGTTTAAGCCAGGTCATATTCATGAAGAACCTTAACTGAGACTCCTTCCCCTACACCTGACCTTCCAGAGTCCCCCAACTCAGTGAACAGCATCATCATCCATTCAGCTAAGAAAGTCAGACACCTAGGAGTCATTTCAAATATTTCCTTGTCCCTCACTTGCCATAGCCAATCTGTCACCAAGTCCTGTCAATTAGAACGCTAAATATATTTCAAATCTACTTCTCTCCATCTTTATTGCTCCAGCTATGTTTGCCTAGACTACTACAGCCCATGAACTGCTCTATCCTCACCTACCCTTGCCTTCCTCCAATCCATTTTCCACACTGCAGTCAAAATGATCTCTTTGAAGTACAAAAGTGCTAATTCACCACCCTGTTTAAAACACTCATTTTCCATTGCTTTTAAGACAAAGACAAAATTCCAAGCTCCTTAACATGGTATCTCATATCTGGCTTCCCCACAAGCAGCAGAATACAAAAGCTTGCTTGTACTGTTTCATTTAGGAAGTGACCCCAAGGAATAGGAGTCATGGATTAGGGAAAATGAGTGAAACAGGGAGGGAGGAAATGAATGAGCAAGTTGACCATCACTGTGAGCAACTGTATTAATCCAATGGGAACTTCTGAGGGACCGTGGGGAATGCATTTCAGAACTGTCCGCCAGAGACAAAGGGGAGAAGCATTCACCAGTCAACTTTCATCCACCAATAATTGGGAGTTGCCTACGGATACTAACTCCCTGGCACTTGTGAGCTGCTCACATGTGACTGCCAGTGGTCTCCTATAAGTGCCCCAGGCCTGGGGACCAGAGAAGCCCAAGGCACACTTAGAATGAGGTCAGCACAAATTTGGCGGGAGCTGATGGCACTGTCCATCATAGCCTTGGCTGAAATCAGACTGAGGCCATGAGATAATATAGTACAGGTCTGATACCATGTACAGTCTGGCCTCTACCTGCCTTTCCAGCTTCCTCTTGACCTCTTATTTCATTCCAACCATGCTAGTCTTATGGCTCCTGGACTGCACATGTTCCCACCCACCACAGGGCCTTTGAACATGTTGTTTCCTCTGCCTGAAATGCTCTTTCCTTCCTATTTGTCTAGTTCCCTCTATTATTCATCAGAACTCAACTCAAGCATCACTTTCCCTAATAAGCTTTCCCTGACTGTTAAAGCCACCATAACGGGCACTCTCAGCATCATGTGCTTCTCCTTTGAGGCACATATGAAAGTTGCAGTTGTCGGGGCGCCTGGGTGGCTCAGTCAGTTAAGCGTCTGCCTTCGGCTCAGGTCATGGTCCCAGGGTCCTGGGATCGAGCCCCGCATCAGGCTCCCTGCTCGGCGGGGAGCCTGCTTCTCCCTCTCCCTCTGCTGCTCCCCCTGCTTGTGCTCTCTCTCTGTCAAATAAATAAACAAAATCTTAAAAAAAAAAAAAAAGAAAGTTGCAGTTGTCTACTTGTGTGATCATTTCAGACTGACTCCACCTGGACTACTTGCAACATAAGGAAAACTACAGAATCCCCAGCATTAGCATGGTCTTTGGCACATGTCAGGCAATCAATAAAACATATTTGAAAGGATAAACAAATTTATCTTTTTATTCCCACTGATATCTTCAACAAATAAGTGCTCAAATGTTTTTAACACAGTTAAATAATTAATGGAGCTAACACTTTAAGAAGAAGTGTTACTTTCTGATGGAATTTAATTAACTTTCACCAAACTGCATTCTATCCCTTAAAACTGCTATAGTGAGACTCTTCTGTGGGAAGCCAGACATTGTTTTTTTAAGACAGACTTTTTTTTAAGTGTGTGATACCTGTAAAGAGCAAATTCCCCCAGAAAGAACAGTTGAGAAAGAGAGAAAACAGAAATCATCAATGTAGATAAGAAAGCTTCTTTGTGGACCAAAGACAGGGATGCTGTCTAAAACAAATGGGTATAGGTTACTGACCACAAGAAGAATAAAATTCATTGGTATGTGAAAACAAACTCCCCAGAATCACTCCGAGCTCTCCCTTTTATGATTATTAAGTGCCTGCCCAGCTGCTGTGCAGTGGAAGAGGCAGGGAGGTTTGGTAGCTAGGCAACAGCCTGGAAACTCAAAGGGTAGGAGCTGTGATGCTGGCTCCTCCATAAAAGTGATAAGTGGCCTTGGGTAAACTCCCCTGCCTTGTTTTCTTCATCTGAAAAACAGCATCACCAGTCTTGTCTTTCTGCTTCGAGGGAAGAAAAACAGAGTGAAGAGAACACTGCAATTGTAGGAAAGTGAGCTTGGCCTGGGGAGTGAAGAACTCATCAGGGGATCAACTTTTCAACTGAAATCACCACTTTATGACTAATGGGTTGAGCCTGAATAATCCGTTCCTCAGTTTACCCATCTGGGATGATTTATAGATAATGGCCAAGTCCTGAATTAAGATACAAATTAAAATGTGGGTCTTTGGGGCACCTGGGTAGCTCAGCTGTATAGCATCTGCCTTCGGCTCAGGTCATGATCCCAGGGTCCTGGGATCAAGCCCCACATCGGGTTCCTTGCTCAGCAGGGAAGCCTGCTTCTCCCTCTCCCACTCCTCCTGCTTGTGTTCCCTCTCTCGCTGTCTCTCTCTCTCTGTCAAAAAATAAATAAAAATCTTTAAAATGTGGGTCTTTATTTCTGTAAGATCTCTCCCCCAAAGAGTCCTCAGACTTTCTCAGCTACCCCTAAACTAAGCACCTCAAAAGCAAATGTCATAGCTACATGATTCACTACACAAGCTCTAGCACCTAGCCCAGTGTCTGGTTCATAGTTAGTACTCAAGTGTTTACTGAATGGGCTCATTGATTATTTAAATAATACCAGCCACCAGAAGGGCCCCTGGGTGGCTCAGTTGTTAAGCATCTGCCTTCGGCTCAGGTCATGATCCCAGAGTCCTGGGATCGAGCCCCGCATCGGGTTCCCTGCTGCGCAGGAAGCCTGCTTCTCTCTCTCCCACTCCCCCTGCTTGTGTTCCCTCTCTCCCTGTGTCTCTCTCTGTCAGATGAATAAATAAAATCTTTAAATAAATAAATAAATAATACCAGCTCTTTAAATGGGGACAAAAGAGTTTATAACCTTAAGTGAAGCATTACTAGTCTTGAAGAAAAAAAAAGTCCACTGAACAATTTTAAAGGAAATGGCCTAAAGGTAAGTCCATGCCAGGCCATGAATAGCCATGAAAGAGATTACATTTTGACTAATTCTTTTTCATTATTTTTACTATTATTTAGAACAGTCCCAAATAATATAGTTATAGCCCAACAGCATTCCTCTCTCCAAATATAACTGTCATTCCTGTAGAGTAAGTTTTAAAAATGTTTATATATTATCAAAATTAAGTTTCAAAATGAGCTACAGTATCTGGAAAAAGAGGATAATAATATTTCACAGAAACTAATTGGAAACTTGTTTTGAAATAAAGTAGTTATTATTTCCATCATGGAGAGATGAAAGTATAGAGATTTCCTTTTATCTCGCCCAGCCTAGTCTTACATTATTTATTCAAGCTAAAATTAAAACCTGGCCAAATCCTACTGAGGCATTGCATATCAGTTAGAGATTATTCTTCTAGAAATGAACTTTTGTTCACAAATTTCATTATGCAGTTACAAATGACTATTATTAAAATGTAACATATAAAACTAAATTGTCTTTTTTTTCCCCTAGCTATGCACAAGGTCCACTTTCCTATGCAGTATTATTCTTTTCTTCTGGACTTGGTAGCATGCTGTCCCTCTGCCCATTGCCTCAGCATACAGAACATCTCACGATACCCATTCCACTCACCTGGAGCCCCCCCTTAATGTCATTTTTTATTGCTCCATCCCTTACACCCCAAGGAACAGACACCAAGGGACATTCTCTCCTGATGACCTTGCTAAGGCCCATTTTCATTTTTTCTTCAGACTCAAACTTCAGGCAAAGTGATTACATACAAAAAAAGTACCTGGGGTGTGGTGTCAACCCATTTGCGGTGTCTGAATGCCTAATTTTTTCTTGCCCATCCCCCCAGGCCCTGTCACATCCTACTCATTTTGTTTGGAATGTTCTTCCTTGATTGCCTAACTCTGATTTGTCCTTCAGGTCTCAGCTTAGATGGAACTTTCTCCATAAAGATTTCCCTGACCTATCTCCCAGCTCCCAGGTCAGGTACGGCCTCTGTGTTCCCATGGCATCCTGCACCACGGAGCACTTGCAACTTTTTCTTTTTAATTGGCTCTACCTCCCCCTGGGTTGTAAACCCCATGTGAGCAAGAGTAGGTCATATTGGCTCACTATTCATTCACCAGTGCCCAGTACTATGATAGGCATATAGCAGTTGATCAATAAGTATTTCACCAATTTTGGATTTAGATTCTACTCTGGTATTTGGCCCCTAGGAAAACCAATCTTCCATCTGAATCCCAAAGAATCTTCACTATCTAAAAGCTTTCCTGGCATTAACTTTGTGGTTCATCAGGGTTCTCCTTGGTTCCTCACCTTGGGAACTCTAATTTCTCCTCTGCTCATTTCCTTCTACTCCTGGAAGGTTTTGCCTAGCACATCCAGGGTCTTCTCTTCTGGTCAATCTGTTTCAGTCATGCTCATTAGTTTTTTGTTTTGGGGTTTGTTTTTTTTGAGAGAGAGAGACAGATAGCGAGAGAGAGCATGAGCAGCAGGGAGAGGGAGAAGCGGGCTCCCTGCCAAGCAGGGAGCCCGATGTGGGGCTCAATCCCAGGGTCCCAGGATCATGACCTCAGCCAAAGACAGACATCCAACCAACTGAGCCACCCAGGTGCCCCATACTCATTAGTTTTTAAACCTGGTCGAACTTTTCCAGTTCTCAGCATCCATATCCCATCTCCTGTACATCCAGGCCACATTTTACTTTCTTTCTACCTCTAGTTGACTCCTTAGCTCTCTCTAGCTCAGCAAGAATAAAATTTGGTATGTATTTGTTAAGGGAGGTGGGGGGGCACTAAAAATGTATCTAGGCACTGCATGGATTGTCATACAAGACAACTATTTTAAGAAAATTCTAATCTAAGTTTCTGTGCATCTACATTACCTGTGCTCTTGGTCTTGCTCAAACTTTCCCTTTGCCCCAGGACAGTGACACTCTGCTACTTCCTTTCTAAATAATAGGAGGCCCACCCTAATCCTGAGAGTCATTTTCCAATCAATTCAATCTAGCTTTTCCCTCTGCCTCGTTGCTGCCAATAGCTGATTTTCTTCATCATAGGTTTCTAGATTTGTTTATTTGTTTGACCGTGAATAAAGATAGAAATAAGGGCAGATTTTCCCAGGAGGAAGTCAATCTGGTCATTTTTGTACAGTTTGCCTAAAGACTGTCTTGGTTCACATCTTGGTTACATGTAAAGAGAAAAGCTAATTAATATTGCTTATCTTTATTCTTCTTGTTTTCCTTGTTTGACGTATGAGAGAATCAATAAATAATATCCCTCTCACCCCTTCTGAAGTTAAAAATCTATTGAGAAACAAGACACAGGAGATGAATAGAAATCAAAACATCAGCTTTATTATTATTATTACTGATAAAACTAATTAGAGAATTTGCCTTGAGGTCTGGGCACAAAAAGACTTGCTAACACTGTTCCTCAATTGGGCAGATTTATCCACCAATCACAGTCATCCCTACACTACTGTAGGACCTTCCCCACCCTGCTTCTGTAAGTTTCCAACACATATCAGTATCCTGGAGAAAGGAGAGCTCCAAGATTTAAGTATGTTTAGTTCTTCTCCAGTCAGAGAAGGCCAAGAATGTAATGGCTGTTATGCCAAAGGAAATCCATTATGAAAACATAAAGGCAGGGGGATGAAGAATCCTTCTGTGTAGCAACCAAATTCTATCAAAGATTCCAATGGTCCTAATATGGCCCAAAGATCTGATAGGCTCAAGGTTCCCTTGGTGATTGCAAATTTGCCTTTCCATACAGCTATGAAACAATATTTTATGATTCCCGTGATTTATTATGGATTTGTTTGGCGTCATCTGGGATGTTTTCCTTTATCGTTCAAACTAGGAAATGGGTGCGCAGGTTACTTGGAATCTCTTGGATTCTAAGAAGAAAGTCCTTTTTTATTTCAAACCAGACTCAAATAAGAGTCTTTATAAAAATGTGTCCATTCACTTTGCTACCACCATGAATACACTAAATGTAATTTAATCACTCTTTGTTGATTCATGGTCTTTGAGAGTCTCACATCCTTGTTGTTTATACCAAGTTTCACTGTTTGACACTAGATACACAGAGATACAAGATATGAAAAATTGGAATGAACTGTGGCTCACCAGGAAACTCTCTGATGAGGTCAGAATTTTTAAAATATAGTTGAAAGATGATAGAAATACATTAAAAATGATGATGGTGGTGGTGGCGATAAGTACATACTATATGCCAGACACTATTCTAAGACCTTTGTGTTTATTAAATTGTTTACTCTCAGGGCGCTGGGGTGGCTCAGTTGGTTAAGTATCTGACTCTTGATTTCGGTTCAGGTCATGATCTCAGGATAGTGAGATTGAGTCCCACTTCAGGCTCTGCACTCAGCACAGAGTCTGCTTGTCCCTCTCCTCCCCACCCCCCACCCCTGCTTACACCGCTCTCTCTCTCAAATAAATAAATAAAATCTTTAAAAAAAAAAAAGAAAGAAAAGAAATTTAAATTGTTAACTCTCAAATTCTACAAGGTAAGCATTATCTCCATTTTACAGAGAAACAACGCATATGCAGACAGGTAAACTGATCTGCCCATGGTCTTACTGCTAGAGTAAGTGGAACAGCCAAGATTTGCCCCTGGTTGTATGGTTCCAGAGCCTTTGCTAATAACTGCCTTCTAAAACAAGATAAAATGTGCATAGGAATATTGAAGTGAAAGAACATAATAGGCACTGTTGTGAAATATGCTTATGAGAAATATGGTTAAGCCTTTCATCCACAAACTCAGAAACACACTCACCCCTAATCAGCTACAATCAAAGTAAAAAAGATGAACCTAAAAAACATACTTCACTGCTTGGGGCAGATGATACAACATTAGCAAACAACAAAGAGAAAGTCATATATCACAACTTCTATTGTATTTCCATCTTCTGTATCAAAGAGAATGATCTTTAGACTCAGGAGGGCTGAATAAATGTAGTTTAAAAGACACTGAAGTATGAGATAAGTAAGGTGATAGCAGGAGACCACCTCGCTGTTTTAAATGAGTTTGAGTCTCTAGGCCTAAACAAATTACATCCCAGAGTATGGAGAGACTTTGCAGATATAATCTAAGAGTCCCTGTCAGTAATCTTTAAGGAATCAGGGAGAATAGAAAAGGTACTGAGGCAATGGAGCTAGAAAAATAGTATTCCAGTTTCTCAGCATGGGGGGGAAACATGTATCCCATGATCTACAGATGTGCAAGCTTGGTTTTGAAACATGGTAATACTCTAAAATGATGAGACAGATGATTTTTGAGTCCTCAGAAAAGGACATGGTAATCACTAAGAACCAGGACAGATTCATTGGGGGAAACATAAAGATCCTACCTGCCTCTTTTTCATAGGTCTAAGGACAGGTGAGAGTGGGGTGCCATGCCCACAGGTAGGGATGTGAGAGCAACCTGGCTGACGTTCCTATCACCCTGTGCATCACCAGGGTTGATGCAGAGGATTGGGCTGGCTGATGGGTTCCCTTTGCTTTACACTCCATGAAGGCACACATTTATTCAGAGAGAAACACCAGAGGGAGAAAGGCCTTCATAAGGACAAGGAGATACAAATTCTGTGCCTCCCTGAACCCCAGTGTTTATAGAATCATTGTCCACAATAGCCAACTACAGAAAGCGCCCAGATGTCCATCAACAGATGAATGGATAAAGAAGATGTGATAAATATACAATGGAATACTTCTCAGCCATCAAAAAAACAAAATCTTGCCATTTGCAATGACATGGATGGAACTAGAAAGTATTATGCTAAGCAAAATAAGTCAATCAGAGAAAGACAATTATATGATTTCACTCATATGTGGAATTTAAGAAACAAAATAGAGGAGCATAGGGGAAGGGAGGGAAAAATGAAACAAGACGAAATCAGAGAGGGAGACAAACCATAAGAGACTCTTTTTTTTTTTTTTAAGATTTTTTTTTTTTTTTATTTGCAAGAGAGAGAATGAGAGACCGAGAGCATGAGAGGGAGGAGGGTCAGAGGGAGAAGCAGACTCCCTGCCGAGCAGGGAGCCCGATGTGGGACTCGATCCCGGGACTCCAGGATCATGACCTGAGCCAAAGGCAGTCGCTTAACCAACTGAGCCACCCAGGCGCCCCAAGAGACTCTTAATCATAGGAAACAAACTGGAGGTTACTGGAGGGGGTTGGAGGATGGGGTAACTGGCTGATGGGCATTAAGGAGGGCACATGATGGAATGAGCACTGGGTATTTTTTTTTAAGTTTTATTTATTTATTTGAGATAGCACGAGTGACAAATGGGGTGGGGAGAAGGGGCAGAGGGAGAGGGAGAAGCAGGCCCTCCACTCAGCCGGGAGCCTGGGCTCGGTTCCAGGACCCTGGGATCATGACCTGAGCCGAAAGCAGATGCTTAACTGACTGAGCCACCCAGGTGCCCATGAGCACTGGGTGTTATATAAGACTAACAAATCACTGAACTCTACCTCTGAAACTAACAATACACTGTTAAATAATTGAATTTAAATTTAAAAAAAAAAAAAGAACACAAAAAACAAATTCCGTGCCTCCCCAAAGCCCCGAACAAGCTCACATCCATCTGTGGTTCATATTAATTGGGGCAAGCATATTTAGAAAGTCTCTTAATTTTCTTGGGACCTGATAGATATGAGTATTTTTAAGGAAATAAATGCCTCGTTGACCATTCATACCAAAAATGCTTAAATTTATGAATCAATACCCTTCTGACTAGAACCTTTCCCTTCATGCATAGCTCACTTCCTCCCTCCATCAGGACTCCCCTCAGTGTCACTTCCTTAGGGAGATTTTCGCTAACCTACCTGATATAAGATAGTATTTGCCCCCTATCATACCCTGAGTATCTTGTTTTATCTTTCCACATAGTTCTTGCCATTATCTGATATCATACTATATACTCTAGCTCTTACCACTATCTAATATTATATATACCATGATACGTGTGTGTATGTGTCTGTCTCTGTATGTATGTCTTGCAAAGCCAACAAATTCTATGTGAATAATGTCCCTACATTGTGTGGTAGCCTTGTCCTTTTGAATGTCAGCTCCATGAGGGTGTGGTGAAGCTTGGCCTGGAAGAGGACTGACTTGAGGGAAAGGGGAGGCTGGATAAAGTAGCCCTCCACATAACTGAAGAACCATCACAACAAAATAAAAGGACATTTTCTGTTGCCCCTGATGAGTGAAGCTATAGGAAACAGGTTTGGCTACAGATACAAAGCTTACTCATAATTAGATGCCTTCTGAGCTGTGAGCTCCCAGTCTACCAGGGGAGATATTCAAGCAGAGGCTACAAAACAACCTGGCCCAGATACTTTAGTATCTACCCAAAGGGATGAGAAACTAGGTTGATCTGTGGATTGTTTTTCAGTCCAACCTCATTCTACACATAGTGACCTTATTTTCTGAACCCCAAACCAAGATCTGTGGTCCTATAAAAAGACTTCTGTGTTGCTTCTGGGTTTGAAAGACCATCTAACAGATATAGTGCATCATCCGGGACTATTTAGCCACCAAAATATTGAGTTTCGAGGAGATGTCAATGATTGAAATAATGAGAAAATATTTGAAATTGGCACTTTCCTTAGAAAGGGAGGACATAAAATCACTCTAGGACAGGCATTTTTTTCTCTTTGAGTACTCCTGTTTTAACTAAATAGGCAGAAACTCTTGGTTGGAGTTCACTCATTTTTTTTTTCTAGCACAGTTAAGTTTTTATTTTTTTAAAGATTCTTAATTTTCTTAAGTAATCTCTACATCCAGCATGGGGCTCAAACTCACAACCCCAAGATCAAGAGTTGCATGCTCTACCGACTAAGCCAGCAAGCCCCCCCAACCCAGTTTTCTTGAACCATGGTGTATTCCTCCAAAAGCTGAGTACCAAAATGTAACTACCTATTTTAGTTCATTCAGATTTAGAAAATCAAGAAGTCCTTGGAAAAGCTTCTGGGAGCACATTAAAATTCTACGCCGTCCTAGAGAAGTTATGCAACCCTTCCCTCACAATGTCACTTCTATCTCTGTACGGAAAACTGCAGTCTATGCAGCTTATCAAGGTCCCAAATTATCCTAGTTCCTCCAGCCTACACCACAGTGCCTCCCCATCAACTCCCCATTTTAGGATTCTTGCACCAAGAGGTGGGTGAGGCAAGAGACTCCCTCCCTCCCCCCACTTTTGCTCCCCTTGGCCAAATCTGGACTCTCCTTTATCCACAGGAATCAGTCAGACTGATTGAGATATTGTAATTTCAGAGTGAGCATTGGGCTGGTATCAGCTGTTCCCTATTAGACACAATGTTCTTTTCAATAGACTACTTTGTTTCACACTGACAGTCATTTTTCACCCGGCATGGCAGAATTTCAAAGCCAAGAATCCTGTATTACACAGTCAACAAACAAAATTAGACTCAAAATTGCCTTTTTTGATTTTGATATATTAATCAACTCTTCAGGAAAGCTTCTAAACATTTTCAATTACATAAAAAACAGGCTGGCAACATTTTCCAACTTCAAAAAAATCAGGCTTAGTTAAAGGTTTGTTTTCCATTCCACTGATACTCTGTATTACATATTTGCAACTGTTTCTGTTTTAGGACAGATTGATTAATAGCATCAGTTCTAAAAAAAAATCCCACCATGTCCACAGGGGGAAAAAAAGTATTTCCATCTGTGATCTTCATTAACCAAGGCAGATCTATCTATTTTGGTGTGTTTTCTTCTTGCTTCAGCTGCAGCCTTGGGTCCCTGAGTATCTCCGAAACTATGGGCCCCATGGTTGCCATTAAATGCTAATTGTGGGTCAGGGGGGTACTCTGGAGATACAAAGCAAGTAATGAATCAAATAAGCCAAGGGAAAAGAGAAATCTTGACACCCCAGAGACCCAGCCTCCCTCCTGTACTTAACATCTTACTTGACTAGACAGGAAAACTAACAATGAAACTAACAATGAAAAGATGCTGAAAAACAAAACAACAAGTAAGATATGGTCAAAGGGGATGTATACCAAAAAAGGCATATACTGGACAATTATGTGCTTAACAGATTTGACAATGACAGTAGCTAAAATATTTAATTACATCTACTGTTACTTTCTTTAAGAAGTAGAAATCATAGGAAGAATGCTACTAACTAAAATGTTTACACATCCTTCCCTAAATGTATTCTTCAAGAGCTTAAATGGTGACTATAGTTAATACTGTATTGCATATTTGAAACTGCTAAAAGAGTAAATTTTAAAAGTTCCCATAACCCAAAACAAAACAAAACCAAAAAACTGTAACTACGAATGGTGATGGATGTTAACTAGTCTTATTGTGGTGATCATTTTGCAATATATATAAATATCAAATCATTATGCTATATGCCTAAAACTAATATAATGTTTGTCTATAATACCGCTATTAAAAAAATCTTCATTAAAATAGGAAAGAAAAGAGCTTAAGACAACTCCTGCTGTTAATGGCTGAAGTTTTTTATAACCCTTAAAGCACTATCTTATCTATTAGTTAAAACTGGCAAGTTATCAGGATTTACTTAATCCCTGCAATTTGCAGTGGGTGTCACCCATAAGAATATAAAAGAATCGGAATACAGAAAATCTGTTCATGCAAAGAGCTTACAATATATGGTAGAAACTGGACAAAAAATGCTTGCAAAACATGTTAAGAATACCTGACATGGTGAAAACAAATGGGATCTATTATATAATTAGATAAGGCTGTGTGTACTTACTACATGAGAATATCACCTCCCTTATTAAAATGAAACGGAAGCTTTCAGCACTTGAAGGAGCTGCTCCTGAAGGACAGGAGGGCTGACCAAGTGACCACAGCTCTGCCTTGTGATTTTTCATACACACACACACACACACACAATTTTCTTGGTACTCCTTACTACAAATGAGAAGACTAAAATTTTCAAAAAGACTTTATTATTTCACTCTTCACAAGATGCACCAAAGCAATCAAGCTTATAGATTCTGGCACAATAGTTACATAACCCTCTTGGCCCCCACAAATATTCATTCTTATTCACCAAAGTTGCTAGGGATTCAACACTAATCTGAGGCTGTGGGCCTCATGCATGCCATTAAAGACAGAATTTGTAGGTCTTGTCCTAGGATTCCCCAAAATTGGGGATGTCTCCCATCTCAACATAAACTGTACTTTAATTCTTTATATTGTGATGGGGAGGAAATTTCAGGATGCCAGAAGATAAAGACTCATAAAAGAATATTAAGCACTTTTTATCTCCTATCAAATGCAATGCCATACAATATTTCATTATAACTCATTGTACTTCCAGCACTCTGCCTAAAGGTGAGAATCTTTATCATCCAAAACTAGCATTGCTCAGTTAGGGAGTGGAGTGTGGAAGGGAGTTTCACCCCCTACTGGTGAGTTTCTGCAGGAATGAATTAGAGGAAGGTTTCCCAGCAAGTAGACAGAATTCTGAAAAAGGTTTTACTTGTTTATGGGCAGAAATCAGAAACACATAGTAACATCGAGTTACATCTTTGTTCTGCCTTATATGGGACAGGAAAGAACAAGTTTCTTCCCAATCTCTCTCCATAGACATACCTACCAAAAAGTGCTGGCAGGCAGGTATTCTAAATTAATAGGCTTTACACGGGTATTTTTAAAGCTTTCTGTAGATATTTCTTATTTTCCTCCTCACTGTAAATGTACTGCAGCCTGTGTGCCAGAAAAGGGTATAGGACTTTGTTCTTTGGTTAAGAACAATGATCACAGTCTATTAGTTTATTTCCAAGAAAAGAATGAATCACTAACCAGCGATGCCAAAGCCTCAGGCCCCACCTGGCGACTTTCCTAAGAGTCTCTCTGAACAGACCCATCTGTTCAGTTCATTCACAATTTGCTTTGTCTAGAATGAAATACCTGACTGCATAGTGTCACCCTTGATTGAGACCCCATCCTCTACTTTCATGGTTTGGTCCCCTAATGGGTCCGATGACAAATCTCCTCATGAAACCATGACATTCAAAGAAGAGTTACTCACAAAGTAAAGGGAGATACTATTATGTCAGTAACTGTACGTGGTAACGGCATTTCAAGAGATGGTAGCAAAAATGGAGCAACTTATTAAGGAGAGAAATTAATTGAGGAGGATTTTCTAAAGATGGTAAGACTTCCCTATAGGCTTGATCATTATCCAAACGCATTCATTTTATAAGGTGCCTATAAACTGTAACCCTGGTGATTTACATGAATTAACATCCATGTCTAGTAATCACTCAGCAGAAAAATTAAATATATCTGAAATATATGTCAAATTAATTTTTTGTTTAATTTATCACAACACAAATCCCAATTCACGTATGTTCAGTCTTCTAAAGTTCAGCTGCTATTACATGATTCTGTGCTCATGACTTTAAAAAAAGGAGGAAAGTTAATTTTTAAGCCATCTAAATTAAGCATTTTTATTAGGAAAACAATATGTCAGCTCAAAGAAGATGGCTATGCTAAGGTAACGAAAGGTCTACATCATTCCTTGCGCTGACTGAGGTGATTCCCCATTCAGTGCTGTGTTCCAGAATGAGGGTAACCAAAGAACTTAAAAGAGGAAAAAGAAACTGCAACAAAAATGGAACCCTGTGAGATTAATAATTATATCATTTAATATTTATATGATTGTACCTAAAACACTAACTCAAGGTATAAAGAAATGTCATGGGTTAAGAGAAGTCGAAATACTTACAGTTATCAAGAGAGTGGTTATTGGCAAGTGAAACCACATGAAAAGCCCCATGCCTGGTCCTACTGAGCAATTTTCAGACTTCGGCTCATTTTGGCAACTACAGGCAAAGAATACAAAGAGACCAGAATTATAATTAGATGATTTTACATTGCATCAATTAGCATGTTTCTATTGAAAAAAGAAAGCTGAGTAAAATTGGCTTAAATAATGTATTTTATTATATTAGAAAATAAGAGGTCCAGAGGTAGAGTAGCTTCAGGGTGAGTTCACCTGGTAATTCACAGATATCAAGAAGGACCCAGGTCCTTTCCGTCTGTCTACTCTGCAAATATAAGCATGTTGGCTTCTCCCCTGAGGCTAGCACCTCCTCAAGGTGCTCAGATTGGCTTCTGCAATTCCAGGCAACACATAAAGATGACAAAAATCAGAGACAGAAGTGTTTCCTTATACACATAAATTTTACACGGAAGCACCATCCTCCTCAAAAACTCTGTTTTCGTTGGCCAAAATTATGTCACATACTCATGTCTAGATCAGTCACTGGAAGGATAATAATTAGAATGTTTGTTTGGACTACTCGAGATTCACTTCCCCTCAAGGCTAAGGGAAACCCCAACTTCCCTTAAAGCACGTGGCCACCCAATATTTGAGAAAAATCAGGGTTCTACGAGCAAGAAACATGGCTAGTGAGAATGACAGGGGAGCAGGAAGCCCAGAGTGTCTGCCACATATATCTAATAAGAATAGAAATAGAGCTCACAACTCACTGCACACATCTCAATGCACAGAAGTGACACTAATGGTCTAACTGGTAGACAGTATCATGCATATAAGATTAGCCACTGTGGGGCGCCTGGGTGGCTCAGTTGGTTAAGCGACTGCCTTCGGCTCAGGTCATGATCCTGGAGTCCCTGGATCGAGTCCCGCATCGGGCTCCCTGCTCGGCAGGGAGTCTGCTTCTCCCTCTGACCCTCCCCCCTCTCATGCTCTCTCTCTCTCATTCTCGCTCTCAAATAAATAAATAAAATCTTAAAAAAAAAAAAAAAGATTAGCCACTGTTGCTATAACAGTATGTCTCCACAGAGAGCTGCAAAGACATGAATCTCTCTTTAAAAGGCACTCAGTGATTATAATCAAAGAACAAATCATTGCTAAATCCATATCATCTACATGAACCCAGAACAGATATTTCCTCTTTTATTGAAAAATCAAGGGTTTCCTTTACTGGAAATTTCAGTTCCAGTGAGTTTCCAGGAACTGTTTCACATTCCAGATATGCATTTGTAATACATTTGTATTGGTTAGTTGGGCTCAATTTATCTAACGAGCCACTAAAGTGGCCAATTGTTTATGCAAATTAGGAATCATAGCTGTATTAAAAAGTAATTTATTATATAATGTGCTACCTGAATATACTCAGACATACATCACTTAATTTTTCATTTCATTCCGAATTCTTCATTTATTACATGTTCATCTCTCACGTGGAAAAAAATGGTCAAGATGACATTTGTTAAATATGTATTCTTTTCTGAAATATTTAATCAACTGAAATATTTAATGAGAAATAACACTATTGCAATATTTTACTATCTTTAAAGGATATCAGGAGAAACAATGTGGTGCAACTATAAAGCGGTCAACTGAGAGGTAGGAGACATGAGTTCTAATTCTAATAGCATTTATTCAGTATTCATTATATACCAGGCACTGTGCTAAGTGTTTAATTCATTTCATTTATTTAATCCTCATAATAGCCTTATAAACTATGTATTATGATCATCCTGTTTTCAGATGTGGAAACTGAGGCACAGAGAGGCGATATAAATTGCACAAGACCATACAACTCATAAGTGGCCGGAGCAGGATTCAAACCCAGACCCTGGGATGTCAGAGCCAAAGCACTACAACCTCTCTAGTCCTGGAATTGCCACTAATTGCCTGACCTTGTCAGAGCCACTTTCCTAATGAGTTAAACAGAAAGTTGGGTAGAAAATTTCCAAACCTAACACTTAAAATGTCAAGAAAGCCTTGACCTTACAGTCATCCTCCTCTGCCAAATAATTTATATTAAAGTTATACTTATTATACACAACCAAACACCCATATCTGGACACTCTACTAACAACTGCAAGATGATCCAGAGGAAGAAATAACTAAAAAGCCAACAATGGTATATAAGTCACAGGAAAAATACAACTCCTTGGAGGAATAAGGTTGCAGTTTATTAGACTAAATTCATGAATTGCCCCAGACACTGGTGTGAGACCTACTTAGAAGGCAGGCTACAGAGCAGGGTTTCCTACAATATGACTTGTAAATTAACTAAAGATCTCCCAAAGTATGCTACAATATTTTCGGACATTAGGCAGTAGAAAATTCTTCCCCCTTCAGAGCAAAAAGTCTCACCTCTGTCTAAGCCTCCTAAAAGAGTTAGAATTGATTATTTTAAACCATCTCACCAAACATAATTATGAGTATTTATGAAATTTCTCAAATATCCTCTTTGGGGAATCTAGACACAGAGACACAGAGTATAGCTATACATTTGCAAAAGAATAAATATTAAAATTATATCTCTAAACAGTGTGAACTATCCAGTAAAGTGACCTATCATTCAGCTTGTCTGAAGGGCAAAATTTTAAATCTAAGTGATTAAAATTTGGAATCTTATTTTAATAATACAAGCAGGATTGGACAGTACCTTTCTGTGGTCAGTGAAGTTCCTACTTGCTACACTTTTTCACTGTGTGTAAAGAGGGACATCAAATGGTCTAAGTTCTGGAAGACTCTGTCTTGTCAGTGGCATTTTCTCAACCTAGTCTGTGGAGCTCCTATGATCCTTGATGGGATGGTAGAGCAAAGGCATGCAAAGGATAGAAAACTTCAAACTACTCATCTTCTTAAATAATCACTTGAATAATTTCAGCAGAATTTTGTAAGGATCAAATTTCTTTGGGTTAAAGACTTTTCTTTGGGGCACACAGTAATATCTCAATTATCTCCAATAGATAAGGGATAGATAAGGGATATAATAATGTGAATACAAAAAGAATTTATGTATCATAGTGTTTGTATGTGGAGGTATATTGTTTTATAGACAAATTTGCTTTCCTATTGCATTCTTTTTATGTTATATGATAAGTTTGTTATTCCAAACAAACAAACAAAAAATGACCAAAAACAAGCCCAAAGCATTGTTGGTGCTAAGGTCAAGTTGTGAAAAATAAATTTGCTACTACAGTATGCAAGAACTAATCCATAACTTTTTAGAAAGGATAGTTACAGCTTGTTGACATCTATCATTTGGAATATATTGCAAATAAAAGTGCTGGGCACTTCTATTCTTACACACTTGTAATCTCTTTGTCCTATGTTTATGGAATAGATAAATTAAGAAGAGCTTTATGACATTTTTCCACCAAGAAAGAAACGTTAGGCAGCTGGAGAACTGCACAGAAAGCCACTCATGACAAGAACCATCTGCCTATTATTGAAATGTTTCTTGAATCAGGAAAGCATGAAATTCTTTTTGGATCCTTTCTCCCCTTAGTCCTTCAGGCCAGTCAGATTCTATGAATGAAGGGAAGAAATGAGAGGAATTATCCTTGTCTTGCCTGAGCCATTGAGTTTAGAGTAAAATGGAGTAGTTGAGGCTGATATAGAAATTTAAAAACAAAAGAGTCAAACCAGTACAAACTGAAATAACAAAATTCATTCTGTAATAGTGAGAACTTCAAAACCAAGGGAAGTGGAAGTTCACTGAAGTGATTAAAGAGTGGGCAAAGAGTCCCAGGACCTCAGTTCCAAGCCTGTTCAGCTTCTTCCAAACTTCTGGCAGGTTATTCAACTGCTCTACACTGTGTTTCTTTATCTGAGAAATGGGAATACTCACCTCAAAGGGTTAATGGTGAGACCATAAGTAATCAGATTAGAAGCACCTGTCGAAAGTGCCTGGCACATAGCCAGGCACACATGCATGCTAACCACTACTCTTACTAACCCAGGAGTAAGATTATTCAACTGAGAGACAATATCTGGACAGGACATCCTGACCTAAGAATGTCTCTCATTTTACATGTTGACATAATTTATTTTTAAATTCTTCCTTTCATAAATTCTTTTTTGAAAATTTAGTTCCAAAAGTAATATGCACTTTTTTAAATAAAAACTACTAAAGAATAGGTTAGAAGTGAAAGTCCTTTTCCCATCCCCAATACCAACCCTGATTATTCTTACTTTAAAAAGTAACAACAGTTCTTGGCTTGAGGTATGTTTCTAATCCTTTTACATGTTTAAACAAAAATATAGTTATTTATAATTTTTAAAATACAAATTAAGCCTGTTATAAAAATTATTCTATGACTTGCTCTTTCACTTGACGACATATCCTGGATATCTTTCAGGATATGTTAATATGTTTAGATTTATACTGTTGACATAAATTTAATATTAAATTTTAAGAAAACAAATAAGATAAATGATGAAAATCAGAATAAAGTATTCTTACATCATTGTTTAACTTATAAGTGTGATGATGGCATTGTGATTATGTTGTGGTTTTTTGGTTTTTTTTTTTTTACATTCTTACCATTTAGAGATACCTACTGAAATCTTTACAGATAAAATATATGATGCCTAGGATTTGCTTCAAAATAATTGGAAGAGGGATGGAGAGAAGGAAATTTGGGGGACATAAATAAAACAAGATTGGCCAAGAGTTGATAATAAAGCTGGTTGTTGAGTGTATGAATGTTAGACTCCTATTCTCTGTACTTTTGAGTATTTTGAAGTTTTCCATAATAAAAAAATTTTAATTATTTTCTATCCTTAAAATTGACCTACTAAATGCCAAAGAGCTATATTTTCAATTTACAGCAATTAATTTTTTAAAGATTTTATTCATTTATTCCAGAGAGAGAGACAGAGAGCAGGGAGGAGCAAAGGGAGAGACAGGTAGACTCCACACTGAGCTCAGAGCCCAACGTGGGGCTCGATCTGAGGACCCTGAGATCATGACCCGAGCCGAAACCAAGAGTCAGTTGCTTAACTGACTGAGCCTCCCAGGTGCCCCAATTTCTTTTTCTTTTTTTTTTTTAAGATTTATTCATTTATCTTAGAGAAAGAATGAGAGCGAGAGAGAGAGCATGGTGGGGAGGGGCAGAGGGAGGGAGGGACAGAATCTTAAGCAGACTCCCCTCTGAGCTCGGAGCCCCAAGCCGGGCTTGATCTCATACCCTGAAACCATGACCCCATCCGAAATCTAGAGTCAGAGGCTTAACTGACTGAGCCATCCAGGTGCCCCATAGCAATTAATTTCTGATTAATCAACAAAATTAATCATTCCTAATGCCTATCCCCTAAGCAGCACAAATGAAAGCAACTTAGCTTCCTTGTAGTTTGAATGTTACTATAAAAATCCAAATACAATAACCAACCCAGAGAAGCAATGTTCACTAATGTTATGGGAGGTATTTATCAACAAGTGTAAATTATAAACTATTATAATTATTGCTTTTTAGAGTTAATGAGGAAATGTTTTCCTTTTTCTGTTACATTGGAATTATTGCAGCTGGATGAAAAAAGGAAAACATTTCTCTAGTCTATGTAGAATCAAGAAATCAAGAAGATAATGTGTGCTCTGTTCACCCAGACAGAAGGACACATTCGATCCGGAATGCACTCACCAAAATTCTGCCCTGCTGAAGCCAAGAGAAAGCCTTTATTTTGCCAGAGGAGCAGAATAATGTTTTGAGTTTTTAGTTTCTGTTTTGCTCTACACAAACATCAATAGTTCCAAGAAGGCAACCAAGCCCTTACTACCTAGTAGGGCACAGAGCAGAAGTTGGCGTGTTTTCTACAGCTCTTCCTGACTTTTGTTAAAGCCTACGCTGACTAAAGAGGTATATCTATGTGGCCTGGAGGCAGACGGGATAGCCAGAGTTCTAGGACAAAAAAAGGAAGAGTTAAAGTTTTCTCGGTATTGGAAAGAGGTCAGGATTCAGAAGGCCCAGTGAGACCCAGAATCTGGAAAGGAAAGGAAGGATCTGTGAGGTGCACTCAAAGAGGTTGATACTTGACCCCTAGTCCTTTCAAAGATTTTTGAACACCAAGTATGGACTATAAACTGTGGAGGAGCAGAATCTAAAATGACCAAGCTGGCTGAACAATGGCCATCTCCATATTATCCAATGAGACCTAATGATCAGTGACCAGAGGAATTTTTATCTATGCTTCAGCAGCATTTAAGACCCTGAAACTTTGCACAATATTTGGGCCAGGAGAGCACTAATAAATAGTTAATTCCTGCCAGCCCAGAAGTATGAGATCTTAGATTCGGGTTTAAGTGAACTTTAAAGAGGTGCAATAATTTTTATAGATTTGGGTTTGTGTTTGCTAATTCATACAGTCTACTCCATTTAAAAAGCAACCATGCCAATAAAAGTGCTAGAAAACCAACCTGCATTCATGCTGTAATTACCATCCTTCACATCTACACAGCTTTGTACATTTGGTAAGGTATTTTCACATATTGTCTCATTTGATCCTCTCAGAGTTAAGAGGGTTTGGTGGCTCTTGAGCTGTTGAGAGTAGATGTGCAGGAGCAAAATGGCTTAATCCAAGAGAAGATTTTCTTCCAGACATGGTCACTGGTCACTAGATATTTTCTTAGCTTTGTTGTATTCTCTTGCTCTCTGTCTCACACACATTCTTGTCAGACAGAAGAGGAAAATTTTATTCAACATTTCATTTAAAAACATCTGTGCAAAGTTGTCATTTGTAAGGTCAAATTCACAGAACCCAATGCCAAAGACGAATTCACTTCTTAAGGGGTTGCAATTTAGGCTGCCACCCAATGGTGGAAGTAGATCATGGTCAAACCTCATGAAATGGAGAAAAACAAAACAAAGAAACAACTGCAGGCATATCCAATAAAGGAGAGAGATTATAACAGTTTGTAATGCCTTACCATCAAAGACACTTATCTTTCTTTAAAAAATTCAAAAGATATAAAGTTTATTTAAAGAGAGTTGTTTTGGGGTTTTTTTGTTTTTCCTAGCGCAAATGGTTTGGTTCAAATTCCCAACAGCCTCCTTTTCAACTACTGGCTTTGACTTCTATAACCTGATCTCTCCTTTTTTGAGTAAAAAGAACTTGCCATGAGTAAAAAAGAAGACTAGTGCCTACAGCTCTCTGCTTTAAGACCTTTCTTTTGTTCCTCCTTCTAAGTAGTAAACACACAATTTCCCCTTGGGGAAAATAAACATCCATCTTAGCTGTGGCTTGACTTCCACAATCATACATGTTCCCCTAATACTTTATTTCCACATTCTTTTTCTTTCTGAAGACTTCCTCCATCCTTCAAAAAGGTCTTTCAGGTTTGGACATGGTGGCTTCATTTGTATAAATTGGTCATATTTTTTAATTTTTTCCTTTTCATAATCCCCATGGCAACTGGCTTCTTTGGAAACTTCCACAAAAGTCTGAAGATGTATCTTTTAACTGAACAGAATATTTTGAATAGAATTAGTACAGGAAAATAACCTGGTTTCATTACCACATCCTTGGCCTTTCATTATTTTTTTGTTTTGTTTTGTTTAGTAAAATGAAAAAAAATTTTTTAAATGTCAATTCAGCTAGATAGAATTGGTTAGGCATTCTGGGGCTTACATGTTATTAAAGAGTGTGAATAATTTTAAAGATGCTGTCTCACCCATTTTAAAGAGCAGTTTTCACATATCCACTCAATAAGTATCTGCTTGAAGCTATGAAAGATTCAGGTAACTATAAAACTCAGAACTGTCCTCCTGCACCTGCCGTCATGTTAGGTAACAATAAAAGGTAGTGTATAACTAAACATTGAAACTATAAAACAGCCCTATCATCATTTGAAATGAAAAAGGAAATGATCATTTTCAGTTGATGTTAAGAGGAAGGCGAAATCTGCAGGAAACAAACTGAGTGTTGTTGGAGTGGGGGGTGGGGTGGGAGGGATGGGGTGACTGGATGATAGACACTGGGGAGGGTATGTGCTCTGTTAAGCGCTGTGAATTGTGCAGGACTGTTGAATCTCAGATCTG
>NC_138384.1:5805027-5830859 GCF_054177405.1 Leptonychotes weddellii
GAAATCTGAATTGGGTTCTGAGTGATGGGCAGGACTTGAAAAGCTGAAAGACATTATTCCAGGCATCGTTCCAGAAATAGAAGGCAGTACAAATATTTGCATGCGGGGGGTGGTAAATGTGGAATGTTTGGAGGCACACTGTCTAGATCGGTTTAGCTAGAGGACACTAAATTGAGGTATACAAGACAGGGAGGGCTAAGAAATAAGGCTAGATGACAGGTATAGGAAGCCTAGACCATCAGCCTGGATTTTATCTCATAATAGGATTAACTAGTTTAAAAAAGAAATTAATCTAGAAGAAATGAGTAAGAGTAATCTAAAAGAATTTTTGAGATGACTTTTGTTTTTCCTTTCTCCATTTCCCTACTCCTCTTCAGCCAGAGTGATCTCAAGAATGACATAACTCTATCGTACAATTTTGAAGTGTCTTTCTTCTCAAAACAATTCAATAGCTTCACAGTGTCTTTGAAAATCCTAATGACTTAACATATGGCCTTTAGAGATCTGGCCCTAGCTTGCCTCTCCAGGCTTGTCACTTATACCATAAGCATCATTCAAACCCCTTTCCACCTCACTGAAACACTCCTTCACTCCTCAGCCCTTTCCCTTTCTGATCTCAGCTTAGATGTCACTTCCCCAAGGAAGGCTCTCCAAGCTCCTCAAAGCCAGATTAGGTTCCCTGCCATAACTCATATCTCTAAGTCTTTAGGAACTATATCTTATCTGTGGCATATCCTCAGGGGAGGGGTAGTTCCCCTAGCACCTATCAAAGGGCCAGGAACAAAACAGATGCTCAAAAATATATGTTAAAGAATGAAAAAGACAGGGGGTATAAAAAATAGGAGCCTACCTATCACACAATCATAAAGTAGTAAGACTTAGCCACTAAGTTCAAGGATAGGCTTGTGACAATGGAAAAGAAAGGATGAATAGGGGCACAATAAAAATGCTAAATGGGAAGTTCACAAACCTGAATCCTGACTGAGTTGATGCAATTCAGTATACACAATTAGGAGATTCATCTAACTCAGCAGTGTCCAAATCCTGACTGATCATCAAAATCACCCAGGGATAAGGATGATTTTTTGTTTCGATGTGTTTTAATTTTTCCTGATAATTCTGTCATAACTACATCTAACCAATATTTAGGAACTATTCACCTGTATGTCCTGTAAGGCAACTTTCAGCACTAAGTTCTAATTAAACCAAGATATCCACAAACAAGTAATTGATAACAGGACTTGGTAAGTAACTAAATCTAAGAGCAAAAAGGATGTTATTATACAAATTAGATTTTTTTTTAGTGGGTTGGCCTAGTCACAATTTGCATATAAAAGGCAGCCAATAAACACTAGATTATCAAATGAACGAGGTGAGCAGTTAAGAGTAGATTTGATGTTGGATTTGAGTTTCTCCCAACTGTGGCTCTACCAATAATTTGTCCTTTAGGGCTATGTCAACAGAACTCTCTTCCTTCTTGCCTCAAATGGGTATTTGTATTTGACACTGCTATTTGGGCTATTACAAACATTATCTCTTCTGTGGGTTACAGCACCCAGTTTCTCTTTAAAGAATTACCCTCCCCCATTTTGTAGTCCTACAAGAACTATAATCAGGTCTTGACTCTCTCTTAGACTTTGAAAGCCTGAGTGTCCTAAGAGCAGAGAAATCAGTTGGTGTTTATCATTGTTGCAGTGGCACTAAGTTAATTCCTGCTTCTGAGATCCTTGGGCTGCCCTGGTTTCTCACCATTTAACTTGGCCTTGTTCTCAGACCATTACGTCTAGAAACTATCCAGTATCCTTCTAATAAATCCCCATTTAATAAGCCATTATAAATTTTTGATAGTTGCAAAAGAACAAAAACAGAGAGGAAGAAATGTGATCCATGTAATTTTGAATTTTATCATGGCGTCATAAAAAAAAAGAAACAGATGAAATTAATTTTAATGCTACATTTTATTTAAACCAAGACATATGAACTATTATTTCAACATCATCAATATAAAAACCACTGAGACATTTTGTTTTGTTGTTCCAAGGCTTTGAAACGTACCATGTATTTTACATGTATAGCTCACCTCAACTTCGACACTAGATTTTCAAAGGTTAAAGTGAAATGTAGCCCTTCCAAAACTAAAATGTGTATAATGAGAAAATATTTTACACTACTCGTTTTTAAATTTAACTAAAATTAGGGGCGCCTGGGTGGCCTAGTCATTAAGCATCTGCCTTCGGCTCAGGTCATGATCCCAGGGTCCTGGGATCGAGCCCCGCATCTGGCTCCCTGCTCTGCGGGAAGCCTGCTTCTCCCTCTCCCACTCCCCCTGCTTGTGTTCCCTCTCTCGCTGTCTCTCTGTCAAATAAATAAATAAAATCTTAAAAAAAAAATTTAACTAAAATTAAATATTCAGTTCCTCAGTCACAATAGCCACATTTCAAGTGCTCAGTAGCTATATACGACTAAGCTTACTGTATTGGGCTGCAGTCTTAGATCTGCTACAAGAGTGAAGAGACTCAGGGGACCTTTTCTTGATGTATCTAGTAACTGGAAGAATTGGGAAGTTTTCACACTTCCAACAAATTCCATTATGAACGGATTCAGAATTGTGTGAAGACCTACAGAAGTATCTCTTCCCCCAAAATGGTATTTCCTTGACTTTGTAACTGAAACAGGTCAACACATTATTGAGTGTGAGAGTCATCTTCTGTATTCTATAATTTAGTAGCAAAGAGCTATCAAGGAGTTATCTTTCCAGTCAGGTGGTTTAATTCAAAGTTAAAATTACATTACTACTCTTAAGTCACTTCTCATTTATTACATTTTGATGGGTGGGAAGAGCCTTTGGTGACTAGTTTTAAGTATTTCCATTGTCAAATAAAAATGTAGAAATTTGAGTAGCAGGTTCAAGAATTTGACATTTATCCCTCAGACAGTAAGTTGTTATAAATTTTGGAGTTGGAGAGTGACATGATGAAGCCACTGTTTCATGAAAATGAATCAGAATCCAGTGTGCAAGTAGACTGGTAACAAGATGTCCATAGGGAAGGTGTGCAGCTCCTAGCATCCTTAGCTGATGTACATATGCTCTTATTTCTGCCAGGAATTGTTTTCCTCTTAAGTTGTCAAGACATATGCTCATCCTTCAAGATCTAGTTCATAGTCAGGCAGTTTCCTGGATGTAGAGAGCAGACGGGGTCACTTCTTCACCTCTGCCCCCACAGAACTTCTTTCAAAATTCTAAACAGAAGTCAAATTCAGAGATAAAAAATAGAATGGTAGTTACAGAGGAGGAGAGAATGGGGAATTAATGTTTAATGGGTACAGAATTTCAGTTTTGCAGGTTGAAATGTTGTTAGAAGGTGGAGCAGAGACAATAAAGTATCCCCCAAACTGAGAAGGCATTTTGAGACTGGAAAACGAAGCAGGTCACTCCATACAGTTTACACAGAGTTTCATTCAGGGTAACTTACTGACAAGGGGGATTGGGCAGAGAACAATCTGCAGCAGCTGCATAGTTACTCTCTGAAAAATCCACACCTTAATGTACAAATTTTATAAAGGGAAGAGACATGCAGAAGGGCATTGTACTGAGATCAAAGGGTTCAAACGCACCTCAAAGGGCTTGCACACACCTGACAGCTAACCTTCAGTTATCTATTGGCACCACCCGTGTCAAGAAGGGGAGAAACTACATTATCTCTAACAAATTAATGAGACGCCAAACAAGCCTCTCCTCATCCCAGCCTTTGTGGGCATTTCTAAGGTATGTATATTCATCTCCAAGGGGACTGGGACATATAACCCCAAGAGAGGTCACTAAGGAAACATGAACAAGATGGAGTTAGTATTGTCAGAACTCCTACAAATGTGTCCCATGTATGCATGGAAGTGACGGTAGCACAAAACTAAGATTGATTGGAAGGCTCTTCCTGAGGCTAAATTGTCCCCTTTCAGATCTCAACTACAATGTCACACCTTTAACAGTCCCTCCATTTTCCAGGCCAGAAAGGTTTAGGTGCCTTTGCTATACCCGCTCATGAACCCCATACTTTTCTTACAGGGTTATTATTATTATAATTGTTATCTATCGCTAATTATGTGGTGTATTAGTTTGCTCTGGCTACCATCATGAAACAGTACAGACCAGGTGGCTTAAAACTTTATTTTCACAGTTCTGGAGGCTGTAAGTTCAAGATCAGGGTGTCAGCAGAACTGATTTCTTCTGAGGCCACTCTCCTTGTGTGCAGATGGCCATCTTCTCGTCCTTGTCACATAGTGTTCCCTCTGGATGCATGCAACCCTGGGGTCTCCTTGTGTCTAATTTCTTCCTCTTATAGAGACACCAGTCAGACTGGATTAGGACCTACCCTAAGGGCCTCGTTTTAACTTAATCACTTTTTTAAAGACCCTATCTCCAAGTACAGTCAGAATCCAATACAAAACTCTGATGAATTTTGGAGGGACACAATTCAACCCACAACATGATTACCTCTATTGTTCCCACTCGGAAAATTATGACAACTCTTGTCTTGTTCTCATTTCAGGACCTTTCAGTTGCTATCCCTTCTTCAACTCTTCGCAGAATAGGTTTTTCTCAACTTTTAAGCCTTAGCACTATCACCTGACAAGGGCCATCATGGACCACCTTACCCAAAGTAACCCTACAAGTCACTGTATCCCATCATTTTCTTTCTTCCATGACACTCACCATTAAGGTCAGCTGCAGGAAAGGGAGGTCGCGTGTCTTTATGCACGGCTGTAGCCCAGTGTCTCACACTTAGTTATGAGCGAGCTTCAATAACCACTTACCATATCATAATGACTTTATGGACGCCACTGAGAAAACCTGCCAGGCCAGGGCCATGATTTGGGGGGGGTTTTATGGTTTCTTTTTTTTTTCTTCACCAAGTTGTCTGGCTCTGGGCTCTCACACTTATCAGCTGTGCGAACGCGGGTAAGTGCCTTAACCTCCCTCCGTAGGCCTCAGGGTCCCTAAGGACATGACAACACAGTGTCCCGAGCTGTAAGCCAGCGCCAAGAACGCGGCGTGGGGCAGCTAGCCGCTGGCACGGCCTCAGGCCCGCTGCTCTCCTGCGAACGGTGTGGACGTCGTCTTCGGGTGGGCCGCGCAGCATTGAAGCTACCGTCTCCCCAGTTCTCTGGGCCAGGTGGCCGCCCGTCCTCGTGCCTGTGGGTTCGTCTCGGGCTGTTTCGCAGAACCTCAGAGTCGGAGACGCGCACACGGCCGCAAACGGTGACTCCAGCACGGTTTTCCATCGCATTTCCGGAGCCCGGACTGCCCGGGTCTGCACCCGCCTCCCTCCCTCCGACTCCCGGGCCAGCGGAGCAGCCTTCGCAGGCCTCAGTGTCCTCCACGTGGGAGAAACGGTTACGCGGGCCGTGGTGCAGGGGCCGGGAAGCCCGTCGTCCGCGACGCAAACGCGTGTCAGACGCGGTCCTACCGGGACAGTGCGGCGAGCGTCTCAAAGGTCTCGCCAGCTCCACTGGGTCGGCGAGGCGCGGCGGGACTCGCCACCGGCCGCTCCCAGGGGCCAAAACTCCGGCCTCCTCCGAATGAGGCCTCTTTAGACGTTCCCCTCCCCACGTCAAGTGGCTCTCACCCCTGCGTGTCCTTACCCCGAGCTCCTCCGGGAGGCGAGGGCTCCCTGAAGTGACGCGCGGAGGTCCCGGGACGCGCCAAAGCGCGAGAAACGGGGGCGGAGCCACGGGGCGGGACGACGTGAATTGCGTGAGACGGCGCCACGACGCACGCAGCAGTGGGCGTGCGCAGCGGGGGCTAGTGCTGGAGCGCGGCTCCGAGCAGGAGCCAATATGGCGGCCGAGCGGAAGACGAAATTGTCCAAGAACTTGCTGCGCATGAAGGTGCGGGGACGCCGGGGGGCGGGCCGGGCAACAGGGGTACCTGGGCTTCAGGACCTGGCAGGGGCCAACGCGGCAGACGCGCCGGGGCACCAGGGAAGCCGCGGAGGGCCTCCAGCTTGGGCATTCATTCATTCACTTAGCGCTTGCTCTGCCTCAGGCACTGGGAACTGGATTATACATCCGGCGGATTCCCTCATACAGCCTGCGGTGGGATAGGAAAAAGACACGTAAGCAAGCAGGATGCCGTGGCACTGAGTGCGGTGATGCTCGGAGCGTCGGAAGCCCCGGAAACTTACTTGGCTTCTGTGGGAAGTGGCCCTAAAGTAGAGATTGAAGGGTAGGTGGGAGGGTGGCCTCAAGGCAACGTAAACCCAGGGAAAAGCGAGTTCAGAAGTCTGAGACGCAAAAATCCAAGAAATCCCTTGCGATTTCCAAGAACTAAAGATAATTCGGTATGTCTGGAAGGCAAGTAGCAAAAAGTGGGTCTGGAAAAGTAGCTAGTGGCCACGTGAGGAATTTTAGGCCAGATTAAGAATTTTTTTTTTCCTTTATTTTGTGAACATGGGGAAGCGATTGAGCACAGGTAACAGCATCTTAGCTGTCCTTTTTAATTTTCAAAGTTACTTTAACTGCCCTCTGGAGAATACATTGGTGAGAGAAAGACCTAACAAGGGACAAAATTGCGTTCAGAAAGAGCAAGTTAGAAGTTCTGATGATCTGGTCGCAGTGGCAGTGGGAATAGAATTAGAACAGTTAAAATGAATGTCATGGACTTTAAGCAAAATTGATTTTTAGATTCTAAATCGAATCAATTTCACAAATAATTTCAAAGTGGAAAAAAAAAAACAAGACAAGGGTAGATAAAAAGGAATACAGAAATTAAAACATGGGAAACAACCAGGCCTTAAAAACTTGAAGAATAATAATAGCAAACATTTATAGTTTCTGGTAGGTGCCAGACAGCTGTTCTAAGTGCTTTGCATATATCAGCCCATAAAATCCACCTAACTCTGAGGTAGATAACACTTATTACACCTCTCTTAGAGCTGAAGCACTGAAACAGACAGGTAAGTAACTTGCCCAAAGTTACACAGCCAGCAAGTAGTGTAGACAGAACCAGACTCAGGCAATCTGGCTCCAAAGCCCCTGCTCTTAACTACTGCTCTGTACTGCTTGTCGCTGAACACTACAGCACAGTGTTAGATGTCATGTTTAGAGAATAATTTCCAGAAAAAAGGAAGCAAGGCATAAATAATGTTCTGAAAGATTGGAGAGTAAATGTTGCATGTGCCAGATTTGGAGTTGAGCTAGGGTGTAACTAGGGATGAATAGGGTGAGTGAGGGTGTAGGGTAAATCATGTAACTTATGGTTTCTAAGGTACTTCTTTCATACATATTAGCAAAATTTGAATTTTTACCCAACAGAGTCTTCTTTTGACTTATGGTTTATAATCAGAGAATTGGGTTGGATTAGCAAAGCAGGCAGATCAAATGAAGATGTGCCTGAGTGATTAGGACTCAGACCAAAGATCTGACTAAAGAGTTAGGAAGGAAGAAGTTACCTTAAAAGTATCAACCCCTACCCCAGTGGGGGGAAGACTCAACAGGACTTTGGAAGCAAAGGAGGGGGGGGAAATATTACACAGATTTTCTAGTTGGGTTAGCAGCTTCAGTCATTGATGAGAAAGAACTTATTGGCAGGACAGCAGGAAATAATATATATACAGATAGAAGAGTGTCCTGTGAGAATGAATGGAGCACTGCATTAGGTTGCTGTATCCAGTGTAACTAGCTGTTCAGAGAGTTGAGAGTTGAGAATTTAATACTAATACATTTGTTTTCAAGTGTACCTGAAATCCTCTGCCTTGGTCACCTGTTGGGAACTGGAGGGTGATCCTGATGGGAAGTAGAAAGTGAAGGATGGGGACCCCTGGGTGGCTCAGTCGGTTAAGCGTCTGCCTTCGGCTCAGGTCATGATCCCAGGGTCCTGGGATCGAGTCCCGCATCGGGCTCCCTGCTGCGCGGGGAGCCTGCTTCTCCCTCTGCCTCTGCCTCTCTCTCTCTCTCTCTATCTCTCATGAATAAATAAATAAAATCTTAAAAAAAAAAGAGAGTGAAGGATGTAGGTGGTATTTCTGTCAGTGTAATGGAATGACTGTAGAGAGGGCACTTCTTTGTGATTTTAGCTCTTTGGGGCTCTTAAGACAGGAGTTGGTAAACTTTTTCTGTAAAGGGACGGATAATAAACACTTTAGGCTTGTGGGCCAAACAGTCACTGCTGCACGTACTCACCTCTGCCATTGTAGCTCAGAACCAAATGAGCATATCTTTGTTCCAATAAAACTTTATTTACAGCAATTGATGTCCAGCCTAAGGACTGTAATTTGTGATACCTGCTGTAGGCCCTCACTTGTGAGTAAAGCCAAATCACTAAGCTTTAATAGAGAGTTCTTAGATGCTGTAGAGTCAGGAGAATTGGATTGCTAAATCTGGAGTTGCTTGATTCGTATTCATAGGGTGTTCTAGCCTTTCCATGTGTACAGAATACACACACGTGCGCTCACACACACAGACATATATAGCTATTTTGTATGCCATAAATAATACTTACTTGACTAAAAATAGGAGCTAAAAAGGCAGTTGGGTAGGATTGGTGAGTTGTATCACCGATGAAATGAGGCATCTGGGTTTAAAGAACCATCCAAGAAAGAGAGTCTGGGAGAATAAGACAAGTCTGGATTTACATTCAGAGAACCTTTGTTTTTCTAAAGATTTTTATTTATTTATTTGACAGAGAGAGAGAGAGAGTGAACACACAAGCAGGGGGAGCAGCAGAGGGAGAGGGAGAAGCAGGCTCTCCGCTGAGCACTGGTGCATGTGGTACGCAGGCTGCAGTGGATATACAAGAGTTCAGTAAAGGTTTGTCCTGAGGCACCTGGGTAGCTCAGTCAGTTGAGCATCTACCTTCGGCTCAGGTCGGCCAGGGTCGGGCTCCCTGCTCAGCGCAGAGCCTGTATATCTGGATGACTCTTGTATATCTGCTGCAGCCTGAGTACTAGTAATAGAAGATGAACAAGAGACATAGTCTGCTGTTCAGAATCTCAGTCTTTTGGGAGACACAGAAGAAACATAATGAACAATAAGCCAGTGCTTATAAGGCTCTTAGACGTAGGGAAAGATACTCTTTTATGGAAACAGGTCGGTGAAGAGCTTGGCCAAACAACAGTCAGGAGGGCCCAAAGGACATGTGCTCCGGGCCTTTACAAGTGGATATTTTGCCAGGTAGAAAATGGAAACATGTTGAGTAGCAGAGGCAGAAAGATTGGGAAGTACAGGATATGCATTCCAGAAACTGCCAGTTCTTTCCTGGGTGAGGATAGAGACACAGGTAAAAGGATGAAGACTACAAAACACTTTAGATAGAGTGTAAACATTTCCTTTACATTTATTTAAAATAATGATGGATTCACAGGAAGTTGCAAAAAATGTACAGGGAGATCCTATGTACCCTTCACTCCCTGTCTTCTATTGCTAGAGTACGGTGCAAAGCCAGGAAATTGACAGTGGTACAATTCACAGAACCACCATTTTATGTCACCATTTTACTCGTGTGTGTGTGTGATCTTTCCATACAGCTTATCATGTGCAGATTTATGTAACTACCACCACATTCAAGATACAAAACTGTTTCATCACCATGAGGAGCAGGGAGCCCTATGCGGGACCCGATCCCAGGATTCTGGGATCATGACCTGAGGTGAAGGCAGACACTTAACCGACTGAGCCACCCAGGCGCTCAATTTTGTTATTTTAAAGATGTTCTATTAATGGAATTGTACAATATGTAAACTTGTGAGATTGGCTTTTTTTCACTCAGCATAATTCACTGAGTTCCATCTAAGTTGTTGGATATCAATAGCTCCTTCCCTTTTTTATTGCTGAGTAGTATTCCATTCTATGGAACTATCGTAGGACTTAACCATTCACCTGTTGAAGAGTATTTTGGTTGTCTTCAGTGTTTGACTATTAACAAATAGAGCTGCTGAGATTATTCCTGTATGAGTTTTTGAGTGAACGTAAGTTTTCATTTCTCTGAGATAAATGCTCAAGAGGACAATTGCTAGGTTGTATGGTAAGTGCATGTTTAGTTGGATAAGAAACTGTCAAGCTGTGTTCCGCAGAGGTTGTACCATTTTATATTCCCACCAGCAATGTATGAGTGATCCAGTCACACCACATCCTCGTCAGAACTGGATGTTATCACTGTATTTTATTTGTAAATGTTTTTCAAGTTTTGTCATTTCATTTAGTATTCATTGGTAAAGCCCTTATGCCTAAAAATGCTTGTGTTTTTGGAAGGGTTGGAATGGAGGGAAAAGTAATACAGAGCTTGGACAAGGGAAAGAAAGAAGGATAAATGGAAACTAGTGAAATTCTAGAGCTAACTTCTGGAGGCTCCTGGATGTTTTCTGAATTTATTTTTTCCTTATTAATATTCTATCATTTTGCTGTGTTCACTGGTCCCCGGAGGAAATATTGTTTATGGAGGGAAGAGACTAGCAGCTAGACTGCTGATTTCTCTACTGGCCTATTTTGAGTTGAGCTTCTGCACTTTTTAGAATAAAGAGCAGCCGCAGAGGTAATCAGCCTTTCAGAGGACAAATATACGTGAAGAGCAGGCTTATAGATACAGCTTTGCTTTGTTCTGTGTTTACAGACCCTTTACTACATATCATTCATCACGCTGAAACTGAGCAAGGAGACAATCTAGACAAAGTCCCTGCCCTCAGGGTCTTCAGAAGAGACAGGTGCTCAAGAAATTAAAGTGTGGTGAGACTGTTTCAGGATGTCATATGAAGCATCTAGGAGAGAAATGCCAGTTTGGCTTGCAGGTGTCAGAGATGATTTCACAGAGATGGAGTAGCTTTTCCTATATATCAGAAGGGCTAAGAGTTGCCCAGGTGGAGGAGCATGAGAAAAGGCATTCCAGACCAAGATCAGCAGGTACAGAGACCAGTGGGCTCCGTGGGTCATCAAGAGATTCAGAAAGTATTGAGTCTCTCCTATTTCTGCTCCTCTCACTTTCCGTCTCTACCTGCCTGTCCTGATCTGTATCTTTTGTCTTAGCCCTTCCCCACTGGCTACTATGTAAAACTGAAACATTTATGAGCTACTTACCTAATACAGTTTTTTTATTGTTTGTTTTTGTTAAATTAGACAAACTAAAGTACAGTAAAGATCTTTCCGAAGTCTTCTGAAGGAAGTCCACATTACTTTTTTGTGTGCTCTAGTGGGCTCCCTGCTAGTCTGGTGTGACGTTCTCAAGGGCAGAGCTAAGCTGCTTTGGTCCCAGCACCTCCACCCTCACCCCTGAGATAGTATTCCTGGGGAAATGAGGGAAAGCACATGGAGGAATAAAGTCATTTGAGTTTTCCTCAACTCTAAGTTGAGAAAACACTAGTTGCTGACACTGATTTTGTTTTGTTTTGACAGTTCATGCAAAGGGGACTGGACTCGGAGACCAAGAAACAACTAGAAGAGGAAGAAAAGAAAATCATTAGTGAAGAGCACTGGTATTTGGATTTGCCAGAGCTTAAAGAAAAAGAGTAGGTTAATTAGAAATTATATTAATGATGCTTTGGGCCTTCAGAGGGAAATCCCTATAAATGGGACTCATCGTTCCAGTGACCACAAAGCCCATAAAATAGTATCTCTTCAGTTTCTTGAATTAGCTTTGCAAATAGTTTTCTAAAATTATTAAATCTATATAAGTTCTACTTGGATTTATACATTTTTACATTTATAACGTTGTTCTTTTTCTATGATGAATAAAGGAATCTAGCCCATTCATCTCTGGTAATAACTGGGGAGCTTTTATGAGAATCTGCGGTATGCTCCCTGTCACATTAAGTTTGAAGATTAAGTTGGAAGGTGTGTACTTTAGGCCTCTCCAGTTTTGTTTGAATAGTAGAGTTCTTAAAAGCAAGTCAAGAGTTTAGGGTGTGTTTCTTTTCTTTTTTTTTTAATTTTTACTGCTTTTAATACCAGTCACCTTAACTAACATTTATTGAGTCTATAACATGTGCCAGGAACTGAGCTAAGCATTTAAAATCTCTTAATTATTTAATCCTCAGAGCAGACTTAGGAGCTGGCTACTGTCATTCCATCCATTTTATAGCTGAGAAATCTGAAGCTTGAGAGAGTAACTTGCCCAGAGTCAGCCAGCTGGTCATGGCTAATGCTGGATACCATACTAGACTGTTTCTCTTCCACCTCTAAGCGTTGTTGGTGCTTGAGAAATAATTTTGAATGAAGGAGTGATAGGTTCATATCATCCATTGATTTTTATCTAAATTCTTTTTTTTTTTTTTAATTTATTTATTCATAAGAGACAGAGAGAGAGAGAGAGGCAGAGGGAGAAGCAGGCTCCCCGCTGAGCAGGGAGCCCAATGCGGACTCAATCCCAGGACCCTGGGATCATGACCTGAGCTGAAGGCAGACGCTTAACCATCTGAGCCACCCAGGCGCCCTGATTTTTATCTAAATTCTTGAAGCTACCATTTCTCCTCGGTGCTTTTCTTATCTTAGTGAGCTCTGTGGTATGGTAGTTTTATTTCAACTTTGTCAGATGATGGAAGATGCTGCTTATTCAGGCACATTTATGTTTTTCCTTTCTTTACCTAATAATTTTTTTGTTTTGTTTTTGTTGTATTCCTTTGTTCATTTGGCTGACCTCTCTGGATCTTTTCTGGAAGGCTATATATCCTTCCCTAAAGATAGAAAGCATGCCCCACCAAAGATATGGAAGGAAGGTACTTTGTTTTCTCTACTTGCTTCTTTGTTTGCTTTTCTCTGCTGCTTCTCGGAGGAAGCAAGGTGGCCCTGAGGAAGGGGAAGACAAAGCCAGAGACAGTGTGGATTTGGGAGCGGGGTGGTGTAGGAAGGGACCATTACTGGTAAGGATCTATAATTTAATTTTATGCCTTGACTAAACTTGCACAAAGTATTCCAGATTTTTTTTTTACTTATTGTCATTGAAGGGCAAGATGGTTTCTATCTTGTTTTCAGTATTTTTTCCCCCAACATAACATATTCCCAGAAAAATGACCTTTAGATTCCTTTCCTGGGAGGCAAATGTCTCCGTCCTTTTGGGCTACTATAACAAAATACCACAGACTTGGTAGCCTACAAAGAACAGAAATTTATTTCTCACAGTTCTGGAGGCTGGAAATCCAAAATCAAGGCACTACTGTGGTGGTGTTTTGGTGATGGCTGTCTCCCTGGTTCATAGCCAGCAGCTTCTCATTGTGTCCTCACCTGGTGAAAGGGGCTAGGAGGTTCCTTTTCTTTTTGTCTTTTTTAAAAATTTATTTATTTATTTGAGAGAGAGCAGGGCAGGTAGCTGGGTGTTAGGGCAGAGGGAGAGAGAGTCTCAAGCCGACTCCATGCTAAGCACAGAGCCGACTCAGGGCTCGATCTCCATGATGCCAAGATCACAACCTGAGCCGAAACCAAGAGTTGGAGGCTTAACCAACTGTGTCACCCAGGCACCCCAGGTCTAGGGGATTCTGTGGAGTCTCCTTTGTAAGGTGCTAATCCCATTTATGAGGGCCCCACCCTCGTGACTTCAGCTACTTCCCAAAGGCCTCATCTCCTAATACCATCATCTCTGGGGGTTAAGATTTCAACATATGTATTTTGTGGGGGATACAAGCAGTCAGACCCTAGCAAGAAATAATACACCTTTGCCACCATTCAGTGCCTATTTGTGTATAGATGTGTATATTAGATTAAGTCATTGGCAGGAAAAGATGACACTGTCAAATTGGGTAATTCGAGAGTATAACAGAGTAGGGCACAGGGAGACCATCAGGGACGGTGCATAACCTATGGGGTATGGGGAGTAATTTCCACTCCAGGCCCAGAGGGTCAAGGGGAGGGAATGGTTACTGAATCTGAAGACATCTTACAAGAGCTGCTATCTTCATAAAAGAGCACAGCCAGCCTGACGTAATCCCATGGAAGGAAGCCTGGTTCCAGACTGCAAAGGACCCCTTCCATGTGTAACATTTAAATCAGCCTCCCAGGATACAGAATGGGGGGAGATAATGAGAAGTAGATCTGGAGAGAAAAATGGATGCTATTTCTTCAGGGTGTGTGTTTTTTAACACCCCAAATAGGGAGCCAGAGGCATGGGTTAGTTAATTAAGTGCATGGGCTCTGGAATCCAGCAGATCTGTGTTTGATGCCCAGCTCTGCCACTTGCTTACTTGTGACCTTGGACATGGTGTGTAACTCCTCTTTTGTCATCTACGTATTGGGTATGATGATAACATCTGTCACATACGTTTTGAGAAGTAAACGAGCTAAGGTATGTGACGCCTTTACCACAGCAGGTCAGGCCCAAAGCACGATAAACACTGCCAGCACGTGTATTGCCTTATACTTGGACATTACGAAATTTGCCCGTTCTTTCTTGCTCTTTTGTGTTTGTGGTCTTTCCTTGGTGTATCTGAATTATTCCAGAGGGTTACTGCTCTCTTTGAAATTGGAGGCTTCGCTGTGTATATGCTCTGGAAGTCTAGAGGTTGCCATCTGTGATGTCTGTCATATCGCCCCGTAATTCAGCGAGGACCATTAGGGCCTTTAGTCCACAGCTTCCCTGGGGGGCTACCCCTAGCCAGTGCCTGAGCTGTGAGGGGGATGACGGACTGCTTTGCCTCAACGGGGAACACCTGTGGGGCCTTCTAGGCCTCCCCCCTGCCCCCCCTCCCCCCAGAGCTCCTCATAGGGGCTGAGGCCTTAGTGTAGCCACATTGCAGGTCACCTCTTCCTGCCCAGTCCTGCCATCCTCATTTCCATAGAGGGGCATCTCCCAAACAGCCCTGGCCGATAATACTTCTGCACACAATTCTGTCTCAAAGTCTGTTTCCGGGGAACCTGATAGAAGACGCTTGCTATAAATTTCTGGAAGTAGAATTTACAGATCAAAGATTGTGCTGTGTTTTTGCCATATTTTTCTCCAAAGGATGTGCCCCAGTACAGAGACTAGCCAGTTTAATTGCTTTTTTGCCATAGAATGTTGCTTCAAAAGTATATTTGGCTACCATGTTCTTGTGCTTGTATATTGCGGCCTAATGAATGTTGGGAACTGTGAGATCTGAGATTGTACCCTACTTGCAAATTAATAGGTTAGCTGGACACAGTTTCATGGATGCTGGTGGAAGGTACAAGACTCTTGGGTCAGACACAAGGACTTCATTACTCACAGCACAGCAGACAGTACGAGCATCTCTTTTGTATCATTTCCCCTGTGTCCCTCAAATCTCATGGGGGATGATGTGGCGAGGCCCACCTGTATGTGTTGCCCACAATAGATTTGTATCACAGCTGAGAAGTCTTGAATTTAGGAAATCTATATCTTTAATACGGGACTGCAAGCCAACTTGCCCTTAGCTCCCAAAGAAAGACATTATTATACTGGATATTAAGCAAGTCTGCACTTTGCTCAAAACGAAGACAATAGCTCTGCCTTTCAAAGTGGTTCACTATACACACATCCCTGAAAAGATGTTCCAGACCAAAAGGGCATTTAGTGTCTCATTCACTGGAGAGACCCATAGAGAATAGAGAATTGTTTCCCTATAGTGAGTTTTTCCCCCGCTTTGCCATGTATGTTATTTGTGGCTTTAAGGCAAGTCTGGGTTTGTTTTTTTTTTGGTTTGTTTTTTGAGCAGTAGTTTCTCATCTGTAAAAATAGATGAAATAGATAATATCTTGGATGTGTTTTGGCTCTAAAATTATGGATCCTTATTAACAAAAATTAAGGATATTAAAATACAGAATGCTTACAGTTTTAGAATATTTAATTTTTTGCTAATTCTGTATTTAATTAATGTTCCTAATTATTGAAACTGCTTGTAGATAAGGAAGCACCTATGCTCCTTTTTATATTAAAGTTATTGTGTCATTGGAAACCTCTGGGAAAGCCCTCTGACTGGAGCAGTGGTCCTGCTGTGCATCCATTCCTAGCCTCTGGATCTTTTGTCTTGAGTGCTTAAACGTGTAGTTATGGTGCTTTCCTGCGAGGGTGATGGATTTGGGAGACGGATGAGGTTTTATCAGCTGCACTCGATAATGACCAAGATTAGGCAATTGAGAGGGAATCCCACACCTTATGGAAAAGGTTGAACAAAAGGTTCTGGAGAATGTGTGCCTCAATTTAGGCTCCCTCAGGGAAGGGGGTTCCTGAAGGAAGTGAGGTGCTGGCTGAACTAGAGGGCCAGGGAGAGAGGAACCCGAAGAACAGTGGTTCTCAAAGTTTTGGGCTCAAGGATCATTTACATTTTATAAAATTACTTAGAACCCCTAAAGAGCTTCTATTTGTGTGGTTTATTTCATGTCGATATTTAATGTGTAAAATTACAACAAAATTTTTTAAATGCTCACTTTAAAGACAGACTCCTATTGTTAACATAAATAACACATTTTTCATGAAATATAACTGTTTCCCAGGGTGCCTGGGTGGCTTAGTCGGTTAAGCATCTGCCTTCGGCTTAGGTCATGATCCCAGGGTCCTGGGATTGGGCCCCACATTGTGCTCCCTGCTCAGCGGGGAGCCTTCTCCCTCTCTGCTGCTCCCCCTGCTTGTGCTTGCTTTCTCCCTCTCTCTCTCTAATAAATAAATCTTTTTTAAAAAGAAAGAAAGAAAAGTAACAGTTTCCCAAGACCAAAAAATGTTAATGAGAAGAAAGGCATTATCTTACATTTTTGTGAATCTTCTGATGTCTGGTATTGTCAGAGATGGGTTGATTCTCTGGGTAGATTCTCTTAAATTCTGCACTCAGCCTGTTGTAGTCTGTTGTTTTGGTTGAGGCCCGTAAAGAAAATCCGCCCTTACACAAGTGATGTAATTGAAAGGGGAGGTGTATTATAATAGCCTTTTCAGATAATTTTTTGACACTACTCCAAAACCCAGTAACTAGTAGTTTCTTTAACTGCAATATGGAATTTCAAAGTGTCAATACAGTTTTCATAATCATTAGTCTAC
Source organism: Leptonychotes weddellii (assembly GCF_054177405.1). Classification (NCBI taxonomy): domain Eukaryota; kingdom Metazoa; phylum Chordata; class Mammalia; order Carnivora; family Phocidae; genus Leptonychotes; species Leptonychotes weddellii. The sequence continues at coordinate 5,821,964 of NC_138384.1, forward strand.
CTTGCATTTGGAATAGATCTTTTATCCATGCATGATTTCTTAACATCATGCATTTCTCATTTGGAAAATATTAGTTCAGTGAGTTGTATAGATTTTCTAAATGTTAACTTAATTCCTTATATGATGCCAAAAACCATATTCATTAATATTACCATGGGTTCATCAGAAAAATCTTTTAAGTATTGAGAAGCTTCAAGCCCAAGATGACATGCACAAGCTATTCAGATTCTCATTTTTGCTCGAAAGCTTGAATTTTTTAACTGGCAACAAGTACTGTCAGTTGTTCCTTTCAAGTGACAAGTTCATCTGATTCATTTTCAGAAAAGCGTCTGCCAAGTACCCAAGTCCGAGTAACCATAGTTATAGTGTTCCATGATAAAAGTGGCTAGTTCAACTGAGAACTCGATCACACAAGTGCATTTCCTCAAGATGGTCATCATGCCTCACTGTGCAGAAGTACTTAGCATTTGCATGCGGAATATTTTTGAAAAGTGTAATCAAGGGGCAAGATTAATGAAAATTAATAAATTTTTTACTGCTTCATCAAGAACATTCTTATCAGGGCGCCTGGGTGGCTCAGTTGGTTAAGCGACTGCCTTCGGCTCAGGTCATGATCCTGGAGTCCCGGGATCGAGTCCCGCATCGCGCTCCCTGCTCGGCAGGGAGTCTGCTTCTCCCTCTGACCCTCCTCCCTCTCATGCTCTCTGTCTCTCATTCTCTCTGTCTCAAATAAATAAATAAAATCTTTAAAAAAAAAAAAGAACATTCTTATCAGCTTCTTTCCCTTTTTTTAGACTTTGAAAACCAGCAGTGACTAGTAGCGTAGTATGGTGTCCCTACTTTCATTCATGCCAGGATGAGCTCTTACTCACAATTGCTTTTGCACCCTCTGTGTGAGTGTCGACAGTGAAGAAGACATTTTTTTTTTAAGATTTTATTTATTTATTTGACAGAGAGAGAGACAGCGAGAGAGAGAACACAAGCAGGGGGAGTGGGAGAGGCAGAAGCAGGTTCCCACTGAGCAGGGAGCCCGATACGCAGCTCCATCCCAAGACCCTGGGATCATGACCTGAGCTGAAGGCAGACGCTTAACGGCTGAGCCACCCAGGCGCCCCAAAGAAGACAACATCTTAATGTCACCGGGAAAATACTTTTGACCTCCTACCAGTGCTCCCTTCTGTCACTCCTTCCCAGTCATGGAGGCCTCCTCGCTGTTTCTCAGGTGGGCCCCTTACACTCCCTTCTCAGGGTCTTTAACTGGTCCCGCAGCTGTTCTTCCCCAGGCCTCATGTTGTGTTCCTCTTTGCCTTCTGAACTTGGCTCAGATGTCATCCATCCAAGAAGCCCATCCAGACCACTTTTCATACAGCAGCCAAAGACAAGTTCTTTAGATAAAAAGAATTTGAGTGAATTGGATAGATCGTTTTCATTTTGTAGCTGAACTAATGTGACATCGCTCCTTGCTGAGTTAGGAATAAGGACTAAACCGCATGGAGTTGTCCCACAAAGGAAACTTTTTGCAGCAGATAAAGAGATCACGGGGAATAACTTCCAAAGCCATGATTCTCCCAAGTGAGGGTGAGTGGGTTTCTTTTATTTAGGGTTAGGATGAATATTCAGAAAGGGGGGGCTTTGTCATCACATGTAATGGCAGACAGGAGGTTGTGTAGGCATACGTAAAAAAACATGCCTATACACGTATCTGTTACGTTAATGAAGGTTGTGCTCCTCTGAGGGTGGAGACTAACTTGACAGTGAAGCCGAGGTAACTGTCTCTCGACCGGCGAAAGGGCTCATGGGAGTGCTCCAAGAGCTAGTATAAACTGGATGGGGCGGGGTCTTGGGCTCCTGATGCAAGACCTTGCTTGCTTTTGAAACAGCACAGGGAGTTTTACCAGTGGTTTATTATCTCTGATTTGGCTAGGCTATTTCCTGGCCTGGTAGAGTGTTAGTTTTTGCTTTCTCTTTGTTCCTTTAAAATCTTTAGCTACTGAGGTTTTTGTGTTTCTTTGTGATTCTGACACCTCCTAGGAGGTTGTGCTAGAAGTGTGCTTGAGCAAGTAGGGGAGAGATCCCAGAAAATAACTTGGGGCCCAAAAGACTTCTCTGGTGTCATGCTATGTCTTGTCTTTCTTTTGGGGGGACCCCTAACTCTTTCTGCTTACAATTTCTCCTCAGTAAAAGTGGAATGGCTGGGTCATAAGGTTGGCATATCGTTAACTTTATGAGAAACTTTCAGACTGGTTTCCACAGTAACTGCACCGTTTTATTACACTTTCACTAAGGAAGTAGAATTTTGATTTTTCCCACGTCCTTCCAACATTTTGTGTTACCTTTTTAATTTTATCTATTCTGTCATTCTAGTGGTATCTCATTATGATTTTTAATTTGCATTTTCCTGGTGACTAATAATATTAAAGAACTCTTATGTGCTTATTGGCATTTCCGTATCTCCCTTTGTGAAGTCCCTATTCAAATCTTTTGCGCATTTTTAAAAATGAGGTGGTTCTTTTTTTTCTAGCATCTTATATTATGTAATTATCCATCCCTCTATACATCTGTCAATTCATTTTATTTTTAGTGTATTTCAGAGTAAGTTGCAAACATGCATATCATTAACTAGAATTCAGTGTATAAGGTTTTGTTTTGTTTCTTGATAAAGCTTACATACTTCTATACAGGTAGGAGTTCTTTATATTCTGAACACAGGTCCTTTAACAGATACATGTATTGTGAATATGTTCTCCCAGTTTGTGGCCTGCCTATTTCTTTCTTTTGTTTTTTTGTTTTTTTAAGATTTTATTTATTTGTCAGAGGGGGAGAGAGAGAGAGAGTGCGAGCACAAGCAGCAGAAGCGGCAGGCAGAGGGAGAAGCAGGCTCCAGACTGAGCAAGGAGCCCGATGCGGGACTCCATTCCAGGACCCCAGGATCATGACCTGAACTGAAGGCAGACACTTCTTTTTTTTTTTTTTTAATATTTTATTTATTCGAGGGTGCCTGGGTGGCTTAGTCGGTTATGTGTCTGCCTTCAGCTCAGGTCATGATCCCAGGGTCCTGTAATCTAGCCCTGTGTGGAGCCCTGCTTCCTGCTCCCTGCTCCCTGCTCCCTGCTCAGCAGGGAGCCAGCTTTTCCCTCTTCTTCCCACTCAGGCTCTCTCTTGCTGTCTCTGTTGCTATCTCTGTTTCTCTGTCTCAAATAAATAAATAAATAAATATATAAAATCTAAAAAAAATATTCACTGGTGAAGCTATGTGGATCTGGAGTTTTCTCTGTGGAAAGATTCTTAATAATGCATTCAGTTTTTTTGATATAGGACTATTCTAATTTTTCATTTCAGATATTGTTTTTTATGTTGTAAAATTTCTATTGGGTGAGTTTTCGTAGTTTCCATATTTTAATTCAGGTTCCCTATTTGTGTCTTCATTACATTCCTGTGTTTCTTTAAATCCTTGAACATATTTATAATAACTGTTTTTAGGGGCTTCTGGGTGGCTCAGTCAGTTAAGCGTCCAACTCTTGATTTCAACTCAGATCATGATCTTAGGCTTGTGAAATCGAGCCCCATGCTGGGCATGGAGCCTACTTAAGTTTCTTTCTCTCTCTCTTTCTCTCTTTCTCCCTCTCCCCCTCTCCCCCTGCCCCACTCCCCACCCCCATCTAAAAAAAGTAACTGTTTTAAAGTCCTTTTCTATTAATGCCATCATCTTTTTTTATTGATTTGTTTTTCCTCGGTTTATGGGTCACATTTTCCTGCTACCCTACATGTCTAGCAACTTTTTATTGTGTGTCTCACATTATGTATTACATTGCTGAGTACCTGGATTTTGTTGTCTTCCTTAATGAAGTGTTGAATTTTCCCTTAGGCAGTTAATTTACATGCCAATCAGCCTGGTCCCTGTTTTTGTTGGAGTGGGTTTTACAGCCTTGACTTTTGCTAGATGCGCCCTACTCCTGAGGTGTGACCTTTCTGTTCAGTGTCACAGGATATTCAGCTTGGTTGGATAGACACAACTCAGACATTTCCCTCCTTTGTGCAAGGTCTTGTATTTGTTCAACATACAGTTTTAGGGTAAATTTTCTTTCTCAGGTATGGTAAGCTGGAAAATGGTACCCCAAATAATATCCAGGTCCTTGTCGCTGGAACCTATGTTAGTTTATACGGCAAAATCGACTTTGCTGGTGTAATTAAGTTAAAGATCTTTAGATGGGGAGATTATTCTGGATTGTCTGGGTGGACCCTAAATACAATCACATATATCTTTATAAAGGGGAGATAGAAGGGAAGGCAGTGTGACCATGGAGGCCGAGGTTGGGGTAATGCAATCACAAGCCAAGTACTCCTAGCTGTCAGCAGAAGCAAGGAATGAATTCTCTCCTATAGCCTCTGGAGGGAGCGCGGCTCTGCCAACACCTTGATTTTGGTCCAGTGAAACTGGCTGTAGACTTCCAGAATTGAGAGCATAAGTTGCTGTTGCTTTAACTCACCAATTTTGTGGTAATTTCTTCCAGCAGCCCTAGAAAACTAATGCACCAGGGAATTGTTCTCTGGAAATTGTTTTTTTTCCCCTGACACTGTTGAACTTGCTCTGCTCATGGATAGCCTAGAATTCAGCCAGACATTCCAGGGGACCATGTATGCAGGTCCCAGAATCTCCTTAAGTATCCCCCTCTCTCCGGTATCTTGATCCCTATACTTCAGCCCCCTCTGCAGCCCCGAACTTCAGTTCCTTTGTCTCTTCAGTTCAGTAAGACTGGGCTCAGTTTGGGCTCCCACTCCCTGCTCCAGTCTAAAAGTTGCCTCCAGTCGGAAGGTGGGCATTCATTACCTTCAGTCAGAAAGCTTACTTTGGTTTTTTTCTCTCAGGCACCACAGCCCTGTGCTTTGACTTGTTCTTTGACTTGGAAATAGGACTTATTTAGTCCTATTTTATCGTTGGCATAGGTAGGAGGACTGGTTTAGTACCAGCTGCTTTCTTTCAGCCAGGCGTGAAATAACCTACTTCACTTTTTTCCACTGTATAATATAAATCTCTTATTTGTCATTTGGCACCACTCTAGAATGTGACCTCCGTGAGAGCAGAGACTCTTATTCGAGGCTGTCCCTCCAGCTTCTAGAACACTGCCTGGCACACAGTTTGGTTTAATAAGTGTTGGCTGAGTGAGTGAGCGAGTGAGTGAGTGAATCTTGACACAAGATGTAGTGTCTACTTTCTGCCAAAGAAGCCCTAAAGGCCACGTATTTACCTTCCTAGTGTGCTTTATGGTTGATAGTTTTACGGTTTCAGGCTGTAGTCAGATATGTTCACCTGGGACTGGGGTAATAAACTGGTGACTCAGAGGAGACTGCCTTCTAGAGACCGAAATGTCGCACCTGCATCCCCTTTTCAGGGCAACACTGGCCTCCCAGTGCCCTCAGCTGTGCAGAGCTTAGCCCCCTCAGGTGCAGCGTCATTTTTACTAGGTAGATTTTTTTCATGGTTTTGGTTCTGGGTCATCGACCTAGCTACCCTTATTTCTGCCTATTTTCCATTCCTGCTCATCCAGCTTTCCCAGTGATTCTGTGAGATACCTGGTATCCTTTCAGTAAATTCCTTCTCTGCTGAAGTCAGTCATTGTTTACAGTAAGAGCTCCAGCTAAAACACCGTTAAAGCTGCCTGGGACTCCAATTTCAGAGTATTTAATAAGTACTTAGTAAGAAGTTGGTGGTGTTGGGCGATGTAAACGTCAAGGAAACTGCTTCAGATTAGAAAAATCCAGGTTTATTATAAATAGTCTAGGTCTCTGCATTGTGTAGGCATTTACGCAAATTAAATGTGGCATTTAGACGAGGCTGCAGCCTCCAGCTCTTGTCATCTAACGCTTTGCTGGCCAAGGTAATCAGTTTTTATTTCTACCCCTGCATTTAGAAGTCTTACCTTACTTTTACTCGATTCTACTAAGAACCATTAAGTAAGATCGATTTTCATTTGAAATCTTGACTTTTAGTTGCGGCGCTTTGTTGTAAGTAGACACGCTATTAATACAGGTTTATTTTCCCACTTAGGTGTTTCATAATAGAAGAGCAGAGTTTCTTGTTATGTGAAGATCTTCTCTATGGAAGAATGTCATTCAGAGGATTTAATCCTGAGGTTGAGGTATTAAATATAATTGCTTCAAATTTTAAAATTTTCCAATTGAATTCTTTCTGCTAATAATTGGGTTTCGGTTTTTTCCCACCAGGTACTGTTTCTTCTCATTATATATAAAATAACAAGTCTTGAAATACCAGTGGAGCTATTTAAAGAAATTGCAGCCCTTGCAGCCTGGTTTTATAGCAGAGTTAGCAGATGATTTAATACAGCAGCACACACCCCCCAACAGCGCCCTGCGAGTGTTTAGAGTTTCAGCTCAGCTCTTTCTCAGGAACGTCCGGATTTTGTTCACATGATGCTATTATGAAAACTTATTTTCTGGCACCTATAAATGTATCTTTTCTAATGGAAAAATGTGACTTAAAAATTGAGTAATTCCGCTTTTCAATAGGCAGGTTTTAATCCAAGCTTGTAAATAGATTTTTAAATGAACCTTTGGGAAAGTTTGTTTGAAAAGTAAATATCCACCTTATGAGCTGTTGATTTGAATTTTCCTGGTTCAGATTTGTAGAGAAGCACAGACCTTCGTTTAATATTTATTAGAATTCTGGCACATGTACTAAAAGTCATCCTATCAGGTACCCCACCAGTGAAATGGAGGTTTATGATATAAAGCTTAGTTTTATAACTGTCACTTGAAGCCAGGGTTTCTCAGCCCTGGCACCACTGGCTTCTGGAGCCAGATAATTCTTGGTAGCTGGGGCTGTCCCGTGTATTTTTAGATGTTCAGCAGCGTCCCTGGCCTCTACCCACTAGACACCAGTAGTGTGCACATGAGCACACACGCATGTGCATACACACACACACACACCCCAGTTGTGACAACCGAAAATGTATCCAGACATTGCCAGAGGTCCCTTGGTGAGCAAAACTACCCCTGATTGAAAATCACTTTCCTGAGGATGCCTGTAGAGAATCACAGTTAACCAAGTTAACCGCCAGAGTTTAAGATTATGGGTTTTCTTTTTTTTTCCCCCCTTTTTTGAGGGTGTATGATAATTAAGGTGTTCTATTTACACAAAGTCAACACTAAAAGTGTTTGTTGATAATAGGTATTTTCCTTGCCTTAGCCTGCTTAAAGCTTTAGATTTCCGAGAGAGAAGGCAGTGGGGTAAAGGGGGAGTCAGGGGAGCAAAGATGATGCGTGTGTGCTACCCAGAGACTGGGGCTAGGCGTAGGCAAGCACTCCAGGGTATGTCTCATACATTGGGAAAAGGATCCTGTTGTGGGAGGCTTTTAGAAGATGGCTTTCATGACTGCTACTCTGTAACACTGAATACATTCTCTCTGGGGAAAGGTTTTGAACTGTTTGGCTTGCATATCTGACCTGTCATGAGATGTGAGAAGGGTTAGGTATATATACCTGGTTTTGAAAAGATACCAACTTGAGAGCAGATACCAACTTGAGAGCACTTACTTCATTATAAGCAGGATGTACTTAGAACACATTTTTACAGAAGTCTTTTTTTAAAGATTTATTTATTTGAGAGAGAGTGGGGAGGGGGCAGATGGAGAGGGAGAGAAAGAATCTTGACCAGGCTCCCCACTGAGCACAGAGCCCAACATGGAGCTCAATCCCTGAGATCATGACCTGAGCCAAAATCAAGAGTCAGATACTTAACTGACTGAGCTACCCAGGAGCCCCTAGAACATGTTTTTAGTATTCTATGTATCTTTAGTGACACCCAGCATGGAGTTTATTTATTCAGTAAATATTCTATACCTGAGGTTCATCAGCCCTCTTGAGGCACTGGAAATGCAGTAGGAAACTGAGTTCTGTGCCCTCACAGAGCTTGTATTCCCAGAATTATTTTCTCTTCAGTCCTTTAAATGTTGGAAAAGCTAATCGAAACTGGTTTGTCTTCTGCTTTCCCTTCTTCATCCTGCCTTTGCTAAAAAAGAAGGTATTGTACATTAAAAAGAATTTTTTTGTCCAGGGTAACAATCAAGAAAGGGTTAATAATGTGAGAAAAAGAAATGGAGGTGAGGAGGGAGGGGAAAGATGGCGGAGGAGTAGGGGACCCTATTTCAGCTGGTCCCCGGAATTGAGCTGGGTAACTACCAGACCACTCTGAGCACCCACGAAACCAGCCTGAGATGTAAGAAGATCTGGATCTTTACAAACAGAATATCGCAGGCAGTTGGTTTTGAGGTACGAAGCAGAGAGCCGTGATCCTGCGGGCAGATATCGGAGGATAAACGGCGGAGGGAGGGTGCCTGGACGTGGGGATCCTACACTGCCGGTGAGTGACAGCCTCGCGCGCTGCAGACGGGGCACAGACTCGCAAACCGGTAGCGTCGGGAAAGAACTTTAGGGCAGCCCCCAGGGTGGAAAACCAGACCGGCGGGGTCGCGCGCACGCCAACTGCAGCCCCCTCCCCGGACAGAAACCCGGAGCGACGGTCGCGCACACACGAACTGGAGCGATGGTCGCGCGCACGCGAACTGCAGCCTCCGAGACGGAAACCCGGTGCGCCGGGGTTGAGCCGGTGAACTGCAACCCCCAGGGGTGGAGAGAGAGAGGGCTAGAAGATGTATTTGAGCAAATCGTAGCTGAGAACTTCCCTAATCTGGGGAATGAAACAAACATTTGAGTCCTAGAGGCAGAGAGGACCCCTCCTAAGATCAAGGAAAACAGGCCAACACCCCGGCATGTAATAGTAAAACTTGCAAATCTTAGAACCAAGGAAACCATCTTAAGGGCAGTTAGGGGGAAGAGATTCCTTACGTACAGAGGGAGGAACATCAGAATAACGTCAGAC
>NC_138384.1:5831359-5851985 GCF_054177405.1 Leptonychotes weddellii
CTACATCAAAAACTAATGATGTATTGTATGGTGACTAACATAACATAATAAAATTAAAAACTACCAAAAAAAAAAAAAAAGGAAGTGGAGGTGAGACTGTGGCACATGGACATCATGTAGAATGCTTTGTCCACCCTCGTGTTCTGGAATGAAGCCAGTCCTCCCCATAATGGCAGAGCCAGCCTCCCAGTCCTTCCATCCAGTAATTTGCCGCCCCCCACCACCGCCAAAACTGCATTTAGTATCACTTTTTTTTTTTTTTAATATATCAATCTGAAGAATGGTGTTTTGTTTTTTTTTAAAGATTTTATTTATTTGACAGAGAGCCCAAGCAGGGGGAGCAGCAGTCAGAGGGAGAGGGAGAAGCAGTCTCCCTACTGAGCAGGGAACCTGATGTGGGACTCGAACCCAGGATGCTGGGATCATGACCTGAGCTGAAGGCAGACTGAGCCTAACCAACTGAGCCACCCAGGCACCCTGTTATCACTCTTGAGTGTAGTTTTCTTCCATTTGGCTCAAAGATGGGAAGTTTGGAGGAAATCTGAAAGTTTGCTTTTTATTTCCCCCACTCACTAGAGTGTGTTAGCAGTGTGCTTGATTTAGATGTAAGTAACCAATAAGATTTACAATCTAAAATACAATTTAAAATCATTAATAGGAAGTCCATTCTAGTAGGGGTTTGTCTTATTATTTTTTTCATTCACAGCTGACTTCTCGTGGCACATTGTGGAGGAAAGTATTAACAGAGAACCCCCTCATAAATTTTGGTTATTCCTGTAGATTGTGACTTCTGTTCCTCTACCTTCAAATACATTTGATACCAGTTTCTTTAATAAGCCTGTTCCAGTCCTGAAAGCACTGTTACATTTTTCAGAAATTAATGCTCCAGATGAATGCTAAGAACAAAGTGGAAGAAGTTGAAGGTGAAGCAGTGGAGCTCGATGTGTCAGATGAAGAAATGGCCAGAAGGTAACAGTCACCTCAGAACCGCGTTATAATCACTGGCTCTCACATGGGTGCTCCTCTTCCCTACAGTCTTCCATGGAGTGCCCTAGCGGGAAGATAACTTTCTGCTTTCTCTAAATTGGGCTGGGAGGCAGGGGGGCTCATACCTGTCAGAGGCTGGCAGTTGAGGGCTCTTGTCCAGTCCTGCTTCTAATACATATTTTAAGATACACATCTCAGTTTATTTAGGATAGTGCAAAAACAAAACTGAAAAATTTAATCATTCATGGAAAAGTTCTTACATTTTGAATCAGTTTCTTTTTTTTTTTTTTTAAGATTTTATTTATTTATTTGAGAGAGAGAGCACATGAGAAGGGGGAGGGTCAGAGGGAGAGGCAGACTCCCTGCTGAGCAGGGAGCCCGATGCGGGACTCGATCCTGGGACTCCAGGATCGTGACCTGAGCCGAAGGCAGTCGCTTAACCAACTGAGCCACCCAGGCGCCCTGAATCAGTTTCTTTTAATCATCATTTTGATTTTTCTTATTCGTTGCCTATTTGGTTTAATATTCTTGACAAGACTTGACTCCTCCCTTGTTTTTTTGTTTGTTTAATTAAACTTGTGCTGCATACCATCTTAACAGATATGAGACCTTGGTGGGGACAATTGGAAAAAAGTTTGCCAAAAAAAGAGACCGTGCCAATTATGAAGAAGATGAAAATGGACACATAAAACCAACAGTTAAAGTAAAGAAGATGTTTCTAAAGCCCCAGGATTAAAGTAAATGCTTTGAGACAGAGCTCAGGAAAGCCTCGAGAGAGTTAGCATATTGTGGAACTCATTCTGATGGCTTCTCTGTAGTTATTAATACTATAATGTTTATTTGTAAAGAAATGGATAATTTTGGAAATATGCCATTTTTGAAACAGATGTGTGGTGGATGTTATACATCCTTTACTCAATGGTGTTCATCAGGAATGGATTTTTAGCCCTCGATCTTCAAATGTACAGAGGTATGTGGTTGCTTCCTAAAGATCTTTTTGACCTCAGATTTTTTTTTTTAATGGAGCGTCCCAGTCGCTGACCTTGAATTGACACACATAAATTAAACCAATGTCTAAATTGCCCTTATGTTTGTATTTTACTTTAAATTATTAATCATGCCAAGCCAATTTATCCATACATTTTGGAATCGAATGTCATGAGGACTTAGCATATATAAATTCATTAAGAACAAACATGCCTCTCCAGCCTGAAGTACTTGCATGCTGCCAAGTCATTGTTAGTTTGTGGAATTACGGATTTTTGTTTAAAGCTTTTATTAATAAAAATTGTTCTGTAATAAGTTTTCATATACTTTTTCTGTTCTCTTATACTTTTAAATAATAGTTTTAGTCTAATTCAATATTGGAACTTTTATCCAAATGCTAACTTTAAAAGACCAGTCATTAATTGAGAATATGGTAATGTATTCAGTTGAACCATAAGAAATTGGCTTTTATGGGTCAAAAACAATCATCAGTTTCTTATTTTAATCATTATGAAAGTCGTTAACCCATAAAGGTACCCTCTTTAGTTCTGTTTGGACAAAGAAATCATTTGCACAGAGAAGTCACCACTTTCCCAGCCAGCAACTCGCAACCAGCAGCTCGCTTGTATATCCTGAGGTTTCTTTCCATATTTTGCTGTTTTTCCTTGGAGTCCTGTGTTTTACTGGCCCCAGGAAAGAAAATGTACTGGGTTTTAGGATACTCACTCTAAAGTAGGAGTGCTCAGATGAGCTGGTACAAAGTCACACACTGCTTTCCCTAAGGCACATTTAATCTGAATGGTATCTCCTGCTAGTATCTCTTCCGTCAGCATTGTATGAATGGGAAAAAACTCTCCCTGCCCAGGAGTAGCAGGGGTAACCCTGTATTGTTGCAAAATTGCAGCAGGATCAAACAATTTAATTCAGGTAATAAAGAGGATAATCTGACAAATATTGGCAGACTGACTTATTGTGACTTCTCTCCCACTTACAGCAGGCTCTCACACCCACATCCCCCTGTCTGACTTCTGCTTTAATCATTGTCCCCAATGGTCAGTCACTTCATCACGTATAATATCTGTGTCAAATGGATTCTGTCCTCAAATCTGACACCTCTCTGCTCCTGCCTCTGATTCTCATTTAACCTCATGGGGATGCCCACAAGTCAGAAATGGAGAATAACATAGGAACAAGGCGGCAGTTCAACCCACAGACCTGGATTTCAGGGTATCCAGATTCTGGATTCAGTGGTATCAGATAACCTGAACTCCGTCAAGAGCATGAAGCACAAACCCATACCTGACCATTGGAGATCCTTTCAGGCACTTAATCTAGAAGGGAGCTGACAATGGTTGGACCAAGATGTTACCCGGAAGAAAATAAAGCAAGGTGAAAGCAGATCTGGTGAATGTTCTCTGAGTGAATAACCACTGTGACAGCCCTGCGGAGGGGATTTGCCGTTAAATGTTAGCTATGTGCCAGTAACAGTTCTGACATTCATTTGTTTAACAAACACTGAGTTCGTACACTTGGCCAGGCACTGCATTGTGGGCAGGGCTTGTAAACTATCATCTCTGCTTTACCCATGAAGAAAATGGGCTACACAGACCTTCAGTAACTCACTCAGTGCCACACAGCTTTTAAGTGCTAGATTTAGGATTCGAATGCAGATCTGACAAAGCCCGTGCTCTCTCTCTGATGTCACCCTGAAGGGGAAAGCAAAAGAATAGAATTGGGAAACAGGCAGAAAATAGCCTGGCCCCAAAATAAGACCATACTTTTTTCTAAACAATCTTTCAGAATCCTACTGTACTACCTATACATAGTATTATTGTACTATGACATTTTAAATTATATCCTTTTTTATAATCTTGCTTTTTATAGATGATATGAGTTAAATTCACATTAACCATCAATTTTCAACACAAAAGATTAATTTTGTAAATAGGGTATTCTCAATATTAGTGATCCAATATTAAGAATGTAATGTGAATATATGATAGCAAGAAAAAATTGAAAAAGCAATTATTTAGTCAGTGCTCACTTGAAGTATAACCATATATAATCACATACTCATTTAGATCATTCTATAAAATATTACCTAATTTGAAAGCAGGGACTATGCCTCACTCTTTGGTTCCAACCCCACATTCTTCATGCAGGGATTTATAAAAAATAGGTGTTTCATAGATAACAGTGAATCGAATGAAAATTTTCTCCTGTTTACCCAACCTCACATAAGCATTTTGAGTGACTCTTCTGAGAATCCACCTAACACATATTGGACTCCTCAAAGATTTTGCAATATAATTCTATCTGCGGGCATATATTCACAAACTCAAAATCTTCAAGCCTCAAGAGTAATGAAGTAGAATACACTATTTTCCCCAGGAGATCTTACATATAAAATCCTTAGTTTGTGATGAACCACTTGCTCCCTTCTTATTTAATCCAGGTACCAAATTGTACTCACTTCTGTCAAATGTAAGATGCAAAGCATCCAAGGCTGGTTCTTCCCAGAAATGAACTCCAGGACCCGCCACATCTGGTAAGATCTGGCTGGGGAAATTGTCAGGCAGCACCTTAAAAGGGACAAATGGCTACTTCTGGCTGCCTCTGGTAAATTACAAGACAGAGATAAGAGAAGGAACCATTTGGTTACGTAGCACAGTTTAGGGAAATGTTGAGAGCCAGACTGGTCTTTCCTAGCAAGCAAAAGGTTCTGAAAATAAGGAACTGAAGAGATGAAAGCTGGAGTGTTGTCAGTAAAATTTGGTCTCGGGATAATTTTTTTTTTTAAAGATTTATTTATTTGACAGAGAGACACAGCGAGAGGGGGAACAGAAGCAGCAGGAGTGGGAGAGGGAGAAGCGGGCTTCCCCCAGAGCATGACCCTGAGATCATGACCTGAGCCGAAGGCAGACGCTTAACGACTGAGCCACCCAGGCGCCCCTCAGGATAAATTTTGAAGTAAGCCCTCAAAGTCAAGATGCAGCTGTAAAACCATTTTCTGATTTTGAGATGTCAGAAGGTATCAGGAGGGTGTGTCTCCTAGACCCTCTGTTATAAGAGGGATTCCAAGAACCTTAAGGGCGCGGTCACTACGTTTGGGGGTAGTTTGTCTTGTAGCAATGAATAACTGAAATACCAACTTCAAAACGTTCTCCACTCTTAGGTGCACAAATGCGGCATCTCAGCGTTTATTTCCATTTCTCTGGCTGCTAGTGAGTTTGAGAAGCTTTTTTGGAATACCTGTGATTCCCCACCCTGCCCCCCCCACCCCCGCCCTTGTAAATTAGATGACAAGATTTGAAAGGAAGAAAAAAAGTTTCTCTGACTTAGCCAGGAGAAATCCGTCAAATGGGATAAATTACAATGTAGGTATTGCTGGAGAGAAAATTCAAGGGAAGAAAATAATGCCAGAATGTTAGGTTGCTGGCTGGCCCATACCTACTCAGGACTGTGGTAACATAGCTGCCTTCAGAAGAATTGCTCAACAGATTATGGCCTGGATCCCCTTGATTCTGGAGAGTTGACATCTGGATTTTTATTTTTATTTTTTTATTTATTATTATTTTTTTAAAGATTTTATTTATTTATTTGACAGAGAGAGACACAATGAGAGAGGGAACACAAGCAGGGGGAGTGGGAGAGGGAGAAGCAGGCTTCTCGCCGAGCAGGGAGCCCAATGCGGGGCTCGATCCCAGGACCCCGGGATCATGACCTGAGCCGAAGGCAGACGCTTAACGACTGAGCCACCCAGGCGCCCCTGACATCTGGATTTTTAGAAATGACAGTCCAAATGGTCAAGTGAACAGTTCTGAAGTTGCTACTATTGTCTCTACCAAAAGGGGCGGGAGCACCTGAAAGCCTCCAGCAGGAATCGAGCAGGTCCCACTGGGTCAGGAGCCTCAGTGGAAAAAGAAAGGCTAGAACACTTATCCTCATATTGAGGCAGAGACAGTTGGGTGATAGCAGAGGGCTTCAAAACACGCTCCAGCACTGATGAATTGACAGCAATTTTCAAATGAGAAATTAAGTATTTCCAAACTTTATACCTGAGAGCAGAAGAGCAAAACTAAGAAATTCCTGAAGTCTCCCTGAGCTTGCTTATAGATGAAGAGATCACTAAAAACAAGGTCACTAAATAGGTATCAATGATTTCAAAGGTGGGAAGAAGTAATAATTAGGAAGCTACGAAAAGCTTTCTTGTGAATATGAATTATGCACACCAGAAGCTTATTGGCTTTAATACTTAAAAGTGTTAGAATCAGGGGCACCTGGCTGACTCAGCCAGTAGAGCATGCAACTCTTGATCTCGGGGTTGTGAGTTCAAGCACTGTGTTGGGTGTGGTGATTACCTAAAAATAAAAAATAAATAAATAAATAATAATTAGTATCATCTTATTCCAAAAACTCCAATTCATATTAAATCAACTCTGAGTATAAAAATGCTAATATAAACTCACCATTTCCTTGATGAAGGTTAAATACTTTCATTCTTAAGAAAGGAAGGGAGGAGGAAAAATGGAAAGCTGTTTCTTTACTGAGCTTCCTCGAGAAGGGACCCAGGAAGAGATTAGCTTCAAGCTGAAGATTCTAAAAGTAACTCCTTTAAAAGTTTGGGACCACCACATCTTCACCGTACAGGTCTTTTGTTTTGACACTCTGTCAACCACTAAGACAAATCCTTTTTAGTCATCGCAGAGGTGATAGCAGGAACTCCACCCCCTTCCAGTTACCTGTAGTCAGTGGCAGTCCAGAAGCAGATGATCTTCCTTCTGATGTATGGTCAGAGGTCAGTAGGAGCCCAACGCTACGCCACAAGTGCCTCTCCTCACTCCATCGCATCGTGTAGACATGACATCTCACGTCCTCACGAGGAGATTAAGTACAGCACAAGGCCAGCAGGCAAAGGGAAGAGTCACTCTACCAGCAGGAGTAATTCTCATGGACTATCCCACAAGATTCTAAGGTTGCTGCTGCAGAATGGGGACAGACAGGAGTATGTATGGTACCCCAGGAACTCACTGGGACTCCTCTTGGTGTCTCCATGTCCAGGGAAAACAATAAATGGAAATTGCATGCACTATTACCTCACAAGGGCATGGTAACCAAAGGTTTGCAATTTTCAGAGGTGAAGCTCTGGGTTACCACTGGAAAAGCAACCTAGACCACCAGAAGCACTGACAAGTGAGAGGACTCTAGTATGAGTGGTGGAAGAGGGAAATAATGCAGCAAGGACTGTAATTTGTCTCACTCATCCTCCGAATTTTTATTTTTTACACTGTGACTGGCCACCACCTTGAAGAAGCATTGACTGGGCGGAGAGAACTAATGTGGAACACAAGCAGGTCTGGATGGTGTAAGGTGCACACTCGAGCAGATACTCTTGGTGACTTGCCCATTTCCCTTACATCCCCACTTCATGGTGCCCCAGCCAACTGGATGCCCTTCTCTGTAGAACTTTCCCAAAGTTGTGGGAAAATGTTCTCCCGGGTTCTGCCTGGGCACAGCACACCGGAAGTGCCAGAGACTGCTTCTTCTGGGAGCAGCCTCAACCGATCACTGATCAGAGTTGGTATCAAAACACCCCATCACCACTCAGGAGGGACCATCTGGAGGTATGTGTTTAACACCATTTTGGAGCATTTTCCCAGCAGTTGAGCTCCAGTTACCCTCAGTGCTGACTTGTTTGATCAGGCGGCTAATTGGCTGTTTTCCTTTCTCCTCACTCCCCTACAAGGGTTTCCTGCACCTCCAAAATAAACTGCTTCACCTGAATCCTCATCCAAGGATCTGCTTCTGGGGACCTCAAATTAAGACAGTATCTCTAAACCAGGCATGTAAATAAGTGTTAAATGTAAGTATAGATACACAGACAGGCAGGCAGGCAGATGGATGATTGGTAGATAGCTGATAGATATGTCTATATGTTGTGATTGGTTGATACTTCTTTAAGTTTCTTTTATTTTTTATTTTTTAGATTTTATTTATTTATTTGAGAGAGAGTGAGAGAGAGTATGAGAGCAGGCTGAGGGGCAAAGGGAGAAGCAGAATCCCCACTGAGCAGGGAGCCCAATGCAGAACTTGATCCTAAGACCCTGGGATCATGACCTGAGCCAAAGGCAGATGCTTAAACCAACTGAATCATCCAGGCACCCCTCTTTAAGTTTCTTTTAATCTGTATGTTTCCTACTCCATCTCCCTCTTTTTCTTGCAATACATTTGTGGAATAATTGCTTGATAAATTTTAATTTAACAAAACTTGGTCAAATCTAATGCAAATTACATTTTTTTTGCTTCCTATGAGTCATGCAATTTATAACCCAGGGAAAGGCCAGTGCTTTGGCGTGATTTCTTCCTTTTTTGCAGACTAATGCTGGAAACTTTTATTTATATTGTGGAAGGCATTCTCAGAATGTAAATGCTTGGAGGCTGTGGAAGCAGACACATGTATATGAAAGTAAAATCAAGGGCTCTGAGAAGCTGGATAAGTAAAGTGAAGGAGAAAGCCAGAAATAAATGCCAAATTAATTTTTAATTCTGGGAATTGATCATGTTTGAATTGAAAATGTTTCTGTGGCTTCCCATTACACTGAGAATAAGCACCAGCCCTGTGTAATTTGGACCTGTCTTTGGATCTCACCTCATGAGTTCCTCTCCTTGCACCACTAGTAGGGTTTATGCACATGCTGTTTGCTCTGCCTGGGTAGTGCTTGTTCCCAAGTCTGAACCGGCTACACCGCAAGTTTAAAACCATAGATCAAACCTAGAAACAAGAAGTGAAATATTCCAGTGGCCACCAGGGGAACTTAGCCTCAGTAATAAGCAGAAATCAAAACTGTGTGGCCCAAGTGCAAAATGGTACAGCCACCTTGGAAAAGTTTTGCACCTTCTTACAAAATTAAACTTACTCTGTATTGTAATAGCTTCGTATGGTGACAGATGGTAGCTACACTTGTGAGCACAGCATAACATATAGAGATGTTGAATCAGTATTTTGTACACCTGAGACTGATGTAACATTGTGTGTCAGTATACTCACTGAAAAAAAAATTTTTTTTTAAATTTTTTGAGAGAGACAGAGATAGTGACAGAGATAGTGAGAGAGAGCACAAGCAGGGAGGAGTGGGAGAAGCAGGCTCCCAGCCGAGCAGGGAGCCCAATGCAGGGCTCAATCCCAGGAGCCTGGGCAGATGAGCCAAAGGCAGATGCTCAACCGACTGAGCCACCCAGGCGCCCCGAAAAAAATTTTTTGAAGATTAAACATACCCTTACCATATGATCCAGCAATCACACTCCTTGGTATTTACCCAAAGGAGCTGAAAACTTATGTCCACATAAAAACCTCCATGCAGATGTTTATGGCAGCTTTATTCATAATTACCAAAATTTGGAAGCAACCAACCAACCAAAATGTCCCTCAGTAGTTGAATGGATAAATAAACTGTGATATAACCAGACAATGGAATGCTATTCAACACTAACAAGAAATGAGCTATGAAGGCATGAAAATTTACAGTGAAGTTTCAATGCGTATTTCTAAGTGAAAGAAGCCAATCTGAAAAGATTACATACTGTATTCCTCTTATATTACATTATAGAAAAGACACAACTTTGGAGACAGTAAAAAGATCAATGGTTGGGGCATCTGGCTCAGTTGGTAGAACATGAGACTCTTGGTTTCAGGCTTGTGAGTTCAAGCCCCACATTGGGTGTAGAGATTACTTAAAAATAAATCTTAAAAATACAAAAATCAGTAGTTTCCAGGGTTTGGGGAGAGAGGGGAAAAGGGATGAATTGATGGCCTTAGGGGATTTTTAGGGCAGTGACAGTGATAGATGCATGTCATGATACATTTTCCAAGCCCACAGAATATACAACACCAAGAGTGAACCCTGAGGTAAACTGTGGACTTTAGGTGATTATGATGTGTCAAAGCAGGGGCACCTGGGTGGCTCAGTTGGTTGAGCATTGGACTTTTGATTGCAGCTCAGGTCATGTCAAGCCCCATATCAGACTCCACACTCAGCACAGGGTCTGCTTGAGGATTCTCTCTCTCTCTCCCTCCTCTGCTCCTCCCCCAACTAACGCACATGCTCGCTTGTTCTCTTAAATAAATCAAATCTTAAAAAAAATGATGTGTCAATGCAGGCTCATCACTTGTAACAGATGTTCCCCTCTGGTGGAGGATGTTGATAGAGGGGGACACTACACAAGTGTGGAAAAAGGGGACATACATGAAATCTCTGTGCCTTCTCTCCAATTTTGCTGTGACCTAAAACTTTTCTTTAATAAAATCTTCTAAAAAATAAAAAGCAAAAACTGTAGTTCATATGAGGATCTGGACAAGATGAATCCTTTAGGAAGTAGACCTTGAACTCAGGCTTAGAAACAGAATCAGTCTTTTTTTTTTTTTTTTTTTACAGAGAGACACAGCGAGAGAGGGAACACAAGTGGGGGGAGTGGGGGAGGGAGAAGCAGGCTTCCCGAGGATCAGGGAGCCTGACGCAGGGCTCAATTCCAGGACCCTGGGATCATGACCTGAGCCGAAGGCAGACGCTTAACGACTGAGCCACCCAGACGCCCCCGAAACAGAATCAGTCTTGATGGTAAGTTATTTAGGTATAGAATTCTGGATTGAAAATTTTTTTCACATACCCAGAAATCAAGAGCTATTATTTTTCACAAACCCTCCCTGAAAGAAGTATTAAAGAATGAATTTAGAAAAATAAAGTTGTGTCATGCAAGAAGAATTAGGACAGGAATCAGCAAAAATTGGTTGGAAAATCTAAATATGCACTGATTATAAATTGTGTAATTATTTAGATGATTTAAATGTGTATTGATTGTAAATAGTCTAATTATCTGGTTTGTAAAATAATACCAGAAAAAAAAAAAACATGAAAAATGGGAAGGCAACATTTTCAGGGAAGTTAAATTATATTAAGATCCTCATCTTACTCAAGAAAAGACTAGAAATACAAATTTATGTGAATATTATTTTTAAAAATACAACATTAAGTATACATGATAAAATTTTGAGTAATCATCAAAGGAATTGAAATAGAATATAGTCAAGTTAAAAAGAAGAGGTTAACGGGCGCCTGGCTGGCTCAGTCGTTAAGCGTCTGCCTTTGGCTCAGGTCATGGTCCCAGGGTCCTGGGATCGAGCCCCGCATTGGGCTCCCTGCTCAGCAGGAAGCCTGCTTCTCCTTCTCCCACTCCCCCTGCTTGTGTTCCCTCTCTCACTGTGTCTCTCTCTGTCAAATAAATAAATAAAATCTTTAAAAAAAAAAAAAGGTTAAAAAAATTCATCCAATAAAAGACTTAGAAAAATAAGAAAGAAAAACTACATGGCAATGGCACAGGATAGACAAATAGATCAATGAAATAGAAGAGAATCCAGGAATAGACCCATATCTATACGGTCAATAATTTTTTTATAAAGTGTCACAGCAATTCGGTGGGGAAGGTAAAGTCTTTTCAACAAATGGTATAGGAACAACAGGATATCCATAGCGACAAAAGTGAATCTTGATTCCTACTCTTACCAGTGTGGGCTACACAGGTGCATTCATTTCTGAAAAATTCATCGAACCATATACTTGAGGTGAGTGTGTGTGTGTGTGTGTGTGTGTGGTGTTTATCATACATAAAACAATACTCAATTTAAAAAATCTGTTAGAAATGATTATGTCTAATTCCTGTTCAACATTTTTTCTCAGCCCAAATGTTCCCTCCTCAGAGGTTTTCCATAACCACTTTAGACCTTCAGCACCTTCAGCCTTCTGGATTGGGCTGACTCAAACTTGCAAAAGGTAAAATGTTATCCAGCCAAGATTCCTTGTCCTCCTGCTCTACAACCTTCCCGCATCCTTCATGCTCACTCGTTCTTCTACCCTTGTTGAGCCCCTTCCCCTCTATGTTTGCACTGTTCCCTCCAAGCACCTCCAGCACCTTGCTCTACCCATTCTCTCCTTGTCTTCCCGTCCCAGTCTCCTCATCCTCTCATTAGAAATGCCTGCTAGGTTGCATCTTGCAAGATGTTGAGGATGGCAAGGCAAGAGGTAAGAGCAACCACTTCTGGTGGTTAGTTTGGACTTTCGAACCCCAAATTTGCTTGCCCTGCCTTCTGGGTATCTTATCAGAGTCTGTGCTGTTAATCCTTACTTGATGAATTGCTGCTCAGGATCCAAAATCATTTTTGCTGCCCCTAGAGCAGAAGGCCTTGCAGAGAGGTAGGGTCAAAGCTGATTGCTACATTTTCTTCTCCAGTAGCAACTGCTCATCCTCTTCATTCTGGCACTAACTGAGGCATTGCAGGAGGCATTCTAAGGAAGGGATTGTGGAAACTATCCTTGGAGACCATAAAGCTGGGCAAGGCTGTCATGCATGCGTATGCAGGTTATGCATTTCACAGTATACCCTGCTAAGGCAATAAGAGGGGCCTGAAATCCAGCCTTCAACCCCCTTACCAAGCTCTGAATCCTTGGGACTATGTCTATCTGGCAGACAATGTTAAATTGTTTGCTAATTTGTAAAAGGTTCCATAGAGGCTAGTATCCACCCTGAAACTTAGCCAGGGGAAGACAGGAAGGCACATTGGCTTTGGCTGGATTCAGGGTCCTGAGGTCCCAGAAGGCAATGGCAAAGTTCTACAGGCTTCTCTGGGTAGATCTGAAAGAAGGCAGCCTAAAGGCACGAGCCAGTTTTCAGTGAGGCCTGTTATCTCATGTTTAGCAATAGTGTAAAATCAGTCACAGCTCCTGTGCCCAAGTTCCATCATCCACTCAGCTTTGGCCAAAGAGGTCCTTACCCCTTCTTGGTCCTCTGCCACCTGGCTTGTGCCTTGGTGTTTCAAAACCAGTTCCTGGATGAAACTGATTCTGTGGCTTCACACAGGCTCCTCTTTATGGCCCAGGGCTTATGGCCCTGGGTGCTAAACCCCTACACTGGGGCTGTCTTTAAGATCAAGCTCTGCAGCATCATGTGTCCCCAACAGGTGCCAGATGGGGACTAGAGTCACTTCTCAAGAGTCTAGGAGCAGGAAACATCTGAGTTAGAGTGACTTGAGCAGCCTAAGATGTCAGGGAGTTATTCAGGGGAGAGCTGTTACCTTCTCACACCTCCTGGGGCCCATAGTCAACATGGGCTTCTTCTCAGAAGAGCCAGTGGTGGTTGGCTTGGTGGTTGGAGCCCTGGTAGCAAACAGCTAAAATCAAGAACCCTTTGTAATAGCTGTCTGGAGCTCCCCAGACACTCACTCTTAATAGTACTGATCACACATCCACATTAAACAACTATTTATTGAGTTGCTGCATGTTTGTCTTCCCCATCATACTGTCATTTCCCAGGACAGCAGGGATCCCACTGACTTGTTCCCAGATATGCTTCCAGTGCCTACCACCATGCCTGACACAGGTAAGAGCTCAGGAAAAACTTGAGTGGGAGAAGGAGTTGCTAATGCAGTGGATGGAGAGATGAAAAAGACAAGCTGGGGCTTGACGTTGAGTCAGGACCCTCTCCTGCTAACAGTATGGGTTGAGTGCACAAAGTGGACTGGGTAGATCAGAGAACGCAGAGCAGCTAGGAGTCACAGAGCAGAAACCTCTGGGCTCCAGTTGGGGTGTGTGGGATAGATAATGTATGAAATGCTTCTTCCCTTAGAGTTTACTTTGGTATTAGTATAGCTACACCAAGTTACTTTTGATTAGTATGTGCAAGTATTTTTTTAAAAAGATTTTATTTATTTATTTGAGAGAGAATGAGATAGAGAGAGAGCATGAGAAGGGGGAGGGTCAGAGGGAGAAGCAGACTCCCTGCCGAGCAGGGAGCCCGATGCGGGACTCGATCCCGGGACTCCAGGATCATGACCTGAGCCGAAGGCAGTCGCTTAACCAACTGAGCCACCCAGGTGCCCCTGCGCAAGTATTTTTTTTAATCTTCTTGCCTTCAATCTTACGATGTTTCTCATGCCGATGCTCTCTTCATTTTCAATGTCTTTGTGGGCACTGACCCTCAGAATTTTGAGGAAAGTCTCGTTATATTCCTATCTACCACACAGTGAGTTTTGGGAAGACAGGGGCTGTCTCCTTTATTTTGGATCTGCTTCTACCTCCCACAGCTGCTCACTCAGTGTTGTTGCTTCAACATCTACCAGAGTGGAGTTGTCTCCCACCTCTCAGCAAGGCAAGAATTTCATTGTTGGTTAACAATGAAGCGGAAGTCATGGGACACCAAGACATAGAGATGAGCCACATCTTCCCCTTTTCCTTTACTGCATATGAATCATGAGGCAAGGTATTACCTGCTCAGCTTCTGGTCTCTGCCTCCTTGTGCTTTTCTTCAGTTGTCCATTCATAGCTGTCTTTAGAGGGAAATGTGCTGTCCCCTTTTATGAGTTCACTCTGGACAGAAATAAAATACCAAAATGACCCTGAATTACTGTTCTTTTTGCCTTATTTGAAACATGGGTGAACCATCTTTTCCCCAATTCTGCATAGAAATATGAATGTCAAGTGTAATTTTCAAGCAGGAAATGTTGACAATTTAAAGTGCATAATTATTACAAGAAAGCATAATTATAAGAAAGAACATTTCAACAAAAGACACAGACACACTGCTTAAGTCTGCTCTCTAACTACAGATGGACATGTCTTTATTGGAAGAGCTACATAGGCCCTGCTATAGCTCACTTAGGAAACTCATTACACAGTGGTACCAGAGGTCTCATGATGCTTCTGGGGGAGACACTCTCCAACAGCTTCCAATGGGCTTCAATGAAGCTTGACACACCATAGGCGACAATGGATGATTATTTCTCTTCCTGGGTCCTAAGTCTTCCCATTTCTCTTGATTATAGCAAGTCCATTTACTAGATAGATGGACCATACACCTCTGTAAAGTCACTAGCAGCACCCACCATAACTAAAAACAAATTTCCTGTCTACTCCCAAGTTACTCATGCACTTAACGTACACCTCTACACCCGATGGAGACAAAACAACCCATCAAAATGAGATAAAGAGCTCTGAAGCCATGGAGTTTATCTATGAAAGCCTGACTTAAGAAGAGCAAGTGAACATCTGTCTAGGATGGAAAAAACAAAAAAAATAGCTCCCTTTGACCTCAAATTTTCTTTGCCCTTTCACCTTCCTTCAATGAGAGATGGTATTTATTTAGGTCTTTCTTTGTGGCTAAGCCAGAGATTTTGCTCTGGTTATCTACTGGCCCTCTCACTAATGAGTTAAATAAAACTTTGGTGTGTGTTCATTAGGTACTTGTATGAGATTTTAACATCTTCTGAAAATTATTCCTTGCCACTGTGGAAGAAGGAGGGGGATGGCACGGAAGTCCTGAGTCCTCATTCCTGGCCTGGAGTCCAGAGGAGGAGAGGGGTTTGAGGAAGACACCTACACAGGCTTGCATTCTCCAGCTCATCCTAGGCTCTCCATCTGCAGGGAAGCCCACTCTGCAGGTAGAGATGAACATAGTATTATCAGTATCCTGCTCAGGCTACCTGGTTATTTATTGATGAGAGAGATCTTATTGCCTTTCAACATCAGAGAAGATTTTAGAGACCTAATGAAACCCCATCAGTGTTATATCAGAAAGAAATATATCACCCCAAGCCCAAGCCCACTCTGCACATCATCATCTTTCATTCCTTCACACAATGCTCATGTTCTAGATCCCCACCCATCATTACTACACCACCCTATAATTAGGAATATGGAGTAATAATAACTAATACTCATTGTGTGCCTACTATTTCCCAGGTAGATTCTAAGTACTTAACGTGGATTAAATTATTTAATACTATAACCACTCTATGAGATAGGTACCACTGATAATCACCCTCTCCATGTACACAGCAAGGTATGGAAGCACTAGAAAAATCAAGTAACTTCTCCAAGATCTCATAGCTCATCAAGGCAGAACTGAGATTGGAACCCCCGAGGAATTTGTGCTCTTAACCACTGCACGACAGTTCCTTTCACAAATTAGAAGTTGAACAAACTTGGCTTAAAAAGCTCAACCCTTGGGATGATGAAAAATTCTGGAAATGGATAGAGGTGATTGTTGTGCAGCATCGTGAATATACTGAATGCCACTGAATTGTACACTTAAAAATGGTTAAAATGATAAATTTTATATTGTGTATATATTTTTTTAAGATTTTATTTATTTATTTTAGAGAGAGAATGCACTTGAGCAGGGGGGAGATGGAGAGGGAAAGAGAGGGAGAAGGAAAGAACCTCAAGCAGATTTCCCAGTGAGTGTGGAGCCTGACACAGGGCTTGATCTCAGGACCCTCAGATCATGACCTGAGCCGAAACCAAGAGTCAGATGCACAACAGACTGAGCCACCCAGGTGCCCCTATATTGTGTATATTTTACCACAATTTAAAAAAAAAAAGTAATTCTTCTACATAATAGCTTTGAAGTGTGACTTTAGGCAAGTTCACCTTGTAAGCCTAGTTTCTTATCTAAAACATGGAGATGATAACAGTAGATATGTCATAGGGTTATTATAAGGATTAAAAGGTTCCTGGCAGGGCGCCTGGGTGGCTCAGTTGTTTTAGGCGACTGCCTTCGGCTCAGGTCATGATCCTGAAGTCCCGGGATCGAGTCCCGCATCGCGCTCCCTGCTCATCAGGGAGTCTGCTTCTCCCTCTTTGTAAACGACACAAATCCCACCACAAGGGCTCCACCCTGATGACCTGCTTACCTCCCAAAGCTCTACCTAATACTATCACATTGAGGGTTAGGATTTCAACATCGGAATTTTGAGGGGACACATACAACCCATAACCCTGTGCAACTCCAAAATGCCCACAGCATACCACCTGGCCACTCAGACACCAAGAATGTGACATATTTGAAGCAATATTAACTGGTATTCCAAACATGAAACAAAAACAAATCACTGTGCAGGGGGAGGAGAGAGCGGTCCTTTGACCTTAAAGCAAAGACAGACCAGTAGAGCCATCAGCTCTTTGTATAAGCCTCCCTGGAAAAGGTCTCCCTCCAAAATCCTCTTCCTTTCATCTCTCCCAACCTGCCCCTTACATCACAGCCCAAAGCCTTCGGTCTGGGGGTTATAAAGATGTTTCTCAGTAGAAACCAAAAAGAAGAGATGGGAATCCAGGACCTGGCTGGGTCCCCACCCTGCTGCAGTTGTGCAGGTGGGAGAGAGCCCTAGACAGAGCAGGAGAGGAGGAGAGGGCCACTGGCATGGTATACAGGGAAAACACACATGCCATCCTTCTTTTTAAAGGGTGCATCTTTCTTGGTGCCATTCACCCTGAGGACCCATGAAGATGTGGAGCTGTGTATTGGGAGTGGGTCTTCGAAAATGCTGTGGGAATGAGGAGGACGCAGAGGAGGATGTAAATTAAAATGCTTATGGTTACAAGTAACAAAATCTGAGTTCCGTCTCTTAACAAAATTTATTTATTTAGTTAGTTAGTTATTTTGTTATTTCACATCATCAAGGGAAGGTTGAAGGATCAGGCTTGAAAAATTGATTAACAGGACCAAATGTCTCCAAAGGGCTAAGCAACAGGAAATGCAACTATCATTGTGGGAGACTACCACCATCACTCTTCATGTGCCTCAATTGACATTCCATGTCCCAAGAAGGTCATGACATTTGTTCATTATACCCAAATCCTAGAGGCTGAGATGTGGGCAGAGGCAGGATTTAGATCTTCTGGCTTCTGTAGTTGGAGGAAAAGCATTGCTTTCCACCAAGATCTCACACATGGGAAATGACTTCCACATAGGAAGGCAAGTAGATGCTGGGCAGTGTCCTCCCTCCCCCACAAAAAAATCCACCATTACAATGGCAATGACATGTATTGGCCTAGACCTCTTATGATTTTTCAGACCTGTTTTGTTATTTACCATGGGTATTCAAGATGTAAGTGTGAGGGGCGCCTGGGTGGCTCAGTTGGTTAAGCGACTGCCTTCGGCTCAGGTCATGATCCTGGAGTCTCAGGATCGAGTCCCACATCAGGCTCCTTGCTCAGCAGGGAGTCTGCTTCTCCCTCTGACCCTCCCCCCTCTCATGCTCTCTCTCTATCTCATTCTCTCTCAAATAAATAAATAAAATCTTAAAAAAAAAAACAAAAATTAAAAAAATAAATTAAAAAATTTTAAAAAATTTAAAAAAATTTTAAAAAAAAGATGTAAGTGTGAATTTTGTGTTTATCAATGAAATCTTTTTGTGCAAATATGTAAGACTTACCTAGAAATCATACCCAAACCAAAGGATAGTATGTTTCAAGTTAGGACCTACTCTCTATGGAATTCATCTTGAATAGTCAAGAGAGAGAACAAGGGACAATGCCAAAAAGAGAGGTTACATTATATCCATCAATGGATCATTACCTAGTATGAAAATAGGAGGAAGCACAGAAAGTAGAGCTAAATAGGAAAAATTTGTGGGGTGATTACCAGGTCACTGGAATACACTGACCATGAATGGAATATCCTAAAAGTAAAATAATTTAGCCTTGAGTTTGCTTATTAATCTTCCTGTTTCCCATGGTAAGCTGGGATTCTCACTTTAGTCATCTCTACATTTTGCAATATGGTAATTAAGTTTTATGATGAACCAGGACAGAATGTCTTATCACCCTAGACACAATGTACCTTACACTGTTTTCTAGCCAAATATCATTCCAGTAGTTTAGGACTGCCAGTGATCAGCTGAAATATTTGGTTTGCACCATGAGGCTCAGCAAGGATTTTGTTTCACCTTATTCCAGAGGGACCATGTACACAGACTGTGTGGATAAAACCCCAAAAGAAATTTTAATAGAAAAATTGCTTTTCTATGAGAGAGGGCCACTGAATGGTAATACTCACTCTTAACTCCTGTCTTATTTTTTTAGTCTCATCAATTTCTTTCTCCCCTAGAACACTGTAGCATTATTTTCCTTGTTCTTCACTGAACTCTTCCCTAGAACGTGTATTTGTCAGGAAATAATTCTGTTGCTAAAGACAGAAAGCCAGCCTGAAATAGTTTAAAGGAAATGTATTGGCTCACCCAACTTGGAAATCAACCTAAATGGTGGATCTGTAGGTGTAGCTAGATGAAGGTGCTCAAACTGTGTTATCAGACCTTGGTTTTTCTTCATCCTTCTGCTCCATTTTCCTCTATCCTGGCTTCATTGTTGGTGGGGTCTTGGTGGGCGCTAGAAGCTTCAGTTAACATGGATACCCTTTTTCTCCCATTGCCTTAGCAATTCTTCCACCCCTGGGAGCCAAGATTGGCTCTTCTTGGATCAGAAGCCCACCCCTGAACCAATCTCTGAAGCCAATGGTATGAGTTGATTGGCCAGCCTAGGTCACATGACCCCTCCCTATGGTGGGGAGGTGGGGTCTCTTGAATGACAAAATCCCCCAAAATGGAATACTGAGCAGGCAGAAGAGTACGCAAATTCAGACTACAGACATTGAGATCTCCCTATTTTCAGCCTTCAAATTAGTTTCCAATCTCTCTTCCTTTTGATTCTTATTTCTTGATGTGGACTTCTGAGCTGGGAATTGAACAGAGACTCAGAAACACCCATCCAGTCCTGCCACAGTCATCCCCACGCCTGAGATCCTGGAAGGAAATATTGGGTTACAAGACAAATGGGTAGAGAAACACTTTATTTTGAGCCACTCCAGAGCAGGTGTTCTAAGCCCCCACTGAGTGGACAACTGTGTGTGACCTGGACTGGGGACTTTCACTGGGCAGGAGGTACCACCACTCCACAGAGCTGTTTGCATGGAATTATTCTTCCTCAGAATTACACCATCCAGAATAGCCTTCCAAAACTTATTCTTTACCCCAGTATAATGAAACTGATGAAATTTAATGTTCCATTCAAATAATACAGTGAGGTTTATTTGTAGGCATTTATCAGCTTCTTATGTAATAAAGTAATCATATTTTCACTGGATGTTTTCCTAATTCCTCCCTCTTATCTCGGGTGTGTTGTAAGGATTGCCCACTTTCCTGCTTCCAGCATTGGGAAAATATAGAAAAGGAAGAGATAAAGAGGAGTGGGCAAGGTTTTGTATGCAATCTGTGTGTGATGCTGTGTGACCAGGTATTACATGTGCCTTGTATCCTGACCTTGAGCAGAAGAGCAGGACTGGGAGGATGAAATATTTTTTGCCAAGAGTCCTATTGTTGAATCACCTGTTTGTTCATCATGCTGGTCAAACTGTGGGCATATTGGGGGCTTCCCTCTGCCATTAACTCTTACTGGTTTCTTATGGTAAACCAGGAACACCAATACTGGGCAGACATGGTCAGGGCATGGAGGTGTTTTGTATGTAATACTTGTCACTCTTGTTTTCTGAGAAACTATATGTATTGTGCTAAAAATGAAATATGTTTGGGGGCACCTGGCTGGCTCAGTGGGTAGAGCATATGACTCTTGATCTTTTTTTTTTTTTTTAAAGATTTTATTTATTTATTTGACAGAGAGAGAGATAGCGAGAGCAGGAACACAAGCAGGGGGAGTGGGAGAGGGAGAAGCAGGCTTCCCGCCGAGCAGGGAGCCCAATGTGGGACTCGATCCCAGGACCCTGGGATCATGACCTGAGCCGAAGGCAGACGCTTAACGACTGAGCCACCCAGGCG
>NC_138384.1:5852485-5866221 GCF_054177405.1 Leptonychotes weddellii
GAAGTTGGGAAAATCTGAATAACACTGGTGGATTATCATTATTAGTATGCTGCTTATAATATTGTACTATAGTTTTGCAAAATTTAACCATTAGAGGAAACAGGGTAAAGGGTACATAAGATCTCTATTCTTTCTTAAAACTTTAGGTAAATCTATGATGATCTCAAAAATTTCAATAAAAAAAGAGCAGAACATCTGCACCCTTGTGTTCATTGCAGCATTATTTACAACGGCCAAGACATGGGAAAAACCTAAGTGTCCATCAGTGGAGGAATGGATAAAGAAAACTTAGTATATATATGCAATGGAATATTATTCAACCGTTAAAAATTAGGAAGGAAATCCTGCCATCTGCACCAACATGGATAGACTTTGAGGATCTTGAGGGCCTTGAGGGCATTATGCTAAGTGAAATAAGTCAGAAAGAAAAGAAATACTGTGTGATCTCACTTTATAGATACAGGGAATGGGTTGATGGTTACCAGAGGTGGAGGGTGGGGTGAAATGGGTGAAGGTCAAAGAGTACAAACTTCCAGTTATAACATAGGTGAGTTCCAGGGATATAATGTACAACATAGTGACAGTTAATGATACCGTATTATACATTTGAAAATTTGCTAAGAGAGTAAATCTTAAAAGTTTTCATCATAAGAAAAAGAAATTGTATCTATGTGAGGTGATGGATGGTAACTAACCTTTTGTGGTAATCATTTTGCAATATACACATATATCAGTATATTATGTACCTTAAACTAATACAAGGTTACATGTCAACTATATCTCAATAAAACTGGTGGGGGGGATGGGAAGAGCATAGGCATTGAAGAAGAGAGACCTAGAATAATTCAATTATCATCCTTATTCTTACATGATTATTAAAACTTTGGTCTGGCTCACATAATTTCGTGTTGGGAAATACTCGTCCTTACCCCCTTGTTTTTGTAGGAAGACTATTGATTAATGGTTCTGTCTTCCTCATTGAAAGGGGCAGACTGGCCCACCACAATACTCCATTCCCTGGGCCAGGAGATTGGGTTGGGGCTGATCATGTGATCTCAATTGAGCCAGAGTCCTGAGGGTGGTGGAAGGGAGATGACCTTATTGTTTATTCCTGGCTATGTGAGTATGATAATGGTGGAAAACTGGAACTCCCAGGGGTCATTTCTGCTACCACATTGGAGAAGGTAAGCAAAGGAAAGCAGAGGAGCAAGAAAGGGAGAGCAGAAGTTGTTAGGTCGGGGGTTGCGAAGGGAAACAGGAAGAGGAGGTGGGGGGAAGAGCTATGATGAACCCATCTTACGACTTAGTTCTAGTCAGTGGGTGAGCTAATTAATTCCTTTTCCCTCTTCTGTTTTAGTTAGTTTGAGGATTGACCCTGTCACTTAAAAGAAAGAGTCCTGAGGCTTAACTGAGGAAATTTCATTATAGCATCTGGCATCAAACACTAGACTCTGGGGGAGACAGAGGGAAAAAAAAAAACCCATTAAACTCTGGTTCCTGTCTTGCCTCAGATAACCAGCTGATTTTTCTTTTTTTTTTTTTTTAAACATAGGCTCCACACCCAGCATGGAGCCCAACCCAGGGCTTGAACTCACACCCCTGAGATCAAGAACTCCACCCTTAACTGACTGAGTCACCCAGGTACCCCCAGCCGGTTCTTTTTAAAGTTTTAGTTTCAGAAAATGTTAAGAGTTCCAAACCCAGTTTTTTCCTTTTACTGGTGAGAAAGGCCCAAGAAGTTAAAGCAACATGTTCTAATTTGCAACCCAGTTTGCAGAGTTACACCCATCTCACTTCTCCACAATTTTACAGGAGAGCCTGGCTGGCTACCATGTCGGTCAGCAGAGGGCCGTGGTAAAGAGCCGATTTTGGAGCCAATGCTGCCTAGGTTCAAATCCCAGCTCTGTCATTGATGAGTAAAATCAATTAAAATCAGGAAAGTCATTTTATGTTTATGTATCTCTGTTTTTTTCATCTGTAAATTGAGAATAATGATAGTATATGCATCACAGAGCTGTTGTGAAGGTCAAACATATTAATATATTAGAATAGTGCCTGGCACAAAGTAAGCTCCTTGTAAGAGCTTTCTTGTGTTAGGGCTACTTGAGGTTTTCAGAATTTTTCAATAGCCCAAAAGGATCCATATGTTTGGTGTTTCTTAGAATAGTAAGCGCACCTGTTTCAGGCTCTCCCAGCAGTACTTGTTGATGTGGATTTCTAGGACCTATCCGAGACCTACTGAATCAGAATCTGCAAATGAAACCAATCCAAGTGATTCTTTTGAATACTAAGCCTTCAACTATTACCTTAGGGTTTTGGTCACGTATTTCTGAATATGGGCTTTTAGGGTGACATACTGCGTTACAGATAATAAGACAGGTGGTAAGAATTCATCATATCCCATATTACCAAACTACACAGAAAACATGCTTTGGACCAAACAGATAAGACACATTTGTCTTTTGTATGATATCGAACCCTGTGAAGTTGCCATTATTAGACCATTTCTGCCCTACAAAATGGCAGTTCTGTAAGGTTCAACCTCATAGATTCAACCTTGCTGTTAACGTTTCCTAGTAGTGTCTAAGATTCCTGGGGGCATAAGATGAAGTAAGTGCAGATGTCCGAGTCTTGCTGACCGAGATCCTCGCAGGGTCTCAGAGCATGCTCCCTTCCTGACTTTATGCACCCCTTCATTGCCTGTCCAATTAGATTTGTAATTTCTGTTTTTGCTCCATTCAGGTTAAAATCCTATTGCCAGAAGGCAGCAAGGCAAGAATGTGGTAAGTTTATTTCCATTTCTAAGGGAAAACTTGACTTCCAAAATAGAGGGCTTATCTATGGGGACGCAAGAGAACTCGTGAGGAACATACAAGCCTGGGTAAACGTGTGGGTTATAGCTTTAATGACCATACAGAGTACTGATGTAATTCCAAGAAGGCTAAGTCTTAGAAATCTACATACTCATCCGCTAGCTGACATTAAATAAAACCAGAATGCCCAGACAGACGAATATACACTTTGTGCTTATTTTTAAATTTTGTTTTTAAATTCCAGATCTGTGGTATATAACTCAGCACAGTAGAATCACCTTGGGAACATTAAAACACAGCAAAACAAAAAACATAAACAAAAAACTTAATGCCCAGGCCCTACCCTAGAACAATGAAATAAGACAATTCTGGCAGTGGGACCTGAACATCAGTATTTAAATAAAACTCTGAAGGTGATTTTAATGTGAGGACAGTTTTTCTGAGTCAGTGGTTCTCAATGTTGGTGAGTATCAGAATCACCTGGGGAACTAATGAAGCACCCAGAGGTCAAGGTCCTTCAAGGAGAAACGAGCCTCGGCTTTTGTGGTGTTCCCACACTCCCTGGGTGAACCTGATTTACTCCTGTGACCCCAAATTTTGAGATCCTCTGTTAATTGTTTTAGAGCGATAGTTTTCATACTTAGTAGCTATTGGAATTGCCTGGGGAACTTTAAAAAAAAATCTATTCCTCCCCCACCTTCCCATGTGATTTAATTGGTTTGTGGTTCATCATAGGCACTAGAATGTTTAAGAAGCTCCCCCAGGTGATTCTACTGTGCAGACAGTGTTGTTAAACACTTATAGAGAACATTTCTGAAAATTTTCCATATATTTCTATCCTCTGGACATGTAAAAGCTCATACCAGCTTGAGATCTGAAAAAAAAAAAACCTAATCTCTGATTTGGCTGTAGAAGGTGCATATGATCTCAGAGGTTGGATAGACACCAGGCAGTGTTTACCCTTGATCTAAATCTCACAGATGTGAGGGGTAAGATATGTTGTGTTTTGGGAACTGGGATTAAAGAAACTTTCTAATGCTGTGCTGGAAGAAGGGGAGTTTTTGTGAGCTGTGTAAGCCTGGATCAAAATATATTCCTTTCAAATTAGTTGAGTGAAAGCCAGTCTCAAAAGGTTGCATATTGTATGGTTTCATTTATATGACATTTTTGAAATAAAATTACAGAGATGGAGAACAGATTCATGGTTGTCGGGGTTGGGAATGGGGTGAGGGAGTGGATGTGGCTATAAAGGGGTATCTTGGAGGATCCCTGTGATGGAACCCTTCTGTGTCTTGATTGTGTCAGTAGTTATAGGAAGCCCACACATAAGTGAGTGCAGATGTAACTGGTGAAATCTGAGTAATTCTGTGCACTGCAGCAATGTCCTTTACATGGTTTTTAAAATTTAAATTTGGGGCGCCTGGGTGGCTCAGTCGTTAGGCGTCTGCCTTCGGCTCGGGGCATGGTCCCGGGGTCCTGGGATCGAGCCCCGCATCGGGCTCCCTGCTCTGTGGGAAGCCTGCTTCTCCCTCTCCCACTCCCCCTGCTTGTGTTCTCTCTCTCTCGCTGTGTCTCCCTCTGTCAAATAAATAAATAAAATCTTTTTAAAAAATTAAATTTAAATTTAAATTCAATTTAATTAACATATACTGTATTATTAGTTTCAGAGGTAGAATACAGAACCCAGCGCTCATTCCATCAATTGCCCTCCTTAATACCCATCACCCAGTTACCCCATCCCCCACCCACCCCCCCTCCGGCAGCCATGTTTGTTTCCTGGAGTTAAGAGTCTCTCATGGTTTGTCTCCCTCTCTGTTTTTGTCTTATTTTATTTTTCCTTCCCTTCCCCTATGTTCATCTATTTTGTTTCTTAAATTCCACATGAGGGAAATCATATGGTATTTGTTTTTCTCTGACTTATTTTGCTTAGCATAATACCCTCTAGTTCCATCCACGTCATTGCAAATGGCAAGATTTCATTTTTTGATGGCTGCATAATATTCCATTGTGTGTGTGTGTGTGTGTGTGTGTGTGTGTGTACACCACATCTTCTTTATCCACTCATTGTCAATGGACATCTGGGCTCTTTCCATACTTCGGCTGTTGTGGACATTGCTGCTATAACCACCTGGGTGCAGGTGCTCCTTCGAATCACTGTTTGTATCCTTTGGATAAATACTTAGTAGTGCAATTGCTGTGTCGTAGGGTAGCTCTATTTTCCACTTTTTCAGGAACCTCCATACTGTTTTCCAGAGTGGTTGCACCACATTACGTGGTTTTGATACTCCATGGTTATGCAAGATGTTATTAGGGGAGGTGGGGTGAAGGGTAAAGAGAACTTCCTTGTACATATCCTTGCAACTTCCTG
Organism: Leptonychotes weddellii; assembly: GCF_054177405.1. Classification (NCBI taxonomy): domain Eukaryota; kingdom Metazoa; phylum Chordata; class Mammalia; order Carnivora; family Phocidae; genus Leptonychotes; species Leptonychotes weddellii. The sequence continues at coordinate 5,857,667 of NC_138384.1, forward strand.
TGAATCTATAGTTATTTCCAAATAAAAGTTTAAAAAATACATACTCCCTTTAAGACAGGCTTAACAAGGGAGAATTGCCTAGCTCCCATGTAGGTCTTTGGCTGAGTAAAGGTCCATAAAGTCTCCTAAAATTTTGGTAAATAAAACTAAAAATCTAAGTTTTTGAAGTTTGTCATTGGAGGCCAAAAAGTAAGGCTTGGCTTATTTGAAATTTTAAAAGATGAGAAATCCTCCTGGACAAGCTAGAGCTTTAGAAACATCTGCCAAGGGTGCAACCACATTTAAAGTGACAGTATACTTCTTTCCTGATGAGGGAGCAGAAGGCAAGCTGAGGACAAAGCACAAGCTGACACCCCACAAATCCCACCCCCACTACTCCTGGGTGGGATGTGTGACATTCCTCCAGGAAGCTCCCAACTGTCTTAATGTTAATGCCTTACTAAAGGGAAAAACAACCTGAACTTGACAATGGCAAGGCCTCCAGTATCTTGGAGGTCCTCTTTCGTATATGAAAATCCTTTTGAAACCTCCCTTTTCCTTACCTCCCCCAACTCCCAAGTATATAATCAACCACCCCTCACAATCCTGGTGCAGCAGCTCTCTCTGCCCACGGGTCCTGTCCCGTGCTTTAATAAAACCACCTTTTTGCACCAAAGACTTGTCTCCAGAATTCTTTCTTGGCCATTGGCTCCGGACCTCACCCCACCAACCCTCACCTGTATTCCAAAACTGTATCATTTCTCACTCTATCCCACGCATACCCCCATCACAGATGTGGCTAATGTAAAAACAAAACTGCACTTAGCGCAGTACTTGCTTAGGACATACCAAAATTGAATGTTAGGTTTCCCCACAACAGATTCTAAGTAGCCAATTCCAATAAAATACTTGGGGTGACTTACTTACCCAGTCACCAATGGGATTTATTTTAACCAACCACGTACAGACCTATAGACTCTTTCTGATGTGGGAAACAAAGGCAGAAGAAATGTAGATAAAATTAAACGTCCTTATAACTTGCAGCTCATTGACAAATGCTTTAGGCAGGTGGAGTATAAGGTTCTTCCCGGAAACACCTGACGGTCTTAATGGGAAAAACAACCTTAGCTTGACACTGGTCAGGCCTCCAGTATCCCAGGAGTCTTCTTTAGCATATGAAAATCCTTTTGGAACTTCCCTTTGTCTTTACTTCCCCCAACCCCAAAGTATATAATCAATTGCTCCTCACAGTAGCTCTTTCTGTTCATGGGTCCAGTCCCCGTGTTTTACTAAAACCACCTTTTTGCATCGAAGATGTCTCAAGAATTCTTTCTTGGCTCTCCACTCCAGACCCCAACACTACTCCGAATCACATCGTTTCCACCCTCCTAACTGCAAACTTTCTATCCTTACTTAGTGTAGCCACCATGACTATAGCGTCCCACCCTTTCTCCAGAAGATTCCACATTCTACCACCTAGTTTGTCTGTCTCAGGGAAATATTCAGTGACTTTGTTCCCTGGCAAGTGAATAAACTCAGCGTTCATGTTGTTGATACTGTTGATGTAGTTTTGGAATACACGTGGGGTTTGGTGGGGTGAGAAGGTTGTTCTTCCCTCTAGTAAGGCATTAACATTAAGACAGTTGGGAGCTTCCTGGAGGAATGTCACACACATTCCACCCGGGACAGGTTGGGGGGAGGTTGCAGGATGTCAGCTTGTGCTTTGTCTTCAGTTAGCCTTCTGCTCCCTCATCACTGTTGGTCATGGACTAAAAATGAGGGAAACTTGAAGTTACAATTTTGGAGCTTTCAAAAGAATAGTGTCGACCCCCTCTCTCTCTCTGTGCTGAGGCATGGACTTTTCCTGACTCCCTTGGTATGGCATAAGCAGTAAGTTAGTAACATATCCTAAGGTTCTACCAGCCAAATGGCCCTGATGTCCCTTGAGATAACACGGGACCTCAAAAACTCTTCAGCACTGCCTGATCACTACCTACCTGATCCTCTCTTTTCTACCTAAAGCTAGCATATCGGTACATAGGAATTATGGGAGTCAAAGGGTTTTGCAAGTGGATGCCCCAGCAGGGGACAGAAATATTGCAACCTTTCAGCCTGAGGCTGTTGATACTGTGATTTATAATAAGAGATATATATTTGGCCCATTTCTAGCACAGAGCTCCTAAAACCCTTGGAATTTCCTAAGTGATGACCTCAGCAGATGTCTTTTGTTATGTTAATAATGAATGACAAGAACTCACCTAAGGGCGGGGACTGGTTGCCAAGGGAACCAACCAGGTGATTCAAGGGGCAGAACTTTCAGTCCTTCCCCAACCCCCCAGCTCCTGGGAGGGGAGAGGGGCTGGAGATTGAGGTCAATCATCAATGGCCAAAAGATTTAATTACTAGTGCCCAAGTAATGAAGCCTCCATAAACACCTAAAAGGAAGAGGTTTGGAGAGTTTCCAGGCTGGTGAAAACATAGATTCAGAGAGTATGGAAGCTCCCTGGCCTTTCCCTATGCCTTGTCCTATGTATCTCTTCATCTGGCTGGTGATTTGTAGCCTTTAATATTCTATGTAATAAACTGGTAATCCAGTAAGTAAGCAGGTTTCCTGAGTTCTATGAGCAGCTCTAACAAATTAATTGAACCCAAGGAGAAGGTCCCTGGAACCTTCCTTCTATAGCTGGTGGGTCCGGAAGCAGAGGTGACAAACTGGCATCTGAAGTAGGGGGTTGGGGGGATGTCTTGTAGGACTGAGCCCTTAACCTGTAGGATCTGATGTTATCCAGGTAGATATTGGCAGAATTGAGTTGAATTACAGGACTCCACAGTGGAATTGGGTATAGGACACATTTATAGGGTGACAAAAAGAAAAACCATAGGCCCAAAATGGAGTCACTTATGCTAGGCCACATCACCCAATGAGGCTTAATACCTAACCTAATTACATTTTGAACCTCCTACAGAAATATAGTCTTAACTAGGTCAGTCAGGAGTTTTCTGGTCAACACCAATGAGTAATCTGTCACGAGGGCCCTCTCCATTCCCCCACCACCACCCCCAAAGGAAGATGAAGTCTTGAATAGACCCTCTGCTCTTCCCCCTAAGGGAAAGTGAATTTATCTGAAACAGTCCTTTCTTTTGCTAATAATCTCCGTGCCCCACTCTCCTTCCTATAAAAACCTTCCGTTTTGTACAACTCCTCAGATTTCCCCTTTACTTGCTAGATGGGGTGCTGCCTAATTCATGAATCAGTTAATAAAGCCAATCAGGTCTTAGAAATTTGCTCTGTTGAATTTTTGTTCTTTAACAAGGGGTCCCAAAGTCCCATGCCCACAGCAGCTGTCTCATTCTCTAATACCTTCCTAAGCCAGAACTCGGATGACCTTGTTTTAGGAAAATGTAATGCGGGCTCCCAGCCAGTTTCTCCTTCCTCCAAGGTCATCTGGAGTCAACTCAAGTAACAAAGTCCATTCCTTTATTGAGCTTTTCCAAGCTGAAAATACAGACTAAGCATGTGGCCCCAAGAGAAGCAGGTTTGCTAATCTCCTTTAGGCATGGTTCACAGAAATTTGAGACTAATAGCATTTGGTTGTTCCTTGTAATCCGACAGTCCCTGGGGGTGTGAAAAACCATTTGAATATCAAAGTCAAAGTCTGGGACCTTGTCATTCAAAGTGTGCTTGGGAGCCAGGAGCAGCCCTTGGAAGCTGTTAGAAGTGCAAATCCTCAGGTCCCACTCCAGTGCTATTGAATCAGAAATCTGGGGGGTGGGCACAATTTTTTTTCTTATTGTGGTAAAATGCATATAAAATTCACCATATAACCTTTTTAAGGTACACAATTCAGTGGCATTTAGTATATTCACAATACCATACAACCATCACTGCTATCTAGCTCATTCTCATTGTCTCAAAAGAAAAACCTATAACCATTAGGGGCACAGCTGGTTAAGCATCTGGCTCTTGATTTCAGCTCAGGTAGTGATCTCGGGGTCTTAATCTCAGGGTCATGAGTTTGAGCCCTGGAACAAGCGCGCATAAAGCCCCCTGTCCAGCCTGGAGTCAGGCTCCACACTCAGCCCTGAATCTGCTTAAGTTTCTCTCTCCCTCTCCCTCTGCCCCTCCCTGCCATACTCATCTGCTCGCTTGCTCTCTCTCAAATAAATAAATAATCGAGAGAGAGAGGGAGAGAGAAAGAAGGGAGGGAGGAAGGAAGGGAGGGAGGGAGGGAGGAAGGGAGGGAGGGAGGAAGAGAGAAAACAACCCTGTAGCCATTAAGCAGTCCCTTCTTATTCCGTCCTCCCGCCCCTGACAAAGGCTAATATGCTCTCCATCTCTCTGGATTTGCCTCTTTTAGACACTTCATATAAATAGGATCATCCAATATGTGGCTTTTTGTGTCTGGTTTCTGTCACTTACCATAATCTTTCCAAGGGTCATTCATTCTGTACCATGTATCAGTGCTTCATTCATTTTTATGGATTAATAATATCCCATTGTATGAATAGATGACGTTTTGCTTGTCATTTCATTAGTTAATGAACATTTGGGTTGTTTCCACCTCTATTATGAATCATGAATGCTATAAACAACCATGTACAAGTTTTTGTTTGAACACCTGTTTTCTGTTCTCTTGAGTATATGTAGGAATTGAATTGCTGGGTCATATGGTAATTCTATGTTTAAGTCGTTATGGAACTGCCAAGTGTTTCCATAGAGGCTGGGCCGTTTTATGCTCCCATCAGAACTCATGAGTGTTCCAATGTCTGCACACCCTTGCCATCAAGTGTTGTTTTCTGGGTTTTGTTTTGTTTTGTTTTTTGTAGCCATCCTAGTGGATATGAAATGCTATCTCACTGTAGTTTTGATTTCCCGCAGTTGTTTTTAACTAGCCCTCCTGGTGATTCTAATGCATCGGAAACTTGAAAAAGTTGTCCAGGGACCAATAGCATCCACTCAGAAGCTAGTTTTAGAAATGCAGAGTCTTAGACCAATTAAGACTGTTCAGTCAAATTCTGCGTTTTAATAAGATCCCCAGGTGATCTTTGAGAAGCGCTGGTGAAGGAGACATCCCTAATTGTTAACACTTCCTAATCATCTTTTAAATTTGCTAGAGTGAGGGTCTGTGTTTTTAATGCCCCATTTATCTAGTTTATTCTTGTTGGACAGTCTGGAAAAGCGAGAGGAACACAGAACTTGGAGTAAAACAGGCAAACCCAGGTTCCACCACTGACTCTTGCTCACGGGCTGGATGACCCCAGGCTAGTGTGCTTGATCTAGAAAAGGAATTAATATCTGCACCCTGCACCCATTAGAGTTAAATGACTTTAGCCATGTGTAAGCATCTAATACAACTCAGCGCCAAGGAGTTCACTCAATCTGGTTCTACCTCCTCCCCTCCCTACACTAGCCCTGGTTATCTTATGAGAGTTTTAGGGAAGCAAATCTCAGCTTTGGCCTTCTGTCACATCAATGAGCCTCTGAGGGACTGGCTAAATGATTTGCCAGATGATTTCCTTAAGGCAGCCAGCTTGGCAAGAAGTTTAGGATTGATCCCACAGTCAACTTCCCTGGACTAAGTAGGACCTTGCTCAAGGCTGGAACTGTGAATTCTATGGGATACTTACAATTTATAGACTTGTAAGAATCTTTAGGGCCACTTACTTTTGGTGTAAAGTAATTTTAATGCATTTTCAATAGCTCGGTGGGGTGGGCACCTATTACTGTCTTTCAGTAGAGAAGTCCCTTTTACTAGGGTACTTTCTCTGCACCAGTAGCTATTACTTTCTAAGCACTCAGAACCCACAGTGTGTTTAAATCTCCAGCCAAGACCAGAGGTTCTCGACTAGGGGCTGTTTTGCACGCGCACGCGTGTGCACACACACACACACACGCACACACACACACACCTCCCCCCAGGGGACATGTGGCAACACTATGTGCATCTACTGGGTAAAGAACACAGTCACTGCTAAACATCCTGGAATGCATCAGGCATCCCCACATAGAAAGACTTAGCCTCTCCCCAGATATCAATACTACTGAAGTTGAGAAACACTGCCCTAGACTCAGGGGCTGCATCAGCCTATCACAGACAGATGATAAAATGGACTCTTAGAGAAGTGGGGTGACCTGCCTGCGATCACCCAGCTAGTGATAGAAGAGCAGGATTCAAACCACAACTGGCTCAAAATCCCTGAGGCCAGAGTTGTTTTATAATGTTTGTTTTCAACCGTTCCCGTTCAAGCACAGCTTGCAACTGTTTACTCTGCAATTTAAGAGGAAAACTGGCCAGAAAAGGCTTTCAGACCTCTCAAAGATTTTTCTCCTGCCCTTTGTACAATCAATCAGAGCCACCTCCCAATTCCTCCGAGACTTGTTTAAATATTTATCCAACTGCCTTGCAGGGATTTGGGTTAAAGAGCTATTCCACTTCTGAGAGGGATGATAAACACGCTGATAGGGTTAAGATTGTCCCAGAGCAGGTGTGGTGGGAGGTGGAAATAGTGACTTGGAGTTATCCGCCCAGGGACTAGTGTGTGACAGGGAGCAGCAGGATGAAGGTAACGCAGTGTCACAGTCCGGGCTGGCCATGCCAGTACGTGCAGGATAGAAAGCCACAGGCACACAGAGAGCCAGCCTGTCCCCCAGAGAGGCCCCTTAGGTCTGCCACCTGCCAGGTGTGAGGCTCCCGCTTATGTGCATGTCATTGCATGTGGTCCTACCATGGCCCTAAGAAGCAGCAGTTCTTATGCCCATCGTCCTATGAGGACACTTGCACCCAGAGGCTCAGGACCTTGGTCTGGGCCACTCAGTTGCCAGTGATTAAGACAGTATCAAAACCTGGAGGCAGTTTGTCTCCATGCTGTGTGGCTGGCTTCCTCTTCTTTCTGAAATCTGATTCTACCTGCATAGCTACATGGTGTCTCTCTCACTCTGTTTCTTGTTCCTTTCTTCAGGGATGGGAGATGTGCAAGGGAAGGGTGTATTTATAATGTGGTTGACCCCTCTGTGTATCTTCTAGAAAAGAGTTTAAAGAAGCTATGTTTCTTCCCTGCCCCGATCCTAGAACTTCCCAGCGGTAGGAGTAGAGTTAGATGTAGGCTCTTTGACCTCATCCCCGCCCTGGGAATGGGGGTGAGGCTGGAGCAATCATTCAGCAGTGGGGCTAGTAGGAAGAGGAAGATGGTGGAGGTGATACCTTTGGGAAGATTCCTTGAGGTTCTTGGCTTTGTGGTTGACATGGTGGTAACACCTAAACCAGCTGAATCAGCAGGGGAGGCTGTAGCTTGGTGAGTCAGAACATGAAGCCAAAGTTCAAATTCGAGCTCTAGCTGGAGGGCCAGTCACATAACTCTTCTGGACCTCGGTTTTCACAGCTGCAAAATGGGGATACTAATACTATGCAAGGTTGTTGGGATCATATATCTGATAGTACTCCAAAAATGCTTGAAGCATAAGGAATGCTTTGTAACAATTGTGAATATTTATTAGATATCCACTACATGCCAGGCACTGTTCTGAGTATTTTAACATCAGTTCTAATGGTGACGACTGTCCTGTGAGATAGGTTCAGTTATTACCTCCATTAACTCTATCTGAGAAGATAAAAAATCAAAGTGCAAAGAGCTTAACCTGACACTCAAGGTCACAGAAAGTGATAGTAATAGCTAACTCTTACATAGAATTTTCAGTGTGCACACAAACACTTGCACGTGAATGTTCATTGCCATGTTACTCACAGTAGCAAAAACATGAATGTCCATCCACTGATGAATGGATAAACAAAATGTGGCCTGCCATACAGTGGGAAACTACTCCGCTTTAAAAAGGAATGGCGTTCGGATACATGCTTATAAGACGGATGAACCTTAAAAAGATGAACGAGGAGGGGCGCCTGGGTGGCTCAGTCGTTAAGCGTCTGCCTTCGGCTCAGGTCATGATCCCAGGGTCCTGGGATGGAGCCCCACATCGGGCTCCCTGCTCTGCAGGGAGCCTGCTTCTCCCTCACCCTCTGCTTGCCTCTCTGCCTACTTGTGCTCTCCCTCTCTCTCTCTTTGTCAAATAAATAAAGAAAATCTTAAAAAAAAAAAAAAAAAAGATGAACGAGGAAAGATTGTGGAACCAGCAGGGGGAGGGAGAAACTCAACCAGAGGAGAGGTGTCTAGTGGCTGAAGATCTTGGGGAGGAGAAAAGAAGCATCTAAAAGGGTTTTCATTAAAATGAGTTTTGTGGGGCAGTAGCTCCTTCTGCCCATGGGTCCTGTCCCTGTGCTTTAATAAAATCACCTTTTTGCACCAAATAAATAAATAAGTAAATAAAATGAGTTTTGTGGTATAGGATATAACCCTTTCTTCAATCTTTGCACAAAATCTTTTTTTAATTTAAATTTTAGTTAACATACAGTGCAATCTTGGTTTCACGAGTAGAATTCAGTGATTCATCACTTACATACAACACCGAGCACTCATCACAAGTGCCCCCCTTAATACCCATCACCCATCCAGCCCATCCCCACCTCCGCCTCCCTCCATCAACCTTCAGTTTGTTCTTTGTTGTTAAGAATCTCTTAGGG
>NC_138384.1:5866321-5884080 GCF_054177405.1 Leptonychotes weddellii
GCGCCTGGGTGGCTCAGTTGGTTAAGCGACTGCCTTCGGCTCAGGTCATGATCCTGGAGTCCCGGGATCGAGTCCCGCATCGGGCTCCCTGCTCAGCAGGGAGTCTGCTTCTCCCTCTGACCCTCCCCCCTCTCATGTGCTTGCTCTCTCTCATTCTCTCTCTCTCAAATAAATAAATAAAATCTTTAAAAAAAAAAAAGAATCTCTTAGGGCTTGTTTCTGACTCTCCTTTTTTTTCCCCCATCCCATATATTCATCTGTTTTGTTTCTTAAATTCCACATAAGAGTGAAATCATATGGTGTTTGTCTTTGACTGACTTATTTCACTTAGCATTATACACTCACTCCATCCACACCGTGGCAGATGGCAGGATTTCATTTTTTGATGACTGAGTAATATTCCATTGTCTATATACACCACATCTTCTTTATCCATTCATCAGCCAATGGACATTTGGGCTCTTTCCATAGTTTGGCTATTGTTGATAATGCTGCTATAAACATCGGGGTGCAAGTGTTCCTTCGAATCTGTATTTTTGTAGCCTTTGGGTAAATAGCTAGTAGTGCAATTGAAGGATCATAGAGTAGCTCTATTTTTAACGTTTTGAGGAACCTCCAAACTGTTTTCCACAGTGGTGGACCAGCTTGCATTTCCACCACAGTACAAGAGGGTTCCCCTTTCTCTGCATCCTCACCAACACTTGTTGTTTCTTGTGTTGTTAAATTTAGCCATTCTGACAGGTGCACAAAGTCTTGAATAAAATCTACGCTAAAGATCTGAGCCAATCTGACGTTGGCTTTGCTTTTGGGGGAATGCAATAAAGTGCTAAGTATTGATTCCATACAATATGAAGGGTGAGGAGAAAAAGCTGTCCATGCAGCCCGGGGTTGCATAAGTGTGTTAAAATTTTGAGAAAGTAAAATGTTTGGAATAGGAAATTAGGTACATATGATAAGTTATTCATCAGAAATAATTCAAGTTTGACATAGAGAAAGAGCCAAATTAGGATTGTAAAGCATGTACTTATCACTGCAGGAGGAATTGATGGCACCTTGTTGTTTAAGTTGAATCAAATGTTGACAGTTCTTCAGGCATTTCTACTATAATATTGGAATTGAACACATTGGCCAAATAAAGTTGAAATTGAAAAACAAAAAAAAGAATTGATGCCTTACTACAAAGGATGTCTGTCTGGGAGTTCAAACTCCCAAAAGATATCCTCCAGGAGTGCCTAGAAGGCTGGGGGCAGAGTGAGCTTTGATATGGATAGCCAGTGCCAGGTATTAGAAAGGAAGGCCAGCCCTACAGTCTCCCCCCGCCACCGCCCCACTCCCACTAGTGGGGAAGGCAGGGAGGAGGTGTAGATGTACCTCCATCCACCTTTAAAGAAACTGGGATGGGCCCAGAGGTATTACTTTGTGGCAAATTACCACAAACTTAGGGGCTTAAACAATAAAAATGTATTATCTTACAATTCTGAAGGTCAGAGGTTACACTGGGCTAAAATCAAGGTGTCAGCAGGGCTGCAATCCTTCTGGAGTCTTCAAGGGAAAGTCAGTTCCCCTGACTTTTTCTGCTTCTGTAAGGGGCCTGCATTCCTTGGCTCCGGGTCCCTTCCCCCATCTTCCAATCTCTCTTTGACTCTGACCCTCCTGCCTCCCTCTTATAAGGACTCTTGTATCGGAACCATCTAGATAATGCAGGATAATCTTGCCATTTCTAGATCCTTAATGCAATCATACTGGCAAGGCCCCCTTTTGCCAGGTAAGGTCACATATTCCAGGTTCCAGGAATTAGGATGTGCATGGATTTGAGGAACCACTATACTGTCTACCAAACCGGTTACCTACCTACTCACACCAGCCTGAGATACTTTTTTGGGGATTATTTGTTATGCAGCAACAGATAACTGGAACAGAATGATTGATTCCAGCTCAGCTCCTCCTGGCTGAAGCAAACTTCCATGATAAATCTACCCCACTGAAATTCTTGTCATGCAGAGGGTGGAAGGGGTACACCAGGCTCAAGATAACCTGATGGGTCAGGGCTACCATGAGCTCCTTTAAAGAACACTTATTAGTGATTGGTTGCCTGTCTCTCTCCATGACCCCTACTTCAAAATGAGAAAAATACCAGGGATGAATTCCCAGATAAGCACGTTTTCCAAAATTGCTATTATATCATTAACTTTGCCAAGAGATGCATCAAGTTGGCATTAAGGTGGATGCTAATTTCTATGGATTGGTTGGTTATTTATTGTCTTTTATCCATGCTTTGACTTCCCTGATCCCCCGTGTTACATTCTAGCTCCTTATCGCCCTGCCCAAAATCTTTTCCATTGTTTTGCAAAATTCTTGTCAGCCAAGTTGTAGGGATTCCCTTATTTTGTTTTCTGCTGAATTTCTCTGCTTCTCATCACTGAAGGAAACTATAAGCATCATTTAAGAGTTTTGCTCCTATCTTTTTACAAACGCCTGCTCTATCAGGTACATATGCTTCCCATCTGTTCTGATTTCTTGCTATTACTTTAACAACTTTATAAAATACCTTAGGTGGCTTTGGAGTCCGACAAATGAACTTATTTCTGGAGTTTCTTTGGGACATAAGGATTTAAAACTGGATGTGATAAAGGAAGACTCCGTACATCTTGGTGACTGACTGGGTGGGAGAAAGGAGGGAAAGGCAGAGGGAGAAACAAATCCAAGAAGGCTCAAAGCTCTGCAATTCAACAGACAAGGAGAAGAACAGAAAGAAGGGGAGCAAGCTTTGACTTGCTGATAACAACTTTGGTTTCAGACATGTTGACTTGGTGATGATGGTAAAATGATGGAATGGAAATAGTAAGGCTGGATGTAAAGAATTTGCACGTCCACGGTGAGAATAAGAGTGAAGGTATGTGATTTATTTTAACACTCAAGTTTCCCTCCAGTGGAAATATATGAGAAGAGAGTCCTGAGTCTTGGCTTAGAAAAAGCTTTAGAAGGGCACCTGAGTGGCTCAGTCAGTTGAGTGTCAGACTCCTGATTTTGGCTCAGGTCATGATCTTGGGTTGTGGAATCAAGCCCCGCATCAGGCTCTGCACTCAGTGTGGAGTCTGCTTGGGATTCTCTTTTTCTTTCTCCTTCTTCCTCTGCCCCTCCCCCTGTTCACATTCTCGTGCTCTCTCTCTCTCTCTCTCAAATAAATAAATATTTTTAAAAATTGCATTAAAGGGGCGTCTGGGTGGTTCAGTTGGTTGAGCGTCCGACTCTTGATTTCCGCTCAGGTCAGGATCTCGGTTGGTGGGATTGAGCCCTGCATAGGACTTTGTGCTCAGCGGGGAATCGGCTTGGGATTCTCTCTCTCCCTCTCCTCTGCCCCTCCCCCACTCATGCATGCAAGCACATTCTCTCTCCCTCTCTGAATACATAGATAAAATCTTTTTTAAAAAAAGGAAAGAGCTGTAGAAGCCAAGTTGAAGATGTATGAATGGGCATCCTCTGCACTGTAAATTCTTTACTCCTTCATTCATTCATCCATGCTTCATTTATTCTCACACTTGCATTTCTTCATTTATTCATTGAGCTTCCTATATGCCAGACACCAGGCCCATAGCACGTAGTGTGCATGTTAGGTGATAACTAAAGTAAAATCTTCTGAATGGGCTTCTCCAAGTTGAGAACAAAGAAAAGAGAAAAACTGGGGTGCGTGGGTGGCTCAGTCAGTTAATCGTCTGCCTTCGGCTCAGGTCAGGATCCTGGGGTCCTGGGATCAAGCCCTGCATGAGGCTCCCTGCTCAGCAGGGAACCTGCCTCTCCTTCCCCCTGCCCTGTAGCCCCCTGCTTGTGCTCCCTCTCTCTCTCTGTCAAATAAATAAATAAAATCTTTAAAAAAGAAAGAAAAACTTTCTTGTCAATGTGTCAAGAAGCAGGTAATGATCAGTTATTTCAGTAAATATTTGTTGAATGAGTGAGGCAAGGAACATGGGAGACTTTTTCAGAAGTACCAGGCTGTGCCAGGGCACTGAGAAAGGTGAGGTTTCCACAGAGGTAAAAATTTGAAGGTGGAGTTCAGAAGAAAGATAAGGGTGAAATACTGCAAATGTGTTTTCCCAGGATTTGTTTGCTTCCGTAGGTAGCAAGAAATTGGAAATACTTCAGGGTCCTCATACAAGTTAAAATATAATACTCATTGGGGCGCCTGGGTGGCTCAGTCGTTAAGCGTCTGCCTTCGGCTCAGGTCGTGATCCCAGGGTCCTGGGATCGAGCCCCGCATCAGGCTCCCTGCTCCGCCGGAAGCCTGCTTCTCCCTCTCCCACTCCCCTTGCTTGTGTTCCCTCTCTCACTGTGTCTCTCTCTGTCAAATAAATAAATAAAATCTTTAAAAAAAAATATATATATATATACAATACTCATTGCTCTTAACCACCTTAGACTTCTCTCTCCCCATTCTCTTTCTCCTCCTCCCTCCCTCTTTTCCTTCCTTCCTTGCTTCTTTCCTCCTCAGGCCAACCAACAACTTAGTAACACACACTCACATAGTAGCTAAGTTCAAGGAAGTTGAGTGAAAGCCAGGAAAGGGAGTATGATGGACAACGATAATTGCCTAGTTAATACAAAGAACATCCCCTCAAAAAACAATGAAACAAAATAAAATAACTACTGGATGCCTCATTAAAAAAAGAAAATATTCTTTGGAACCAACAGATCAAACAGAGACGAGCAGTGTTCCTCTATTCAAACGCAGGATCCTAGAGTCCAAGCCCCCGCCCCCTTGGCTTCCCCTTCACCCATGTGGTGTCCTGAAAGACAACTCCAAGGACATTCCCAAAGCCAAGTCAGGATCTAAGGAACCCCAGTTGGAAAATAAAACCTGTCCCAGAAGAAAGGATGTGTTATGGCATACATGAGCATTGTTTATGGAAGGGAGGTTGTTAAACCCTGGACTCAAGTTGCTGATTCTCTGTTCTTCGAGATGGAAAAAGATGAGTCATCAAATGTCACATCTGACCCAACTGCCTTGAGATTGTAAAATGATGGGAAGGATCTTAGGGAAAGCTCCAGTGGGCAGCCGACCAAGATGTGAGCTCCGGCTGTGCCAACAGTGGAGACACTTGCCTACTCATCTCACAGGGAACACAGTGTGCCCAGTTCAAAGAGGGTTGAAAACGGATTACCAGTAACTCTGTGTGGGATTTCCTGTCCAAATCCAGGAAGCTTATGTGCTATGAAGATATATAAAACCCTAAATCCCTGGTAATGAATAGATGAGTTGAGAGGTAATAGTTTATACATGAAAGGATTTGAAAGGCAAGGTTTTATTGTATTAAGATCAACGGTAAACATAGAATTTGACTAATCTTGACCCAGCCCTGCAGGAGCGTGTCCTGCTTTCTCGTTTGGCGCACAAAGAATGTAACAAGCCAGGTCTTGCACAACACGCATCGCACAACCTTGAGGGAAAAGGCCAACTCACCTGCCATGCTGCTGATGTTCACCAGCCTGCCCTTGGATTTCCTAAGAAGAGGCAAAAATGCCTTCGTGACTTCCACAGCCCCGAAGAAGTTCACAGCCATGCATTTTTTGTACTCAGTCATGGGAATGAGCTCCCCGTCGGCTGGTAAGCCGATGATCCCAGCATTGTTGACCACAGCCCACAGTCCTGAGGACAGAAAGGAATGGCTTTGATGTCCAGTGATGCTGAAGAGCAGGAGGATTTTTAACACTTGAAGCTCTGGAGTGTAAAGGGCCCCTTTGAGATTTAGGATCTAGGCAGACGACTCAAACCCTTGGACCTTAATCTCCTTGAACACCTAAAACTACCTACTCTGGGGGGTTGTGTGGAGAGTAAATTTGAGATAGTAAGCGATGGGTTTTTGGAGGTATTTTCTCTTCCTTAAAGCACTTCCCTAGATATAGCTAGATATTTGCAGTATCTGGGGACAGAGGACACAGCAAGGGGGAGAGTAATAAAAGTCTATACCATGTTTCTCCCTCAAAGGACTGTGTAGAGACAGTCTAATATCTTGAGGACCAGGCAGGATGATATACGAGCCTTATCCCTAGGCTAGAAGAGATCCCCTAATTCAGGGAAACAGGAAAACTAGAGAGGTGCCAAGAACTAAGAAGACTGCAGAGTCCCTGAGCCCTAGTCCCTTCCCCAACCAGCCTAATCCTGTTGATTGCATCAGAATCACCAGGAAGGCTTGTTCAAACAGTTTGCTGGGTCCCACCTCCAGAGAATCTCATTTAGGGTGTCTGGGATGGGACCTGAGAATCTACATTTCTACCAGGTTCCCAGGTGATGTTGATGCTGCAGGTCTGGACCACATCCACAAGTAGTGGTTTTCAACCTTAACTGCATGTTAGAATCACCTGGGGGGCTTTTTAACGCCCCACCCCCACCCCCCAATGCCCAGCCACATCCCAGCCAATTAGATCAGAAATTCTGGGGTAGGGGAGAGAAGGGACCTTGACATGGAATTTAAAAATTCCCCAGGTGATTCCAATGTACAAATAAGCTTGGGAACCATGGCTCTAAGAAGCAGGAAAGAGGTAATACAAGAACTCCAGATCTTTTTCAGGGGGCAGGATCTGTAGCAGAGGTGAGTGACCTGGGTCCTCTTTACCCGACAGAGGTGACAGAATCTGGGGTATGTTTAGTTAGGCAGACCTGAAGCAGATTCTCTGAGTTCCGAGCCTCAGCGTGGTTTAGAATAATGATCCTCAAGATGAGGTCCAGAACCAGCAGCATCAAATGGAAACTTAGAAATGCAAATTCCAGGGGCATCTGGACAGCTCAGTCGGTGAAGCATCCGACTCTTGGTTTCGGCTCAGGTCATGAGCTCGGGATCATGAGATGGAGCCCCGCTTTGGGCTCTGTGCTGGGTGTGAAGCCTGCTTAAGATTCACTCTCTCCCAGGGCGCCTGGGTGGCTCAGTCGTTAGGCATCTGCCTTCGGCTCAGGTCGTGATTCCCAGGGTCCTGGGATCGAGCCCTGCGTCAGGCTCCCTGCTCCTTGGGAAGCCTGCTTCTCCCTCCCCCACTCCCCCTGCTTGTGTTCCCTCTCTCGCTGTGTCTGTCAAATAAATAAATCAAATCTTTACAAAAAAAGAAAAAAGATTCTCTCTCCCTCTCCATCTGCCCCTCCCCCTCCCCTTGCACGTGTGCACTCTCTCTCTCAAAATAAAAAAAAAAAAATGCAAATTCTAGAACCCCACTTCAGACCTGTTGGATCGGAATGGCGATCAGAAATTGTTGTTGAAGCTCAGCATCTGTGACAGGACATGCCCGCTCCCGTGCAAGAGCCTGCGGTAGGTACCAAAGCCGAATGAGCCTCAGCGCTAACAGAGACACAAATGGCAGGAGGTCCAGCCCTTGCTGGCATCAAGGAGGTAGGTGGCAGCCAGATTGCACAAGGACTGGACAGAGCATTGGACATCTCCGAGGGGGCCAGCATGAAGCATTGATGATCGAGGATGAAATGTCTCATCCCCAGGAATTTAGATGCTACCCTGGGGAAATGAGGTGAAGCTCAAACTGAAATGGTTCTTGGCACATGGCAGAAAGACAGCTCAAAATAGAAACAGAGTTGAGTTGTAGAAAATAAATGACACTTCTCACGTCCCTGAGCTGGGGGTCTGACATTTGCACACAGTAATGACTGGGACATTAAGTGAGAGAATGCCCGGCTCGTAGTAAGAGCTCAAGAGCTATTAGGAGGATGCTGATGGGTGCAGAGGATGCTTGTGCTAGCCCCTCCAGGTGATGGTTTTAATGCGCTCAGCCTGATGCACACCTTTGACAGGCAACATTCAGGCAGCAGCTTGAGGTTGCACTAGAATGGGGGTGAGCAAACGTTTTCTAGGAAAGGCCAGATGGTGACTATTTTAGTTGAGGTGCTACTGTTTCAACTCTGCCATTTTAGTGAAAGAGCAGCTGTAGACTTCATCTGCAGATGAATGAAAATGGGAGCAGGGCTCCAATAAAACTTGATTTATGGACATGGACGTTTGAATTCCATTTAAATGTCACTTGCCAAAATAATATTCTTCTTCTGATTGTTCTAACTGGGTGGCTCCGTCGGTTGAGCATCTGACTCTTCATTTCAGCTCAGGTGGAGATCTCAGGGTCATGAGATCGAGTCCCGCATCAGGCTTCCCAGGGTATGGAGCCTGCTTAGGACTCTCTCTCTCCTTCTCCCTTTGCCCCTCCTCCCCAGTCCCCACCGCCTGCTGGCGCTCTCTCTCTCAAAAATAATAATAATAATAAATAAAAATAAAAATGTAGCATGAGAGAGCTTGGTGGTGATGGAACAGTTCTGTGTTTTGATTGTGGAGTTTTTGCACAAAGCCACACACACAAACACACACACACACACACTTGTATATATAGCTGGCAAAATCTAAATCAGCTCCGTGGATTATACCAACGCCCGTTTCCTGGTTTTGATATTGTACCATAGTTATGCTACATGTTAACATTGAGGGAGACTTGGCGAAGCATGGACAGGAATTCTCTGTACATTTATTTGCAACTTCCTGTGAATCTACAATTCTTTCAAAATAAAATGTTAAAAAAAATAATAAACCAGGGCCATAGTTTGCCAACCCCTGCCATAGAATTTTAAGCTGGCCAGGGCGCCTGGGTGGCACAGTCGTTAAGTGTCTGCCTTGGCTCAGGTCATGGTCCCAGGGTCCTGGGATCGAGCCCCGCATCGGGCTCCCTGCTCCGCGGGAAACCTGCTTCTCCCTCTCCCACTCCCCCTGCTTGTGTTCCCTCTCTCGCTGTGTCTCTCTCTGTCAAATAAAGAAATAAAATATTTTAAAAAAAAGAATTTTAAGCTGGCCAGTAAGCTCATTATACCTGTGGGGACTTATTAAGTTTAAAAATAATATTAATTAGGGACGCCTGGGTGGCTCAGTCGTTAAGCGTCTGCCTTCGGCTCAGGTCATGATCCCAGCATCCTGGGATGGAGCCCAGAATCCAATCAGGCTCCTTGCTCAGCGGGAAGCCTGCTTTTCCTTCTCCCTTTGCCCCTCCCCCCAGCTTGTGCTCTCTCTTGAGCGCGCACTCTCTGTCTCTCTCTCAAATAAATAAAATCTTAAAAAAAAAAAAAAGAAAAGAAAAGAAACAGAGACTGAACCCTGATGACATTGCTTTAGGATCCAGACATGCCTGAAGCCAACAGGTCTTTTCAATTAAGCATATACATTCCTTTGTACATTAGCAATTTCGAATAGGGCCATGCCACTGGCATCTGAAAGAATCCTTATGGAAACATGGATCTGGTTCTTAAGGAACCTAGCGGTGAGGAGTGGGAGATGGACAGATATTTATAATAATGCAGTAATACAAGTGTATGCAGGACATAACAAGTGAGTGTCCAGAAGAGGAAGTGAATAATGTAACCTGGATCACGAGGAAGGTCATGCAAGAGATGTTATGTTTGAGCCAGGTCTCCTGTGGGAGTAGAATCTGCAGTTGGACAAAGTCAAGAGTCTTAGAAAAAGGGAATAGAGGCAAGAGTGAAATTTGGGTAAGAGGAAGCTGAATGTGCAAAGATGTGGAACATTTAGCACATTCTATTTTGGAAACCAATCAGAATTTACTGAGTAGACCATCAGGTACTGCAAATTAAGGGTTTGTCCAGGGCTATTATCCTGAAAGCCCTCAAATCCTTGTGAAGATGTTTAGATTTTATTTGGTGGTGGATAGAGAACCACTGAACCATTCAATGAGACAAAGCAAAACATCTACCACAGGCTGGCTCATGGGAGGAACACAGACATGGAGGCTCTGTATGTCCAAGGGTTTTTAGGAGATGGGTGACATTGTAAAGTGCACATTGTAAAGATTGCTGTCCATTTGGAAAGTAATGGGAAAGGAAAGCTATTGAGGGGCCCCGGTGGAAGGTGAGGGCCTGCACTAAGCCATAGCAGCCTGGTGATGACAGAAAGGGACTGGGATGATAAAGATCTAGGAGATAGAACTGAAGGACTCGGGGGCGCCTGGGTGGCTCAGTTGGTTAAGCGACTGCCTTCAGCTCAGGTCATGATCCTGGAGTCCCGGGATCGAGTCCCGCATCGGGCTTCCTGCTCGGCAGGGAGTCTGCTTCTCCCTCTCCCACTCCCCGTTTGTGTTCCCTCTCTCGCTGTGTCTTTCTCTGTCAAATAAATAAATAAAATCTTTAAAAAAAAAAAAAAGGAACTGAAGGACTCGGGACCAACAGGATTCAGGGACTGAGGGTAAGCTGCAGGTCTCAGTGACCCCCAGGCTGCTGGCTTGGATGACAGACTAGATGGCAGTTCCAGGGTTGGAGCAGGGTGAAGCTCACTTGCAGACCGGCAACCGGGGAAAAGATAATGAGGTCAGGTTTTGACAAACCTGACCAGGTGGGATGCGGGGCAGACAATTTTATATGCATAGAAGTCCAGATGTTGAGAAGAGGGCTAAGTTAGTAATATAGATCTGGAAGCGACTGGCATACATCTCACTGTTTCTCAACTCTGGCAGAAGACTGGCATCACCTAAGGAGCTCTCAAATATACTGAGACCTGGGCCCCCAAATAGGATCTTCTTTACAGCTGACATTCCTAGCAAAAGGAGAGCAACAGTAGCAGCCCCCTTATTGCAGGATCAGCTGAGTCCTTCCATGTAGACACTGATTTAATTGTTTGCAGGACGGTGCCCAGGCTGGGTGGGCATCATGGGTGCACGGCCTGTGCAGCCACAGAGGGTCCTGTGCTTCTGAAAGGTCTCATGCTTGTTTTAATTCTCTGTTAGCATCATCTTCAAGTCTTAATCATTTTTTTAAACAAGGGGTCCCACAGAATTTTCAGCTGGGTCCTCCATCTTGGGCCCAAGCACGGGTATTTTCAGACATTCCCCGGGTGATTCTAATGTGCAGCTGGGTTGAGAGTCCCTAGCACAGACAGAGAACAGCTCAGCCCAGATAATGTGGAGTGGGAAGTTTGGGGATGGAGCCCCTTGGAAACATTCACATCTATGGGAGGAATGGAGGAAGGGGTTCATGCAGGAGAAGCAGAAAAATGATCAGAGAACTAGGGAGGCAGTGTGGGGCGGGGGCTGGAGACCCCGAAGTTAAGACAAGGGAAGGTAATGAACACATTGAAATACTGCTGAGAGGTAAAGAGCTTGGTGTTCAGGATGATATGTATTAGCTCGGCCAGACCAGTTAGCCAACGCGGGATTGAAGGTGAAGAAGTAAAAACAGGGCAGTAGGGTTCCAAAGAGCTGGACCACAAAGGAAAGGGAAGAAAAAGGGCTGTGGCTAAAGGAAGAAAGTGATTGTTAAACTTTTTTTTTTAAATCTGATCCATGTTAATATTAGTAGGAGGAAAGCAATGGGGGCATGAAGGTAAGTAATGGAAGAGCAATCAAGCCAATGTTGGACGAATGGGTTAAGTAATTCTTCAAGTTCTGTGAGGATGGGCCATTCCTGACTTACTCATACCATCTTTGTGTCTGCCAGAGGCCCATGTCAGGGGGGGGGCGGTTGAACAAGTGACAGGTGGCTGGTACAGGTGTCCTCAAGGTGTGGTCAGCAGCCAGATGGACTAGAGGGCAGTAGGAACCAGTGTTGGTCATTTGTGAGGAGGTGGGGGGCAATTGAGGACATGGACAGATGAAGACAGTACCTCTGTTCTGCAACTTTTCCACCACTTTTCTGTGGGCGTCTTTTATCTGCTGTGGGTCGGTGATGTCCATCTGGAGCACAGAGAGGCGCTCGGAGCAGGTTCTTCGCAATTCCTCTGCTCCTGATCCTGTTTCATCCAGAACTCCCACAAATACCGTGAAGCCAAGCTCATCCAGATATTTAGACAGAGCATGGCCAAATCCGGAATCGCCACCTGCAAATGGTTAAGGCAATACAGAGTGGGTTCAAACCCAAGTGGCAGGAGAAATTACTTAATAAAGAAAACACTGCGTACTATGTATGATTCTCCATGTTTTCTGGAGCGAGTGGGACTTGAGGACCTTTCTTTATCTGCTAAGTGGGAAAATGGGCAGAGAAGCTGAAACAGACACATTTATCTGTATAAAAAGAAGAAAAGCAAGGTAGAATTTGGAATGGGGGCCTAAGTAGGAGGAGGATTGCTGATGAAGGGATGGTCTAGGAGTGGTTGGTGGTTAAAGAACTGAGGAGGGAGAACTAAGACATCTACTGGAGATTTTTCTATTAATCTCCATTGTGTCATATTTGATGTAATCTCCATCACTCCATAAAATCTTCAGTGAGTCACTCATTGCAAATTAATATTTTGCAGTTGGTTTGGGGTTTTAGAAATCTAACAAAATGTTGGGTCCTGCTTCAGAGTGGACACAAGTCAACAACAAGAGGCTTCCCAGTTCCTTCTAGGTTATGAAAGATGGTGGCTCATAGCCACCTGCACTTGAGTGGGCACTCCTGTGACGATGGACTCTGAAAAACAAACTGAGGGTTCTAGAGGGGAGGGGGGTGGGAGGATGGGTTAGCCTGGTGATGGGTATTGAGGAGGGCACATTCTGCATGGAGCACTGGGTGTTATGCACAAACAATGAATCATGGAACACTACATCTAAAACTAATGATGTAATGTATGGGGATTAACATAAGAATAATAAATAAATAAACAAATAAATAAATAAAAGAGTGGGCACTCCTGCTCCTCAGGCACCCCTATTATGGAATGAAGGCATCGAGTTGCCATAATTGATTGCATTTAACTTTTTAAAAGTTAGAGTTGACACAATGTTACCTTGGTTTCAGGTGTACAACATAGTGTTTCCACAGCTCTATACATTCTGCTGTGTTCTCCGCAATTGTAGCCACCATCTGTCCCCACACAGCGCTCTCACAATACCACCGACTGTATTCCCTATGCTGTGCCTTTCATCCCTGTGACTTATTCATTGCATAACTGGAAGCCTCTACCTCCCACTCCCTTTCCCCCATTTTGCCCAGCCCCCAGCTGCCACTTTGTTCTCTGGGTCTGTTTCTGGTTTTTTGTTTATTTGTTTGTTTGTGGTTTTTTTTGTAAATTCCACATACAAGTAAACTCATATGGTATTTGTCTTTCTCTGTCTGACTCATTTCACTTTGCAGAATACCCTCTAGGTCCATCCATGTTGTTGCAAATGGCAAGCTCTCATTCTTTTTTATGGCTGCAGAATATCCCAGCATGTACATGTGGTGTGTGTGTGAGTGTGTGTGTGTGTGTACCACATCTTCTTTTTCCATCCATTTATCAATGGACACTTGGGTTGCTTCCATGTTTTGGCTACTATAAATAATGCTGATTGCATTTAACTTTTGCTCCATCCCCTTCCTCCTTGTATGTCCGTGTCTAAACCCAAGTCCATGCCTCTTCATCATCCTGGACCAGCCACCTTCTCCTTTATCTGTATAAGTAGAGAGGGGAGGTATGGGGAAGCCAGCTCCAGAATGGTCCTCTTGTGGCCCAGCAAGGAAGGGTATGATTAACCTAAAAATAACTAACTTAGAACCAGATTGGAGTGAAGAGTGGATCTAGAGCTGGGTTATACATGCTCCACTGGGTGAGGCCAGGTGTTCATGGAGGGCCCCTCCCACTTGTAAAGCACCACACCCTGTGTTTCTGCTTCCTGTTGGCACAGCTGGACATATTGGGGCCATGAATTTTAAAGCTTCCAGTTCCCCTGACAGGTTTGTGTCCTATCAGGTGCCAGCACGTTCCCTCTCTGCACAGAGAATCATTCTGCTGTGCAGAGATGAAGGCTGTGGCCCTCGGTTCCATGCAGCAAAGTCAGCCAGGGTATGTACAGAGGAAGGTGAGAATCTGTTGTCCACCCTAATGTCTATCAATTGATGATTGGACAAAAAAATGTGGTGTATCCATACAGTAAAATATTATTCAGACATAGGAGGGAGTAAAGTTGTGATACACACTACGGCAGTGGTGAATCTTGAAAACTTTACGCTAAGTGAGAGAAGAAGGAGACACATTGATCCTGACCCCATGTTCTCTGAGCAGAGAACAATCTGGAAGATATTTTTTTTTTAAAGATTTTATTTATTTATTCATGAGAGACAGAGAGAGAGAGAGGCAGAGGGAGAAGCAGGCTCCCAAGGAGAAGGGAGCCCGATGTGGGACTCGATCCCAGGACCCCGGGATCATGACCTGAGCCGAAGGCAGATGCTTAACCATCTGAGCCACCCAGGCGCCCAATCTGGAAGATATTTTTGAAGGTAGTGCCTTTGACCAGCTTCGTGAACCTCGGCCTTAACTCTCTCTGGAGAAAGTTCCTAGGAAGATCCTGGCAGGTAGTAGATATGGGCAAACCTCAGAGATCCTGCTGATACAGTCTTAGACCACCACAATAAAGCAAGTCAAATGAATGTTTTGACTTCCTAGTGCATAGAAAAGTGATGTTTATATTATACTGTAGTCTAATGTACAAAAGCATTATGTCTAAAAAAAAAAAAAAACCAATGTACATGGCTTAATTCAAAAATAACTTAACGGGGGCGCCTGGCTGGTTCAGTCAGTAGAGCATGCGATCCTTGATCTCAGGGTTGTGAGTTCAATCCCCACGCTGGGTGTGGAGCCCGCTTAAAATAAATTAATCCATTTAAAAAATACTTTATTGATAAAGAATGATAACCATCATCTGGGCTTTCAGCAAGTCATAATCTTTTTGCTGGTGGAGGGTCTTGCCTCGAAGCTGTTGGCTGCTGACCAAGCGGGATGGTGGTTGCTGTGGCAATTTCTTAAAATAAGATAACAATAAAGCTTGCCACATCAATTGACTCTTCCTTTTGCGAACAACTTCTCTGTTTCATGTGATGTTATTTAATAGCCTTTTACCCACAGTAGAACTTCTTTCAAAATTGGAGTCAATCCTCTCCAACCCTTCTGCTGCTTTATTAACTCAGTTTATGTACTATTCTAAATCCTCGGTTGTCGTTTCAACAATCTTCAAAACATCTTCACCGAGAGTAGAAACCACTTTCACAAGAAACCATTCATTCGCTCATCCATGAGAAGCAACTCCTCACCCACTGAGAGTTTTATCGTGAGATTACAGCAATGCGGTTCCATCTTCAGGCTCCACTTCTGATTCTGGTTCTTCTGCTCTTTCCACCACATCTGCAGTGACTTTCTCCCCTGAAGTCTTGAACCCCTCAAAGTCATGCATAAGGGTTGTAATCACTTCTTCCAAACTCCCGTTAATATTTTGACCTCTTCCCATGAAACATGAATGTTCTGAATGGCATCCAGAATGGTGAATCCTTTCTAGAAGGTTTTCAATTGACTTTGCCCAGATCCATCAGAGGAATCACTACATATGGCATCTTTAGCCTTACAAAATGTGTTTCTTAAATAATAAGACATGAAAGTCAAAATTATTTCTTGATCCATGGGCTGCAGAATGGATGTTGTGTTAGCAGGCATGAAAACAACGTTAATGTCATTGTCCATCTCCACCAGAGCTCTTGGGTGACCAGGTGCACTGTCAATAAGCAGTCATATTTTGAAAGGAACTTTTTTTTCCTGAGCAGTCAGTCTCAACAGTGGGCTTAAAGTATTCAGTAAACCATGTTGTAAATGGGTGTGCTATCATCCATGCTTTTTTGTCCCATTTATAGATCACAGACAGGGCAGATGTAGTATAATTCTGAAGGGCTCAAGGACTTTCAGAATGGTAAATGAGCACTTGCTTCAACTTCAAGTCACCAGCTGCATTAGCCCCTAATAAGAGAGTCAGTCTGTTCTTTGCAGCTTTGAAGCCAGGCATTGACTTCTCCTCCCTAGCTATGACAGTCCTTCTGTTGAGCGAAAATCTGTTGGTCAGATTTGGTCTCAGCTCGATCTCTGAAGAACTTGCTGCAGCTTCTACATCAGCACTTGCTGCTTTGCCATGCACTTTTAGTTGTAAAGACAGCTTCTTTCCTTACACCTCCTGAACCAACCCCTGCTAGCTTCAGACTTTTCTTCTGCAGCTTCCCCACCTCTCAGCCTTCACAGAATTGAAGAGAGTTAGGACTTTGCTCTGGATTAGGCTTTGGCTTAAGGGAATGTTGTGGCTGGTTTGATCTTCTATCCAGATCACTGAAACTTTCTCCATATCAGCAATAAGGCTGTTTTACTTTCTTAACATTTGCGTGTTCACTGGAGTAGCACTTTTAATTTCCTTCAAGAACTTTCCCTTTGCATTCACAACTTGGCTAACTGGTACAAGAGGCCTGGCTCCAGCCTATCTCGGCTTTCAACATGCCTTTCTCACTGAGCTTAATCACTTCTAGCTTTTGACTTAGAGTGAGAGATGGGGGACTCTGTCTTTCACTTGAACACTTTGAGGCCATTGTAGGATTACTAACTGGTCTAATTTTGATGCTGCTGAGTCTCAGGGAACAGGGAAGCCCAAGGATAGGGGGAGAGATCTGGGAACAGACATTTAATGGAGGAGGCAAGACACACACACCCTTTATCAGTTAAGTTCACCATCTTTTATGAGCACACTTCATGGCACCCCAAAACAATTACAACAGTAACATCAAAGATCACTGATCACAGATCACCATAACAAATAAAATCGTAATGGAAAAGTTTGAAATATTGTGAGAATTACCAAAATGGGACATACAGACATGAAATGAGCAGATGCTGTTGGAAAAATGGCGTCAATAGACTTGCCCGATGCAGGATTGCCACAAACCTTCAATTTGTAAAAATCACATTATCTGCAAAGCACACTAAAGCAAAGTGCCCTAAAAGGAGGTGTGTCTGTACTGGATGCAAACCGAGTGATGACACGTTGATCTCTGCCAGGCCCTGTGATCCTGGAAAACAGCAAACAGAAATGTCCCTACTCTTTGTGTTTTCAGAAACAACTTAATGCAAACAAGTCACCTTCCCCATGTGACTTAGATAAGACTCATAGATGTCCCCCTCGTTTACCAATGGTAAGGCCACAGACCCAAGCCCTCCAAACTTCCATTCAGTGCTTCATAAATGATTAGCCAAACTGCCAATTGCCAATGAATCATTGAAACAAAATACTTGTTAGCTAAACTTTGGTACAGATCCTCTCCTTTCCCCAGGTCCTGGCCAACCCTCAGCCTGAGCCAGCACACAGCCCCTCCGGAGAACAGGCTGGTCTCAGGGGGAAACATTCTCTCCTCTTCTGTCTGGGCATGTCACTCCTGTCCATCCCAATTCCCCTCACCTGGTTCTGTGGGGACACGTTTACTCCCATGAAAGCAACGTTCTTTTTTCGCCTAACTCTTGGGATACTTGCAGACCTATGGTCAGAGTGTTCCCCATACTGCAACAATCCTGTCCCCCCACAATAACCCTTTCAAATAAAGTCTCTCCTTACTAAATCTGTATTTGTTTTTATTTAATGGTGCATTAATAAAGCCAAAGTTCATAGGAGGCCATCTGCTTGTCCTTAGGAAGCGTAGCATAGAAGCCTGGGGGTAAGCCTGGGTCCCACCATCCCTACCTGTGCAACCCTGGTCTGTTTATTTAGCCTCTCTGTGAACTCCGTTTCCTCATCTATAAAATGGGCTTAATAATGGTACCTCTATCAGTTAATATTTGTGATGTGCTTGGGGCGCCTGGGTGGCTCAGTTGGTTAAGCGACTGCCTTCGGCTCAGGTCATGATCCTGGAGTCCCGGGATCGAGTCCCGCATCGGGCTCCCTGCTCGGCAGGGAGTCTGCTTCTCCCTCTGACCCTCCTCCCTCTCATGCTCTCTGTCTCTCATTCTCTCTCTCTCAAATAAATAAATAAA
>NC_138384.1:5884580-5937323 GCF_054177405.1 Leptonychotes weddellii
ATCTCACTCACTCTCTCTCAAATAAATAAATAAAACCTTTAAATTTAAATCGAAAGTATCAGGACAAATTCATGATTTTTTTCCCCTCTCTAAACATCACGTATTCCTTAGCTGTGTCCCCTGAAAAGCCTTCGAAGCAATAATAGTCCCCCAAATTCATATTTTAAAACCCCAATCCCAATGTGATGGCATTAGGAGCTGGGGCCTCTGAGAGGTGATTAGGTCATGAGGTTGGAGCCTCGTGAATGGGATTAGTGCTCTTATCAGAAGAGGTCATAGAGCTAGCCTGCTCTCCTTCTACCAGGGGTGTGGGGGGGGTGGGCAGGATATGAGGAGAATCAGCCACCAGCACCCTGGAAAGAGCCCTTCCCTGAACCTGACCATGCTCGCACCAGAACTGTGAGAAATATATTTCTCTTGTTTATAAGCTGCCTGGTGTATGGTATTTTGTTACGGCAACCTGAGCTAAGCCACTGTTAAGCTGCCAACGATTTAATAATCAGCTCCCCAAATTTCTCAATATTTAGCACTTGCTTCTCCAGCACACCACTAGAAGCACACAGCAGCTTGAGAAAAACCTGCAGTTAGTTATCGGGAACCTAGAAAAGATGTACCTCAAGGAGGAAAAAGAATATTAACTTATTATTCTTAGTGGCTCAGGTCAGATGTATCCATACTAAATTCTTTCCTACCTCAGGACCTTCACACATACAATACTTCTTTATCTCATGCTCTCTCTCTCTCTCTCTTTTTTTGTTTTTTTGGTTTTGTTTTGTTTTTTGGCCTTGTTGGCTCATTCTCATCCTGTAGGCCTCAGCTTAATGTTACCACCTCAGAGAGACATTCCTGACTATTGTGTTTAAAGTAGATGTCCCCAGGGTGCCTGGGTGTCTCCGTTGGTTAAGCGGCTGACTCTCGGTTTCAGCTCAGGTTGTGATCTCAGGGTCACGAGATTGAGCCCCGCGTCTGGCTCCGTGCTCAGCACGAGATTCTGCTTCTCTCTGTCTCTCTCTGTCTCCCTCTGCCCACCCGTGCCCTTCCTCTCTCAAATAAAGAAATAAAAATCTTTAAAAAAAAAATAAAGTAGATGTCCCCTACCTCTGGTGGTGGATGCTCCTGAGATGTACCACCCCAATTCCCTTCCAGAAGGACTCGCCCCAGATGCTGGGACTGCTGTCGGCAGACAGCCTTCAGAAGTCAGCTCCTCCACAGGGATTGTCTCAACTAGAGAAAGCCACCCTCCCAAATGTGGTCCACATCCAATAATTGATCAATGCAAGAGCACAAGCCAAGGCCTGGCCATTTCAGTCCAACCTGAAGGGAGAAATCCCAAGGAATTGACCATCCTGCTTCCTTCTCCCCTTCCCACAGCACATATCCCAGAACATTCCTTAGGAAATTCCTTGCAGACTCAACTCTGCCTCAGAGTCCATTTCCCAGGGGACCCAACCTGCACCATTCCCCATCCCAAATCTCATACCCCATTATTCTTTATCTCAGTCTTTTCACTGTTTCCTTCAATTCAAAAGTTAATTGTATTTGTTGATTGACTTGCTTTTTAAAAAAATTCCCTTAGTAGATGGGCACCTAGGTGGCTCAGTCGGTTAAGCGTCTGATTCTTGATTTTGGCTCAGGTCATGATCTCAGCTTTGTGAGATGGAGCCCTGGGCTCAGCAGGGAGTCTGCTTGAGATTCTCTCTCCCTCTCCTTCTGCCCACCCCCCTGTAAATAAATAAATAAATAAATAAATAAATAAATCTTTTCTAAAAAATTCCCTTAGTAGAAAATAAAGTGACAATTTATGCACAGGGACTATTTGTTCTTATATATCTATGCTATCACAGTGGTCAACATGTAATAGGTATTCAATGACTTTCTTAAAAATAAATTCTCTAAGTATAATCAATGCTGCACTGATGGACCACAAAAAGACCCCCACCCCAAATTCAGATCCTTTTTTTAACAACCATTTTCATCCATTCATTTTTTTTTTTTTAAGATTTTATTTATTTATTTGACAGAGACAGAGATAGCGAGAGCAGGAACACAAGCAGCGGGAGTGGGAGAGGGAGAGCAGACTTCCCGCCGAGGAGGGAACCCGATGTGGGACTTGATCCCAGAACCCTGGGATCATGACCTGAGCCGAAGGCAGACGCTTAACAACTGAGCCACCCAGCGCCCCTCATCCATTCATTTTTTAACATACACCTAACTTGTTAAAGGTTTCTCAAATTTTATATTCACAAATGAAATTAGAGTACACAAATGACTCTAATTCAGCATTCTACTGAGATCTGGCTGAAAATCTGCTTTGCCCCTAGGGCATACAGGAACCAATAAAAAGCTGGTATGGCAATGGGTGGAGTAGACAGGCCCTAATGAATTTTGCACCATCTAAGGGAACCAGGTTTCAAAGGTTTGAGAGCCTTATGTTTATATTTATTATCACGGTGCCTGGGTGGCTCAGATGCTTGAGTGCCCAACTCTTGTTATCAGCTCAGGTCTTATCTCAGGGTCATGAGTTCAAGCCCTGCATTGGGCTCCATGCTGGGGGTAGAGCCTACTAAAAGAAAAAAAAAAACAAACATTATTTCATTTCATGCCTCAGATCTCAAGGTGAAGTGGGTCTTTTTAAAAAATAGATTTTAATTTTTGAAGCACCTGGCTGGCTCAGTCAGTGGAATGTATGACTCTTGATCTCGGAGTTGTAGGTTTGAGCCCCATGTTAAGGGTAGAGATTACTTAAATAAAATCTTTAAAATAAATAAATAAGTAAAAATAGATTTCAATTTTTTAGAACAGTTTTAGATTTACAGATGGGCGCCTGGGTGGGCTCAGTTGGTTAAGCGACTGCTTTCGGCTCAGGTCATGATCCTGGAGTCCCGGGATCGAGTCCCGCATCGGGCTCCCTGCTCGGCAGGGAGCCTGCTTCTCCCTCTGACCCTCCCCCCTCTCATGTGCTCTCTCTCTCTCATTCTCTCTGTCTCAAATAAATAAATAAAATCTTTAGGGGCGCCTGGATGGCTCAGTTGGTTAAGCGACTGCCTTCGGCTCAGGTCATAATCCTGGAGTCCCTGGATCGAGTCCCGCATCAGGCTCCCTGCTCGGCAGGGAGTCTGCTTCTCCCTCTGACCCTCCTCCCTCTCATGCTCTCTGTCTCTCATTCTCTCTGTCTCAAATAAATAAATAAAATCTTTAAAAAATAAATAAATAAATAAATAAATAAATAAATAAATAAAATCTTTAAAAAAAAAAAAGATTTACAGAAAAATTGGGAAGACTGTGTAGAGTTCCTGTATACCCCACACACAGTTTCCCCTATTATCAACATCTTGTATTAGTATGTGACATTTTCTACAATCAATGAACCTAAATGGATACATTACCATGAACTACAACCCATATTTATTCAGATTTCCTAACTTCTTACTTAATGTCCTTCTTCTGTGCCAGGACATTCCATTTAGTGGTCAGGTCTCCTTGGGTTCCTCTTGGCCATGGCAGTTCTCAGCCTTTTTTTGTTCTGGGTATCTTTGATGGTTTTAAAGAGTACTGGTCAGGTGTATTGTGAGATGCTCCTCTCCTGGAATTTGTCTGATGTTTTTCTTCTGATTAGACTGCAGTTATGGGTTTGGGCGAAGAGATCACAGAGATAAAGTACTATTCATCATATCATATGAAAAGTACATACTATCATCATGACTTATGAGTGTTGATGTTACCCTTGATCACCTGGATGAAGCAATGTTGGCAAGTTTCCCTACTATAAAATTACTCTCTTTTCCCCTTCTGTAGTTTGCTGTTGGGAAGGCAGTCTCAGTGCATAGCTCACATCGAAGGAGTGAGGAGCTAGCTATCTTCTCTTCTTTTAGAATGAAGTATCTATGTGAATTATTTGGAATTTTTCCACATGGGAGATTTGTGTTTTCTCCCTCATTTATTAATTTATTCCATTATTTATTTATGTCATTATGGACCCATGGTTATTCATTTTATACTTCGGGTTATAATCCAATACCATTTTATTGCTCATATTGTTCCAGCTTTGGCCATTTGGAGTTCTTTCAGCTGGCTCCTATAAAAGTATATCTTTTTATTCCTATTTTAAAGATGAGGAAACCAAGCTTCAAAGAATATAATGTTTCCACCATCATTCAACTAACAAGAGTAGAGTTGCAATGAGAATCGTTAAGATTCTACAGCACATGTCTTTGGTTTTGTTTTGGTTTTGTTTTTCGTTTCTCTACTTATCATGTTTCATCTTAATTATAGTCAATCTTTATAAATCAATGACTAGTGTATATTTCACATGATGGAGTTACTTAAGGCATTAACAGTTTTGAGACTATCATTGCTCTGTGTACATTATAGGGGAAGTTTCTTAGCTACTTTTTGACTTTTTATAGTGTACACCATGATGAATTTTCAGAGTGAATCCACTTATGCAGCCTGCACCCAGATCAGGACACAGAGCGTTACCAGCTCACCAAAACCCTCCCTGTGCTCCCTTCCAGTCATCTCCCACAGCCAAGGTTGCCACTATCCTGACTTCTAACAGCACAGATCAGTTGTGCCTGATTTTTACCTTAAATAAAAGGAATCATACATTAGTCCTTTTAGAGGCTGGATTCTTTTGCTCATTCTCCTGTTTTCATGTGGTTGGGTTAGTGGAATTTTTTTTTAAGGTTCCAACTATATATTTCACAAGAAAGGTTACAAACATTTATACTTGTAAAAACACGTTAAGCAACTGCATAAAAAATACCACACTGTCACATAAAAAGTAAATTTACTTAAGAGGAACATAACACAAAGACTGGAAAACTACCTAGAGATGTAGCTTAATTGCCCCATTATCCTGAGGTGGCTTAGGTCCTCCTCCCTATCATTATCTGTAGTTTCATCTACAAAGGGCTGCCTTTAATAACATCTCCCTGGATCTTTTTCACAGGAAAGGTGTTTCCTGAGGGACAGGATGACATTCGTGCCAACACATAGCCCAAATCTCATCTGGCTGTTTCTAACGTGTAATGGTACAAGACACTACCTGCCAAATTTGACTAAAATGCTGAGCAGAAACCCAAAAGATCCCTGATTTACAGTTCTCTGTTTTTGTCTCAATCACAATCACCACCACTGACCCACTGACGTGGTTCCTGGATCCAACAGGGGTAGCCTCTGCCATCACACCCTTCTGATGCCACCATGGACATTGTTAAATTGAAGCACTCTCTCCCCTAGAACCTACTTGCCCCAACACTCCTAACCAAGCAAAGATGGCACAAGGGAGAAAACCCGTGTGCCACCCCTGCCCACCCCCCACAAATTGTTATGTTAATTTCTAGTTGGATCCAGGTTTCCATTGCATTGTTTTCCAGTTGGACTCAGGCATCTAATCTCTACTCCATCCTTATCACATCTCTCCCCTCTTTGTGAAACTACTCTGGCTCCTACTTGTGTGATAGGTAATAGATAAAGTACCCAGCCTGGATACAATCAACAATAGCTGGATTTGTTCACACCCAGCCAAGCCCAGCTTCCAGACCTACTTTGATTCTAGTTCAGCTGTTTTCTTCACCATCTCAACTATGTCCTGCTTTTTCCATCCTGTGTGTTCCTTCCTAAGTTTCTAATAGTCATACATTGATGCATTCATTCATTCTTTCAATATATTTATTAAGTACCTCCTATGTGCTACACGCTCTTTTAGATCCCCGGGGGTAAAGCAGTACCTAAAACCATCCAAGTCCCTGTCCTGTGGAGTTTACATTGTAGAGGAAGATGCAGTACATTCAATATACAAACAAATGCTTACAGTGTCAAGTGGTGGTGAGTGTTATGAAGCAGAATGGTGACTGAGGAGGAAAATGCCATGTTCTTTAAGGAAGTCAGGGAAGGCAACCTGAGCAGGGAACAGTTGAGCAGATCCCACAGGGAAGGGCAGGGACAAAGGCTCTTAGACAGGGACATAGTTTTGGAGGAGGAACAAGGAAGCCATTTTGGCCAGAGCAGAGTAAGTCAAAAGACAATAGTAGAAGGTAAATCAGAGCAGTAGTTCAAAGCTAGTTCGTGTGGGGCCTTTAAGCCAAGGGCTCTCGAAGGGGGTGATTTTGTCCCCCAGGGGACATCTAATGATATCTGGAGAGATTTTTGGTTGTCACAGTTGGGTGGTGCTACTGGCATCTAGTGCGTAGAGTCCAAGGATGCTCCTTAACATCCTATACCACGTAGGATAGCCCCATAGATGAGGAAGCATCCAGCCCCACTGTCAGTAGTGCCAAGGTTGAGAAACCTTACTTTAAACCATGGTAAAGACTATGGTTTTTATACTAAGTGTGATGAGATGTCATTAGAAACTTTGAACAAAGGAGTGATATGAACTAACTTAAATTTTAAAAGGATCACTTTAGACACTGTAGTAAATCACACCTGGAATAATAAGAGTGATATAAAAGACACAATTTATTGAGCACTTATATTTGAGATACTGTGCTAAACATCTTATCTAAGACATCATGGTATTTTTCTTCATTGTTCCTACCACTGCCTGACATTGTATTACATGTTGGCCCATGAATTTCTAAATATTTGTTTCCCCCCAACGGAATGCACACTAGGTGAGGGCAAGAACTTCACTTGGTGACCTGCTGAACCTCCAGCACCTAGGACAGTGCCCTGCGTACACTGGGCGCTCTGTATCTGTTGAATGAATAAATGGCTTCTAGGGTCAATTTGTTCATCCCCATTGCACAGACAAGAAAACTGAGTTTCAGCGTTAGTTGCCCATACCACAACTGTGAGCAAATCTGCATCCACTGGCTATCCTACCATAAGACTGGCTGGCTTGAACAACAGAAATCCATTCTCCCACAGTTCTGGAGGCCAGAAATCAGAGACCAGGGTGCCAGCATGGTCAAGTTCTGGCGACAGCTATCTTGCTAGCCTCACAATGTCTTCGTATGGCCGAGAGATGGAGAGAGATGGAGAGAAAGAGAGAGTAAGAGCAAGAGAGAGCCCTCTGGTACTGGTACTTTGGGCACTGTCCATATCTAGCAGCAACCTGAGGTAAGCTTCCTCTCCAGGGGCAACAGCATACACAGTCAAGAGTTCTCTGTGCACAGTCTCAGAGTTGATTTAGAACATCCTCAGAAGCCAGCTCCAACCAGAGCATCTCACTTATTAATTCACTCAGCTTCTCTCTGCCCCACACTGGGCTTGGTACTAGGGGTCAAATGATGACCAAGATGGACCCAGTCCCTGCGTTTAAGGGGCGACAGGAACTCAGAGGTTATGGCTGGCACTTTGAACTTTTCCCCACCCTGTTAAATTTCTTATTGGTTATACTGGTAATTGTCTTAGTTGGCAACCTCTGTCATTGTTTTTTGTTGTTGTTGTTGTTGTTGTTGTTTAACTCAGGAGAATGAAAAATGGTAATGATTTCAATGACCTCTTACGTCCTCTGTAGACGCCACACAAGGGGTGTGTTCATGTTCACCTGTGGACTGTGGGCCTCTTCCAAATCTCCCCTACTGTTAATATTTTTTGGTTTGGCTTCTTTTCTCTACAGTCCAGGTACACTAATTCCCTAATTGTGCTGGCTTCTGTACCTCTGCTGTTAGGAAAACGAGTTCTTAGAAAGAACCTTTAATCAAGGAATGATGACAATGCAGCCCTGAAGTAACACAGAGAACCGGAAGTCATGACCAAGGTTGGTCATTTAGTAAAATGTTTATTTAATGAGGAAATGACAGGAGAATGAACATTTCTTAGAAGTGTAGTGGACATCTGTTGCTTTTCCTGATGCATCAGTCAGGATCCCTAGAGCAAGGACATGGCATAGTGGGTGATTGCAAGAAAATTCAGTAAAGGGTGTGGGAGGGGTTAGAGTACTCCTGGGCACGTTAAAAGTCAGGGTACCCTTTCCTAGGCCTGACGGAGCAAGGGGAGGGATTACTGGAAGGAGAGTTGCTGGAATTTAGAAAGGGTAAACAGTGACCTTCAGGCAAGGGATTTGAGCAGTCCACGGTGACCCTGCAGGGAGGGTGCCGGGGGAATAATCTGATTTCACATTTCTCCCTTCCTACAACCTCTGTCCCATGTTCTCCATTGGCTGAAGTCGGCCTCCAGGATTGAGAGCAGAGAGGGGAAGATGAATGCGGAAGGGAAGGTACAGTACGGATTTACCTACAACCAGCACATCGGCTCATCTCCCATCCCCTCTTCTGGTAATGGGATCTTGCGTTGGTTTGGGAGAATGTTATAAGTTAACTGTGTCCCACCTGCATCCCCAGAAGATATGTTGAAGTCCTAATCTCTACTACCTCAGAATGTGACCCTGTTTGGGAATGGGGTAGTTACAGATGGACTTTGCTAAGATGAGGTTATAGTGAAGCCTGTGGGTCCTTAATCCTATATGGCTGGTGTTCTTATAAGAATAGGACATCTGGATGCAGACATGAAGGGAAGAAGGCCATAGGAAGAAGGAGGCAGAGGTTGGGAGTAATGCTGCTACAAGCCAGGGACCACTGGGGGCTACCAGAAGCTGGAAGAAGCAAGGAAGTATCCTCTTCTAGAGGCTTCAGATAGAAAGAAGCCCTGCCTGACACCTTGATTTTGGAGTTCTAGCTTCAGAACTCTAAAACAATATAAAACAACTGTACTGTTGTTTGTGGTCCTTTGTTACAGCAGCCCTAGGACACTACAGATGGGGCTACCCCTTCTTTACCACGTATGGTCTTGGTTGGACAGCCCAACCCTGCCCGGGCTGGGGGAAAGGATGCTTTTCCCCTGGAATGTGGATTTTGGGAATGAAAATAGGGAGATGGACAAGACCTAGATTCAGATCCCAGCTTTGCCTAGTGGAAGTGGGATGAGCCAGTCCCAAGGGAAATGCACACCTCAGGGCTGGCCTCTTCTAGAGATTTCGTAAGCAGATAGGATACCTCAAAAGGATGCCTCTTGAAGAGCTAGTGCCATGAGGAAACTGGAACTCATTGTCAACTCTGCTCATCAGAGCTCTTTTCTAGAAGCATTTTGAAGATATGAAGATTAACTTTTCTCACCAAAGCCTAGACAAGAAGGTGGAAATAGAGAGGTAAGAGGACCCTAGCCTAGCTTCCCAGTTTTCTGCAAGAAGCCAGAATGCTCACCTGAACGTGGACCTACAACAAAGAGGGCTACGGCCTCCCTGGCATCATGACCCACCAAGAAGGGACTTGGGATTGATCATTTGCCCCAGGGATGAGCCCCATAAGAATCATCTCTGCAGACTGGCCATGGTGCTGTGATTAAAGCACAAATACAACTTGGCTCCTGGTTATACTCTGCAGAGCTCATTGGCTGAGCACCTCAATATGCTTGGGCATGGCGGTTCAGTGTTGTTCCCATCCTCAGTGTTGGTGAGCTCTGAAGGAGACCAGCATCGGCAGCCAAGGGCATGTGAAAAAGCATCAAAATCACCTGGGATCTGGGAGAGAGCAGGAAGAACTACATAGCTGATCAGATGCTCCAGGATAGCACCCCCATTTCACAGATAACTATACTGAAGCTCTGAGAGGTTAAGTAAGCCATCCCAGGTCACACAGCCAGGAAGCCAGAATCCACTGGTCCCAAAGTCCATGCTCTTTCTGCCATGCTAAATCATCCTCCACCCTGGGGGGAGGCACTTGCATACCCAGCAGTACCAGCTTGCTCATTCATGCATGCATCTGTTCAGTGCATGTTTATTGAGTATGTGCTATGTGTATCTGTGTTACAGGCTGGTAACACAGAACTGGGCTAAATAGTCAAGGTAGACCAGTAGGGAGAGTGCGGACACAGATACTTCCTAGAGAAATAAATGTATATTTCATTTCAAGGTGAGAAGAACGCTATGAAAGTAACAAAATATGGAAATTGAGAACACCAGCTGGAGACTTAAAGCCCGGCCACTAGGGAACACCTCCTCAAGAAGGTGATATTTCAACCAATAGTGTTTCAACTGGCCAGCAATGTCCCCATGGGACATTTGGCTATGTCTGGAGACATTTTGGTTGGGGAGTGAGATGCTACTAACATCTAGTAAGCAGAGGCCATGGATGCTTCTAAACATTCTACAATGCACAGGACAGCTCCAGCAGAAAAAGAATTTTCTGGCCTAAAATGTCAGTGGTGCCAAGACTGAGAAACCCTGATTTAGACTAACAACGAAAACAAAGAAGAAGCCAGCCCTTTAAAGGAGCTCCCCACCCAAGATTTCCAAGTGAAAGGAACAGCAACGGCTATTAATTCCCAGGAAAAGCTTGGTGTTTCAACCTAATGAGTACAGGAGAGGGGAGTGAGATGAGGCCAGATCATACAGGGCCTCTGGTCTTGGGCAGAAGTTTGGGATTTTATTCTTTTTTTTTTTTTTAAAGATTTTGTTTATTTATTTGACAGAGAGAGACAGCGAGAGAGGGAACACAAGCAGGGGGAGTGGCAGAGGGAGAGGGAGAAGCAGGCTTCCTACGGAGCAGGGAGCCCGATGCGGGGCTCGATCCCAGGATCCTGGGATCATGACCTGAGCCGAAGGCAGACGTTCAACGACTGAGCCACCCAGGTGCCACCGGGATTTTATTCTTTACAGTTGAAAGCCTTTGAGGGATCTTAAATCAAAGAGGGGCACTCTGGCTACTCTGCAGAGAATGGGTTGGAGAGGCAAGCGTGGAATCCCAAAGGCCAGGGTAGCCCAGGAAGAAATGACAGCAGTTTTGACTAGCACAGCGGCCTTGGAAAAGGAGCAGTGCGTTTATCAAGATGCATTCTGAAAGTACCAGTTACAGTGCCGGGAATGAATTGGATATGGAAAGAGAAGGAGGAGAAACAGGGATTAACAGTGACTCTCAGAGATTCTGG
Source organism: Leptonychotes weddellii (assembly GCF_054177405.1). Lineage (NCBI taxonomy): Eukaryota > Metazoa > Chordata > Mammalia > Carnivora > Phocidae > Leptonychotes > Leptonychotes weddellii. Next base: position 5,895,453 of record NC_138384.1, read on the forward strand.
TCTCTGCATGGTGCCGGGTAGAGTGGCTCACCAATGTGAAGTAAGACGGGGTCCCAAATCAAGAGCTCAGTTTCAGACACATAAATTCCAAGACACTCAGTGGAATTGAGTACATAGGTGTTAGAGAGAGGAATTGCTTATATAATGCTTTGAGCTCTGGTTTATTCTCAATGTGGAGCTACACTTTAGCTTCTCCTGGGGTGGGAGTGCTCTAAAAAAACACCAGTGCTCAAGACACACACCTTAGATCAGGTAAACCTGAGCTCCAGGAGCTGGTGCCCAAACATCGGTATGCTTTAAAGGTGTTTCTAATGCACAGTGATGGTTGACATCCACCAGACTCCCAAGGTGGAGTTGTTCTCTCTGTGCACGGCAGCCCACAGTGGGCTGAGAAGCCTCACCTTTGTGCATTGTACCCAAGAAATGCTCTCTATTTTGTGTCTATTTAAAATTCTATCTCTGCTGCTTCAGTGGTTGGCCGAATTCCATCTGTCAAAACAACAAACGACTCATAGTCTTGGGTGTTCTTGTGTTACCTGTGATTCCAGACCCTTTGTTCTGTGACTCTCTTGTTTATAGCAATGTCAGTCTCCTGGTGAAGCCCCAGGGCTGTTCATCTTTTCTATCCCTTTGGGGATAGAATATATGCAGTCTCTTTTGTGAACTTTCTTCCCAAGTAACTCCCAGCATCCTCTGCCACTGTGTACTCAAAGCAGAAGAAAATACATTCAGACCTGGTCTATTCTGCAAGCTCCAGTCCAGTCCCCATTTCCTTTTATTATTATTGGGTGCCCATCATGGAACTTGCTCTGTACCTGGCACTTGGGGATCCCATGATCAATGAGAATGAAATGGCCCCTGATCTAGGGAACTCACACTCTGGCACAGGGTGTTTCATCTCAGCAGCATTAACAGCGAGGCAACCACCCCTGAGATCAAACAGTTCTTTGTGGTGGGCTGACCTCTGCATTGTATGCTGTATATGGCAGCATCCGTGGTTTCCACCAGCTGGATACCGATAGCATGTTTCCTATGCCTCCCCCAAAATATCTTCAGACAATGCTAATATGTCCCCTGAGAAGCAACATTTCTCCCAGTCAAGAACTGTTTTAGGAGGAAGGAGATTTTTTTTTTTTTAACCAGCAAAAATGGATTTATTCAGGAATAGCAAGGAATAGCAGAGAATGGCAATCTGGGACCAGCAAGCTACAGCAAAACCAAAGGCAAGTCCCTAGGAGGAAGAAGATATTAAATAAATGCTCATAAAGGTTGATACAGGTGATGAAAGGGGCATCAACAGGAGAGATCTAATTTAACTTATAGAGAGAGATAAGTGCCCAACGTGGAGACTAACTGTTCCAGCCCAGGAAATAGCGGGTATTATTTCCACTGTGATGCTTTCTCTGATTACTTTATTGTCTTTTGTCTCCTCCAGCCTCCTAAGTAGCAGTCACCGATTAGGTCCTATGCAGCCAGGTGCCATATTAAGCATTTGGCATGCCTTATTTCACTTTATTCTCTTTTTTTTTTTAAGATTTTATTTATTTATTTGAGAGAGAGAATGAGAGAGAGAGAGAGCATGAGAGGGGGAGGGGCAGAGGGAGAAGCAGACTCCCTGCCGAGCAGAGAGCCCGATGCGGGACTCGATCCCGGGACTCCAGGATCATGACCTGAGCCGAAGGCAGTCGCTTAACCAACTGAGCCACCCAGGCGCCCATTTCACTTTATTCTCATCACTACCTTTTAATAGCAGGCACCACAAACTATTGAGGATTCGCTGTGTAAGTAAATTGCCTTTTTAACCAATAGTTTTGCATATTCGTCTTGTAAACTAACTAGAACAAAAGCTGAGACACTCAAGGCTACTACTTTCCCTTCAACAACAGCTTCCTACTTCATCAATTACCACAATCCCTTTTACACTGTCATTGTCTTCTTCATTGAGTCCTTCCTCCGGGGCCTCCAAAATCACTCCCCAAAATTCCTCCGTCCCTCACATTTCTTCTTTTGATCTTACTGTTCCCTAGAGCTAATCTCCCATCCTGCTTCTTGCTTTTTCCACCAGCGTTGTCAAAACTGCAGGGTCGCCCACTAACACTATCTCCCCATCGTCTTTACACTAGGGCTCCTTCTCATACCCTTTACTGAAGGAAGCAATTCTCTCCAATCGGTACTTCTCAGGGCACTGAAGCCAGAGATATCTTGTCATCCCATTCAATGTCTCCTTCATTTTTGTCACTCTTTTCATCGGAAACGTTCTGTTCCTTGGAACCCTACACTATTGCAGGTCCACTTTCTACCTCCTATCCTGTGGATTTGCGTGGACTCCACTGCCTAGTTCCTCCACTGTCCTAATCTCTATCTATATTTTTCTCTCACATGCCATTTTAGCTTCCAGAGCTTCATTTATCCCACCTATGTGGAAGATTAACCCAATTGTATCTCCAGTTTTGGACTCATTCTTGGATTTTAGCCTCACTTCTCCAAATCCATCTGGACATCTCCAGTTGGATACAACCATGGCAACGCAAATTTAACATGTCTCAAACAAAAGGCTTTATCTTTTCTTCAAAGTCAGCATCTTCCCCCTCCGTCTCTCAAAATCTATTGTTTCTTAGTTGTAAGAATCATTCTCAGACCCTCAGAATTATTCTCTACATTCATTTGTTCATAAATTCATTCCTTGAACCTGTTGTGGGCACCATGCTTTACACATTGTTGTCCTCACAGAGTCCATAGTCCATCTGGCAAGACAGATGGGCAAAAGGAACTACAAAAGGTTTTGATGAGGATTACAGGAGGGCAAGTCCAGTGTGTGGTGGATCTTTCCTCTTCTTCTCTACCTAGATCCAATGAGCCAGCAAGACCTCTGATTCTTCCACCACAAAGTCCCTTTAATTCACTGCTTGTTCACCAAACCCATGGCCTCTGCCCCAGCCTCGTGGGTGGTCTTCTCTCCTCTCACTCTGCCCACTTCTCTGAACTCTCATAGGCTGCACTGCCTTGTAATGTCCTGGTTTCTTTCTATCTCCCCCACTACACTGGAAGTTTATTCAGAATGCATGCTATGTCACTATATGCATGAATGCTATGTCACTGTATGCATGAATGTCACTGTATTCCCAGTACCTGGCACAGAGCGCTCAATAATTATTCATGAAATAATGAATGAATGGATTCTAATCCCCCTTCCACACTACCAAAAGCATCATAAAACTCAACAATACACAAGGTAGGTTTGAAGTAATAACCTGAAGGTAGCCAAGTGACAGCCCCCCAGGCACAGCTGGGAATATTTGGAAAACAGGGACTGACTCCGTGAGAAATGAGAAGGCATCTTGCACAGGGCACTAATAGCTTCTCATTGGACACATAATAGCCCTGCTAATGGAGAGCAGACTTAGGGAAGTCCCTGGCCGTTCAGTCCTTAGGGTTCTCTGGAGCTGCCAAGGCAAGCATCGCTGGGTGACAGAGTTCTCTTTTTATTGCTGAAAGCCAGCTTTGCCATAGGACCCTGGGTCTGAATGTGGAAGCCAAAGATGCTTGGGGCAGCTTAGCAGAAATACTTGGTAGTCGTTGTCCCTTTGCCTCAGGGGGCCCGCCTGCCATTCCCCTGTCTGCACTGCATGTGCCATCCCTTGAATTCTAGCACTGCTGCTTACTTATTTTATGTTATATGATCTTAGTTATCTCTTGAAAGCCTCAATTTCTTCATCTCTGAATGGGATTAGTAATAGAAATTATCTCATCAATCCCTTGATCATGGTTGTTCTAGAATATGCATATTGGGCATGTTGTCGGTATTCATTCTACTTTTTGCCTATTTAAAGCTTTTCATGTTTAAAAGAAATGATCTGATAAGGTATCTGTGAGAATTAAGTGAAATTAGGCATGGAAATGCTAATCACAGGGCCTGACACATAGAAGCCTCCAATAAAAGGTAGCTGTTAGTAGTACGGTGAAACCATTACCCATGTCTTCGAAATCTTTCAGTGCTGATAGTACCTCACCTATTTATTGGTGTGTTTGTTGTATGTCTTCCTCCACTAGATGAAGCTTCATGAGGGCAGAGACCTCGTCTGTCTTTACTCTCCATTGTACCTCAAGTGCACGTAGTAGACAGTCAACAAGTGGTTAGTAAGACATGAACTGTGTCAACCCCTGGGAAAATGGCAACGGCCAAAGACCCGAGCAACCACTGTAGAATTGCCACAGCAGCAGGCTCTCCACTGTGTGAGCTGATGGGCCATGTCACTGGGTAACTTGAGGACAACACATTTGGAGGAATTCTATCTTGAAACTGACCAAACCCTTATTGTGTAAGACAAGACACTTGAATCATTGAGGATCCAAGTTGTGATCTGAGTTCTGTAACATTTTTATAAGGGTAAAAGAGCACCACTACTCTAATTACTGTTACAAATAGCTTTATAACGTTAAAGACTCATTACTTAATTCTATGACTTTTAAATTTTCATTTTTTCAAATGATATATAAAACTTTACTTTTTAAACTAAATTTTAATGCAATATGTAATTTAAAACAACAAAAACAACAACAACAACGTGAACCATGAAAACAAGCAGCTGTGTCTCCCACCACAGGTCAGATCAGTCACACACCCTCATCCCTCAGCACCACCACCCCCACCATGGCCCATACACAGATGGAGACTCAGAAGGAAAGGTGGCTGCTGAACATTTTGCCCAAAGCAAGATCTTTATAACTCAGTGCCCTCGAAAGACTCTCTCTCCAATAGAAAAACTGAAAAGACAACTCAAAGAAAAGGGTACAGACTGAGAAGAATCAAGGGAGAAAATTCAAGAGACCAGAGTGGTTACACAGGGAACCCTCAGATGAGGCCAGGGCTTAGCAGGGCAAGAGCCCCAGGTAGACATAGCACAGAACCAAGGGTCTCGGTACAGGAGAAGCCCTACTCACCTGTAAGAAAAGCATCTGTAGACAAAAAACTCAGATTAGGGGGCACCTGGGTGGTTCAGTCGGTTAAGTGTCTACCTTCAGCTCAGGTCATGATCTCAGGGTCCTGGGATTGAGCCCTGAGTTGGACTCCCTGCTCAGCAGAGAGTGTGCTTCTCCCTCTCCCTCTGTCCCTCCCCCTGCTCATGCTCTCTCTCTCAAATAAATGAATAAAATCTTAAAAAAAAAAAAAAAAACACCCAGATTAGACAGGCCTGCAGAAGCCAGTTAACCACAGAAAGAGGACTAGGCAGTCAATGAAAGGTCATAATACAAATGAACAAAGGGGCAGGACACCACTGAATGAGGCCAGGGAGCTGGCATTCATGAATAGCAGAGGAGGCAGAACTACCAAACTCCTCTTTTGTTTGTGTCTCCTTTGCCAAGAAGATTATTAGACAGGACAAGATGAGGAAAAGGGAAAAATCATTATATTTCATGAAGCATCTACTATGTGCCATGCAGCACGCATATATCATAATCTTATTTAATCCTGAGAACAGGTACCAGTCATGAATCCTGCATTACATATAAGGACAATAACCTCAGAAAGGTGAAGCTGCTTGTTCAAGGACCCAGAGTCCGTGAGTGGTCTAATACTTTCATTTAGATATTGTGCATCTTAAGAGTGAAGTTTTGTGTATGTGTTTCTCTTTTTTTAAAGATTTATTTATTTATTTGAGAGAGGGAGAGAAACAGAGAGACAGAGAGAGAGAACAAGTGGGGGAGGGGCAGAGGGAGAGAATGAAGCAGACTCCCCACTGAGCACAGAGCCTGACGCAGGGCTCCACCTCACAACCCATGAGATCACTACCTGAGGTGAAACCAAGAGTCAGACGCCCAACCGACTGAGCCACCCAGGTGCCCCTGTGTATGTGTTTCTGTTGCAGGGTGTGGAATGGTTGGGGGAGGAGGTTGTGGGCAAACAGCTCACCATTGCCTCCATTTAAGTTTTCAGTCACACCTTCCTGGACCTCTGTCATACAAGCTGCAGTTTTGAGAGAGCATCCTCCATCCAGAGAGCTGGTTTTCAGAGCCTAGTAGTAGGGGGAACACTTCTTCCCCAATTCCTATGCTTCCTTCAATATGGAGGGATATCTATCAGTGTGACACTCCTGGCGGCTCTCTCCTCCCCTGCAAAGGTGGAGCAAAGTATTTGCTGGGTTTGACAGAACAGGACAAGAATGTTTCGGTCAATGCAAAGGTCTCTTGTCTCTCTAGGAGAAGAGTCAAAAGGACAATTCAGAGCAATTCACAAACTCACCACCTCAGAGTAGTCAGGACGAGAAGTGGACCAGAGAACTCAAGAGGTCAGAGTGTCATAGGGAAGCTTTCTGCTCTTCCTCAGGATCTCCCAGCTGGCAAAATGCCTGCGCTCTTGGGCTGGGATGGTGTAGCAGTTCAACCCAAGCCCTTCCCTATGGGTGAGGCTTGAGACTTTTCCACCCTGTCTTGAGTGGGTGCACCATGAACACTACACATCCAAGACACTTTCTCCAGTGCTTCGGTTGGTAATAAAGCTGAGGTCTCCATCCCCACCTGCCTTGCTTCCCTGTCTCAATCAGTTCAGAACTCAGCTGGGGAAAAAGGGTTGTTATGGACTGACTCCACCAAGCAAAGCAACAACATCCGATGAAGAACCTCGCATTTATTCTGATTTCATTTCACCTCATTAGCTCCAGTCTGGTTTGCATTGCTCATACCAAGATGGCACATGATGTTAAGTCTGAGTCAACATCTCAAAGGAATGACAAGTAAGTGGAAATGGTCCAGAGAAGACAGAGTAGAATAATGAAAGTTCTGGAAACCCAGCCTTGGGGGGAATGGTAAAAGGAATGAGAAGATTTAGTTCAAAGCAGATTTGGTCATGATATGATACAGTCTTCACGTCTTTCAAGGGCTCTCATGCAAAAGAGTGCTTTAATTAGATTATGTGACTTCCAAGGGCAGAACTAAGTGCATTGATGAATGTTCCAAGGACGCATATTTTGGCTCATTAGGAGGAAGATATTTACAACTATTAGCATTGTATAAGAATGGAATGATTTTCCTGAGGAGGTATTGAGCTTTCCATCACTGGGCTATTCAAACAACCCCACTAGATGAAAGGGATGATCCTGAAAAGAGCATTGGGAGATGACTGGTTGTGTAAACCCCACAATGGCAGAGCGGGATGTTTTTCCCCCTCACCACTTCCCCCCTCCAACCCAATTACAACTGACCTGTAATGAGGGGAGTGGGCCAGGGGAGACCCCTTGCATGTGGCCAAACCCTGCCTGGGCAATAAGATACAGTGAAATCCCAACCCCTACACTGTTGCCCTATAATGATGCTCCCCTAAGATGACTTATTGGTTTACTGTCTGTGTGTGAACACACACTTCCTGTGGCTTACTCTAAAGCTTCTCTCAAACTGTAAGTGGGAGGGCGCCTGGGTGGCTCAGTTGGTAAGCGACTGCCTTCGGCTCAGGTCCATGGTCCCGGGGTCCTGGGATCGAGTCCCACATCTGGCTCCTGGCTCGGCAGGGAGCCTGCTTTTCCCTCTGACCCTCTCCCCTCTCATGCTGTTTCTCTCTCTCTCTCTCTCAAATAAATAAATAAATAAAATCTTAAAAAAAAAAAAATAAATAAATAAAAAACTGTAAGTGGGAAAAGGTGTGCATGTTAGGAAGGAGGATTCTGACGGAGTGATTTCCTCTGTCTTATATTCCAGGGCCTGTTGCAGTCATCCTCGCTCTCTTTCATATCTTTCCAGAGTTGGGCTATTTTAGCAACCTTATCCTCTGACTATCTGATCATCAGCACCCTCAGGCAGCACTGTTTGGCTCAGGATGAGAATTACCACCTACAGATGGCCCTTTTTGTGTGTTATTTCATTCCATCCTGGCAATAATCCCAGGGAGATCAGTCTTATGATTAGCTCCATTTTACAGATAAGGAACTAAAGTTCAGAGAGGTTAACTCACTTGTTCTAGGTCAGAAAGCTAGTGAGTGGCAAGGCAGGAGTTGGTGGTCAAATTGGTCACTGTCTTAAGTGTGTCACCTTAACCACTGCACCCTCCCCAAATAACAGTGACCAGACCTGCAATTAGGTGTACATATGTTATGGCTCTGTTTGAAGAAAGGAACATAATTTTGGTTTTGTTTCTAATCGCATTCTTTTTTTTTTTTTAAGAGAGGGAGAGGTCAGGGGAGGGACAGAAGGAGATAGAGAGAGAGAGAATCTTAAGCAGGCTCCACAGCCAGCTTGGAGTCAGTCCGATGTGGGGCTCGATCTCATGTCCCTGAGATCATGACCTGAGCTGAAATCAAGAGTCGGATGCTTAACCGACTGAGCCACCCAGGTACCCCTCTAATCACCTTCTTAATGATGCCTGGGTTTGGTTTGACTCTGTAGGCCTCAGGACTTCAGTAAACACAAGTCTTCAGAAAACAGGATTCAGTGAATCCCAGTCCCTTTCCAGTGTTTCATTGACCTATCAGAGCCTTTGACTCATAAAAGTGGAATTTGGGTTCTATTCAGTCTAAGACCGTGTTGGGCACTGACTCAAATTTAAAATGTCCCTGGCCCAGGACCAGACCTTGAGTCCTCTGCACACAAAGGGCATTCAACACAAGGTTCCTAATGGTTTCTGTTCTTGGATTTTAGAATTGTTTCTCAGGGGACATATATCTTTCCATTGTCCTGCTTATGGCATGAAGTTAATGGGAGTTGGTATTTCTGAGCACAGAGGAAGGATCTTGTGATGTGGAGGAATCAGGGAGTGACAGAGTATAGCCTGTAGTGAATTCTGTGCTTAAGAGGAGATGCCGCTTTGTGATGACGGGTGGGATGGAACTGCCAGGGGTCACTGGATCATCCAAGCTGGGCAAGTTCCCCTATTCCACTCCATCACTGCTCCCTGCTTACTTGGCCCCCATCTTGCACTCTTTGGGACCGGGATTTACTGATTTTCCTCATTCCAGGTCATCTGCTAATGTCTGTTTGGTTCAGTACAACAGAACTATCTGAACCATCTACCCACTAACCTGATGCCAATGGCCTTACCTCAGAACATTTTCCCACACCATGTCCTAGCACATACATATTGACAGCCTCTGATCTAACCTAATTCCGGACTCGGAGAGCCTAGCATCGAACACCAAAGTTAAGAAGACGGGGGATGGGGCAAAGGAATAGCACCTAGAAAGTGTTCATCTTTAGGAGCATAAATAGGGAATTCCACAATCTGCAGGGTAATTAAGGTTAAGATACTGACGTACACAAATTGACAAGGCAGCTATGGCCTTGAGGGTATGGACAAAGATAATCTGATCATTTTTCGAGAAAAGAACTTGTTTGCACCAGGAACCTTCTGAAAAACTCAGGTTTTACCTCCCTGGCAACACTTGACCTGTCTTAGAGGTAGTAAATTTTTTTTTTTTAACTACAGTGGCTTGGATACCTTACAACATTTTGGAAAACTAATAGGTATCCAGAACTTCCCTGGAAATTTGGAGAGTAGAGATGTAGTATATGATACGACCTCTATTGTCAAGAACATTTGCACAAGACATTCAGACTTTCAGGGAAATAGAAGGATTTTAATGGGGACCGGTTAGCTTCATATTTTAGAGAAGCATTATTCTGGCTACAGGATGAGGATGGAGAAATGAGGGATAGTGATAATGACCAAGACGCTATTACAAGAGTCCACTTGAGAAGCTTTGACACAGGGAGTGGCAGGGGAACGAAAAGGAGGGGAGAGATTCAAAAGACGGTGAAAGGTCACCGAGTTATGAATAAAGACTGGTTGGATGAGGTAGAAAGAGAAGAGTCAAGGAGAACTCTCCAATTTCTGATTTGGGTGGATTGATGGAAAGATTCAAAGATGGCTCTGAATTCTCTGACTCAGGCAGATGGGTGGATAGTGATAGCGCCATCAACAGAGAGGGAGTATTGGGCTGATGGCAGGATTTCAGAGACACTTATTGAGTGCAGTCAGGGACAGGTGGACTCTTGTACATTTTGGGAGAGATAGGAAGGAGTGGGTATTTGTTGCTGAGTGCAGGAAACAAGGGACAGAGCAGTGGGGGAGAAGCATGGAAAAGCAGCATCCTGGAAGGCAAAGGAGGCCATGTCAAGAAGGAAAATACGGTCACAGCGCTGGCACAGAAGTCAAGTTCCAGTGATTGGGACACCCGTGACCCTTGGGAAAGCAGTTTCAATAGCCTGGTCAGGACCAGAGGATGTTCTCTTTGCACCACATCCTGGGTAAGCGGGAGCATACTTAGAACCAAGTCATCACAAATCTCTGTCCAGAACAAGCCAACAATTAAGTCACTGTAGAACAATGCGGCCTTCAGAGCTCAGCCATGTCACACTGTCCTTTCTACACAGATGACCCTAGCAAAATGAACGAGCAGAGTTAAGGACCTAAGCACGTGGGCAGATTGGGGCAATGCCTTTGTATCCAACCAATGACCACAAAAAGAGGAGGACGTTACACCAGCTTGGTTTGTTCGCTTATGGCTCATTCACTCATTAACATTGTATTAGTTCTCCTGGGCTCAAAGACTGAGAAGGAGGACACAGTCATGAAAGAGACCTGACCCCTGCCTTCAAACAGCTTACAATACATTTGGGGTGGGGGTGGGGCGACTTTCATTCCCCAGTCAAAACACTTCATCTAGAATGCCTAATAAAATCATATGCCAGGGGCACCTGGGTGGCTCGGTTGGTTGAGCGACTGCCTTCGGCTCGGGTCATGATCCTGGAGTCCCGGGATCGAGTCCCACATCGGGCTCCCTGCTCAGCGGGGAGTCTGCTTCTCCCTCTGACCCTCCTCCCTCTCATGCTCTCTGTCTCTCATTCTCTCTCTCGCAAATAAATAAAAAATCTTAAAAAAAAAAAAAATCATATGCCAACTTTTACAACATTACCTGGGTTAGCAATACCTGTTTATGCTTCTTTGTAGGGGGGTAAGGTAAAGCTTAAACTGAATGATAAAACATGATATGTGCTCATATAAAAAAAATTCCATAGGCTGACTGGATTATAGGCTCATGGCGGACCGTATCAATTCCTTACTATAGACTTCAAAGACCTCTTCCCTTGTAGCATTAACCATCACTATGTGACCCAAGTTTCTCCAGGCTCCTTCTCTAAACCTAACCAAGGCCTCGTTCTGTATTTTCAAATGGCAGTGGCTTTCCACCTGCACTTCCCCCTTCCTGCCCTCAAAATCAAAACCGAAGTCAAATTCACTCTTGTGCCATCTCTGAAATCATCACCCTTTTCAAACAGCCCTATCACTCTCTGTGGTCCCTTCATTTTATCTTCTGTCACCTGGATCTCTTGCATCCAGTCAGTTGCCAAGTTCTGCATCAAACAGAGTCTTGTACACAGAATAGATCGTCAGCATTTACTTGCTGATTGAATGAACACATTTTATATCCTAGACACCGTAACTAGTTAGTAACACTGGTAATAGCAGTGGTTAAGAGCATGGCTTTTGGTGGTAGGTAGGTCTGATCTGGTTTTAGCCCACCTCTGCTACTTAATAGCTCGGTGACTTTGGACATGTAGTGCCCTTGTTCACAAGATGTAAGTGATTAGGGTTGTGAGAATCAAATATAAAATGTAAAACTCTGAACACAGTCATGTTATTTCTTAGTCCCATGGCCCACTGTCAATATTTATCCATCTTAGTAATCTAATGTTAGATCCAAAGGAGCCCAAATCCCAAGCGACGCCAACAGTGTTCAGTTTTAGAACCTTAATTGGACTATTTAATAAGTCCCAGAAGGGGTCACTATCCACCTAGGACCCTTTGTTTAGAGCATAAAATAAGGACTTCCACATAACACAGATCCTTCTTCCAGCCCTTCATCCATCCCCCATTGTACGCTGTTTTGAAAACTCTAATTAAAAATTACCCAGCTCAACAAGTTTTAATGAGTGCTAGTTGTGTTGTGTAGTAGCTGCTTAACCAATTAGCCTGGAAGACCTTCCTATTTTCCCTCTAGAAAGCTGCTTTTTCATTCCTAATGAGGTCCCTCTTTTGTCAAGCTTTCCCCAGCCTCTGACACAGGAGCCTGGCCCACCCCTGGGCTCCAGGCATTCAGGAACCCTCCTGGAGGCACCTCTGTGCCCCATCGCACAACCATGCTTAGTTATGGCCACATCTCTCCCAGCAGACTATGAAGCCCTCTAGGTGTGTGCCCTGCACCCAATAGATGCTGAATCAAGATGGTTGGGAAAGATGGAGGGGCCAGGATGGAAGGCCCAGGGCAGAAAATCAAAGTTACCTTTGCGTTTTCCACCTAGTTCCAAGGGTAGGCTGAGAAGGATAATGCACCACCTCAGAGGAGGAGGAGAAACCCAGTGGTCAAAGGTCTAGGGAAACTGGAAACTTTGATCCCATCATTTGACAACATAGTGATTGTATGGGCTTTAATCTTCTTCCCCCATTGTTTCTAGATTGTACACCGCACATACTGAGCACTCAATAAATAGTTGTTACATAAATAAATGAGTGTTTCTTCTCTCCATTTCTTTGTCAGACTTTCTTTTTCTTTGTTCTACCTAACCCCTACTCTTCAACTTTTCCCCTCACCGCCTGATGCACAAAATCACCTCCCTTCTCCCTCCCCCTTTCCCTCTCTCCCTCTGTCTCATCCACTAAAGCCATCTATAAGAGAGAGAGAGTGTGTGTGTGTACTGTCATTTCTAGTCTACAGAGGAGGAAACAGAAGTTCAAAAGCCCAAAGCTGGGTGCGAATGGTCATGCAGCTACTGAGAGTTATGTAACAGGTAATGTCTTACTGCCCCAGATCCTTTGGCCATTTTTGTGTGCTCTAATCCATGGAGTTCTCCACTCTCAGCAGCCAGCACCTGCGACTTTGTTCCAGGGCTGCCCCAGGACACCAGAGCTCACTTTGCCGGTGAACATGGAAAACCACAAGTGCCAGGAGTTTAAGCCTCCCCACCTCCCCACCAGCAAGGCGGGGCGACAGCCCTTAACTAATGACTGACAGGTGTGAGGGCATTGGGACTACAGCTCCCCGGCCCCCAATGGGGACAGTTCTCATGTGTGACCCCCACTGCCTCCAGATCAGCCCAAGCGAGTAAGCCAACATGACCTTCAGCCAGCTCCCCTTGAGGCTGCACCCCAGCTTGGCTTCCCTTCCCTGCCCATTTTCCCTACTCCCAGACAAATATTCCTTGGAAACCTTCCTAATAAAGCCCTTTCCCCTAAACCCTTATCTCAAGCCCGGCTTCTGGAGGATGCAGCCTAAGGCAAGTTAATGCAGGATTCAAACCCAAGCCTGTCAGACTTCAACATTTTTTTTCCATTTTATTGTGCCTGAGATGCCATTGCAATGATATGGGCCTTCTCTTCACTAATTTCACAGCCATTTTAAAAATTGAATGGCTACATAGCTTCAGATGCCTTGAAGACAAATATGACGTTTCCGAAGCTCTATGCTTGCTTCTTTCTTCTTACTATAATTATATGTTTCTGAGACAAAATATCTTTAAATATCCTAGCAAAATGAAGTAAGGGACTCAAAGAAAAAAGTTACTGTTTTCAACTTATCTTTGTAATTGTCTTATACCGGGGTCCATAATTAAATAGGCACTAAAATGGACTTCATCCTTTTAACATGATCTCTCTTTAAAATGTTTTCATTATAGAAGGAATAGAACTGCACTGGAGGAATTCTAGGGGAGAAAACAAATCTAAGTGCTCAAGTCCAGCCATTCACAATTTCCTTCAGTGTTTTCCTATCCCTCTGACATGGGTACGGTCTTATTCAAACACCTGGAGCCGCTGGGTCTCCCATTAGCCCATCTTTCCATTTTGTGACACAGTCCTGTGGTTGTCATCTTTAATTCTCGTCCGTTGTTACACCCAGAGGATAGATGGTAACCTGTCACCATTTTAATCGCTTTTGATATTTCATGATTGTAAATGATGCACTGAACAACATTGTGAATATGCCATGTTGTTTGCGTCTACCCTTTTCCCGTACTTCAGATTATTTCTTTAAGAGAAGTCTCCAAATCTTGAATTATCAGATAAAGGAATAAAATGTATGGCTTTTGATGTACACCACCACAGGTCTTCAACCACCCTAAAATGAGTACCCATTTATAACATAAGCCGACCTGAAACAAAGATTATTATTCCAAGTAAGGGTGCCTTATTTGTTAATGAGTTCTGCTCTAACTAGATGGATTCATTTTACATTTCTCCATTTAGTAGAAAGGTCTGGAAACCTCTAGAATTATACTGAAACTGTGGCATATCTCACGAAAATGACTTAGAACCTTAAGGGGACATTGCAGTCATCCTTAAATGGATGTAGCTCCTTTCTTAATTCCAAGCTGTCTAATTGCTAAGCATTTCATGGAGGGATTAGTCACTGGGCTTGAGTTCCTAATTGAATCAGTCATTTTACACACAACAAAACACAAGTCAGGACATTTCAATGGCTGATGTAGGCTAACTGACTTGGGTGTGTATTTTGTGGGTTTCTGCATGCCTACATCTTCAAAAACAGAGGATACAGTACACTGACAAGATAAATATACAAGACAAGATGGAAGCAAATCAGGGCTCCTGTTTTCTCAGTCATCCTGAAGTTTGCCAGAGTTTATCCCAAGGTTTGGTATTTTTGCTTATTAGCCTAAGAAGTACTGCTCCCTGAAATTGATTTTCCAGGACTATTTGGACCTCCAAGAGATCATGTCCCATTAGCATCAAGCACAGTATGACTGTTACGTATTTTTTTTAACATGCTTAATTGTTCCATCTTCTTTCAGGCAAGTGGGAAAGTACAATAAATAAAAACCTGCAATTATTCTGAAGATCACGGATACACACATGGTACACATAGAACAGAGGATTTTAGACTGCTATTACAGCTTTTCAGTCAGCCCCCCCATAAGGATTCTAGTGAAAAAGTGGAAAACCTACCCTGTCTTCTAGATGCATGATCCCAGACAATACTAGACATTCATTAGATAAACATCCTGTTGATCAACTATATTTTCTACCTTTGAACTGTTTGGGTTGTCCCCCACCCCCCCCCAATTGAAAAAGCTTGTTTTCCATAGCATTCCAAAACTCCAATAAGTGGCAGTGGAACGAAAAGGAGGGGAGAGATTCAAAAGACGGTATAAAATGCCAACCTGCATTTTATCTTAAGAGAGAATTTCACTATCGGGTTAACGTCAAAGGCAAAATGGACAGGTTACTTGACAGTCCATTTCTCAGTGCAATGAGAAGAGCCCTGATTTGCTTCCATCCACACCCTAAGTTTGCCTTCATCCCAGTAGGTCAAAGCCACCTGCACACATCACCCAGTGTGGGGTGATGACCTCGGGGCAAATGCTTCTGCACAGGATGCCTCACCTGGGCAGGACTTTCTGGGTTAGGATATTGGTGGGTAATCCTAATTAAAGCCCCATCCAAGCTCAGACTTCACAACCAAACAAACCAGTTTTACAACACACAGGAATTTAATTTGGCCTCACACTTGCAGTGGAAAAAAAAACACAAAAGAAGAAAAAGGCTGGTTGCTGAGCTAATGAGCAACTGCCTTCCAGACATACTGCCAACTTGATTCAATTAAGAAACATTAGCGGTCTAATGACAGATTTGAAGACAAAAGGTTCAGATGAGGCACGGTTTTGTGACCGCAGCCAGGCAAACTGCAAAATTTCCAACCTGGGTAAGCGTCCCTTCGATATTTCAAAAATACAGCGAAGTACAAGGAGAGGCTGATTTTGCAAGCTTTCTTGCACATCTAAGGAATAAGAAGAGCCTAAGCCTAGAACACAGCCAAACATTAACCTCAGAGCAAAATTCCATTTAAGCCTAAAGAAACCTATGTGGTTTTCCTGGGTCCAACTAAACACATGAAATACCAGAGGTTTGCTTATTCTTCTTTATCCTGGGAAATGAACAAAATCATGGCTTGGGTGCCCTTCCCCTCGTCAGTCCCTCTTATCTCCAGCCCCTTCCAGTTCATCTGGTGAAAAAAAGCAAACCAAAACACCGCAGTGAAAGACACTCGGGGATGTGCTTTCATTACTCCATGCCAGGTATTTTATCTTTAAACCTAATTTGAAAATTCCCGCTACCCCAAAGCCCGTGCTAGGTTCTGCCCTGAGTGAGAACTGCAGTACCGTCCACTTACCTGTGATTAGCACCGCCTTTTGATCCACAGGTAACAGCTCTTGACCAGAGAGGTAAGTATACAGGAGGAAGCAGGACAGGAGGCAGAGGATCAAGCTCCAGGAGAGGGGCAGGCTGAGCAGCAGGTAAGCCCCTCCCCAGAGACCCGCCAGGCAGACCACCTTTCTGCCGGCCTGCCCTGGGCTCTTCTTGAGACTGCAAAGGGCTATTCCTGCTAGCACTACGGTGACAGCCAGGCAGAGCCACGCTGTCTCAGAGAAGGTGCTCATTCTCAGAGACGTGCTGCACCTTTGAGTGCTCAGGACCAGCGAGACAAGCGGGCAAAGGCTGGGTGCAGCAGCCTGGGTTATATGTACAGAGAGGCAAGAAGGGAGGGGGAGAAAGTGGCTCTGGCACACTTCGGATGAGCAGGGATTAAGCACACTCATACAGGCACGTTTTTGCTGGTGGGTCCTTGAAACCGGTGAGCAGTTTCATATAAATACCAGAGCACTTCCTATTCAATAGCTCCCCCAAAGCCACCTGCACACATGACCCATAAACATACTCACCCACAACAAACGCACACAGGTTATTTTTTCATGACCTCTGGTGAGATAACTAGTTGGATAATAATTGACAGAATTCAATCTGAACACTGAATAACAAAACCTTTAGCTCACGGGAAACGTCTTCTGCTTTAGGAGCCCGGGCGTGACTGTCAATTTCTTTTTCGGACCTGAGGTGGGGGTCGGGTGGGTTGCGGGGGATGGGGACCGGGTGTGTGTGTGTGTGTGTGTGTGTGTGTGCATGCGTGTGTAAATGCAAGCAACCAGTGAGGTTTGGAAGATCTAAGGGGAAGACCACTCTGATTTTGTTTGTGTCTGCGCGCCATCTCCCACCTGCGTCAGGGTGAAGTGTTGGATAGCGAGGGAAGATAGAATACAGAGGAAGAGATTCTTGGCAGATGACAAGTGTGCTGGTCTTGCCAGAAAGGAGGTATGCCAGGCAGAGATAAGAACAATGATAATACAATTATAATGGTCAATACCCACTGGTACTTATTTATGCCAAGGGCCACGTTCCGCTACTTATTCATTCATTCTCTTTTTTGAGACTATTCTCTGCCATGCTCTGCTCCAGGCATTGGGACTCAGCAGTCAATATGCCCCGTCTCTTCGAATACAGCGTCTTTATGAGGAAGGTTCTCTCTTTGTAGTGATTTTACAAGGGAGGACACTGAGGCACAGAGAGGTCAGAGACTTGCTCAAGGGGCGCCTGGGTGGCTCAGTTGGTTGGGTGTCTGCTTTCAGCTCGGGTCATGATCCCGGGGTCCTGGGATCGAGCCCTGCATTGGGCTTCCTGCTTGGCGGGGAGTCTGCTTCTCCCTCTGCCCCTCCCCTTGTGCTCACTCCCTCTTTCTCTCTCAAACAAATAAATAAAATCTTAAAAAAAAAAAAAAAAACCCAGAGACTTGCTCAAGATCACACAGCAGTGGAGGCAAGCAGCCTTGTTTCAGTGGCTCTGAGCCACTCGACTGCCTGCTTTAGGCAAAAAATAAAACGCAGTCAGTACGTTATGAACTAGCCCTTCCCTGCTTTAGGCTTGTTTGAACCTCATGAAACACTTAAGGGATCAGTATGCTCATTTACAGAGGAAAACTGCAGCTAGGAGAGGGTACGTTCCTTATGAAAGAGCAGGTGCATCCTGACCACGCCCATGACCCACTGGCTCAAGAGCCACACTCTGGAGCCTTGACACTTAATTGACCACCAGTGATAACACTGACAGTCCCAAAGGGCACAGCCGCTGGGCTTATGGCACATCTTACGTGTGCTGGGCAGAATTCTGATAAAGACCAGGTATTAGCATATCTGGAGAGACAGGAAAAGCTCTCACTTGGAGGTCAGATTACCTGTATTCAAATCTAACCTGAGCCCTGCCACTTACTAACTAGGAAGTCAGGAGGGTCTACTTCTCTAGACCCCTGATCAGCTGTAAAATAATAAAAATACCAAGGTAAAGCACTTAGCTCACCCTGCCTGGCACACCAGAAGGAGTCTCATAAATGCTGGCAATGCATGCTTTTTATTTTTTAAGATTTTTTTTATTTATTTATTTATTTATTTATTTATTTATTTATTTATTTATTTATAGAAGGAGCAGGGGGAGGGGCAGAGGGAGAGCAAGAGAGAATCCCTAAGCAGACTCCCCACTGAGCGGGGAGCCCAATGCCAGGCTGGATCCCAGAAACCTGAGATCATGACCTGAGCCGAAATCTAGAGTCGGATGTTTAACTGATGGAGCTACCCACGTGCCCAATTCATGCTTTTTAAACAGGGAAGGAAGAACTTCAGGAGTAGAAGAAATTGCCCAGTGGAATATATACTAGTCCCCAGATATGGCAGAAGTTAGCATGGGCTGAGGGGCCAGGAGGAGGGCAAGACTCCACTTACAGGGGGTGTGGGGGAGGCTGGACTTTGGAGGAAATGTACCCAGCAGTCTGTCAGGGACAAAGGTAGAGAGAATTTTGGACAGGAAGTTGGGGAAATGAGAATTGCTCATCTGCCCTTGGCCAGGGTAGTTACAAAGGCAGCCCTCCTAGGCTCAGGGCTGTCTCCAGGTCCGAGGGAGACCAGGTGGGAGGCAATGACTTGTGGACCTTACCGTACAGTGGAACTGTGTGGGGTGACAACAAAGACCTTACAGGGGTCTTATGTGGGGCAATGGCACATCTTGTCTGCCCTCCCAGCCACATGGACACCTGAGGTGGGGAGATGTTGCTGGCTCCAGGCCAGGAAGCATTGGGGTGAGGATTTGGAATTCCCTTGGCTAGACCTGAGGTCTTCCTCCTTCCACACACCCCGTTCCCTCCTGTCGGCTGTGTGCACACCCATCCCGGGAGCGGGGACCTCTCCTGGGCCTCATGGCGTCACCACCCCGGGAGGATTCAGTCAGGCTAGCTCAGGTATTGGATAGCTTTCTAGGTGAGGGTGCAGGACAGGTTATGGCTCTTGGCTGTGGACCTTGGCACTTCTTCAGGGCTCCCACACTGGGGCTGGAGCCAAACACCCTTGTGGGTTTCCTGATGTGGGCACATCCACTGAAAATGAAGCAAGTCTTCTTCTGGTGGCAGCCCACTTGGCTTCTCAGCTGCTCAGTCCTGGGACTCCCGAGGAAAGGCCAAAAGCTGCCATGGCACAGAAGTCTAGGTAAGGATGCTCCGCACCCTCTGATGGGGCAGGAGGTGCACAATATTAGGATGGTGAGTTGTAAAGCCCCATGGAACTGAGTTCAAATCCTGACTCTGCCACTTCCTAGCCTTTCCTGAGGCTCCATTTCTTCTTCTAAAGAAAGGGAACCCAGCCCTCTAAGGTTTTGGGGTGTTTTTTTTTAAGATTTATTTATTTATTTGAGAGCGAGAGTACACCAGAGGCAGAGGGAGAGACTCCCAAGCAGACTCTGAACTGAGCACGGAGCCCGACATGGGGCTGGATCTCACAACCCTCAGATCAAGACTTGAACCAAAACCAAGGGTTGGACACTCAACCGACTGAGCCTGGCACTGACTCCTGGGCAGAGGGGAAGGTTCTTGCCAGTTCCATCGTCACACGTTCATTTCTTCATTCAGTTCATCACATAGCTCTTCCCCTTGCCATCCTTCAGACACCTGCTTCCATGTCACTTCTCGCCGTCCAACCTCAATCTCTTCCATCACCATTGTATTCATCCCTTCCCTGCGGTTAGCTCCATTCATAATTCTGAACATAATTTATTTTTAAGACTGTTCTGTCTCGGGACGCCTGGGTGGTTCAGTCGGTTGAGCATCTGCCTTCGGCTCAAGTCATGATCCCAGGGTCCTGGGATCGAGTCCTGCTCCGGGCTCCCTGCTCAGTGGGGAGCTTGCTTCTCCCTCTGCCTCCCGCTCCCCCTGCTTGTGCTCTCTTGCGCTCTCTCTCTCAAATAAATAAATAAAACTTAAAAAAAAAAAAAAAGACTGTTCTGTCTCCCCTACTAGACCATGAACTTCATGAGGGCAAGAACTGTATCTGTTTTTTGTTTTTTATTCACTGTGCACAAAATGCCTAGCCTAGTGCCAGTCCCATGGCATGTACATAATTAACATCTGTTGAATGAATAAAGGAAAGAGCAAATCTTTACAGAGTGCCTTCTAGGTGGCCGATTCTAGACCAGCCATGAGGGAACTCAGCAGTGAATAATATGGACCCAGTTCCTGACCTTGGGGAGTAGCTGCCACAGGAGCAGTGACTAGTGGGGCTGGATGGTGGGGGAAAGGAAGGCTTTATACCAACTGGGAACACAGATGGAGTCACAGAATTCTCCAGTGAGAACTAGCCCAACTCCTTCTGACCCCTGAATGAGGACCTTAGGGTCCTGGTCTATCTGAGGGCTGCCCTGCCTCTGAATGAGGACCTCCTCCATCTGGCTGAGCTGATTTGTAACTCCTCTTTGTCCCCATCATTTTGTTTTAGGGCTATCCTTGAGGCCATCCTTGCTTGGAAATGTCTCATTTTTTTGCACGCTTCTTAGCTTTCTGGGGGAAGGAGCCAAGTGGATCAAGTTATTCTCACTAATGATGCCAACAGGTTAATGAGCTGCTTCCTTCTGCTGGCAGAGGTGCCTTCCAAAAGGCGCCTCTGAAGACAAGATATCTTACCCATAAGAGAGGATTTCCCAACCTGGGCCAAAACAAACAAACAAACAAAAAACATTTCTGAGAATCCTGGAATGAACACTTTCTTAGTACCAGTGGCCCTTGAGTTTAGAAGGGAATCTGAAGTAACTTCGCGTTTGATTCTCTCTGTAACATCTCCACCAAGTGGTCATCTTGTCAGTACACCTCTGATCACAGGCACAGCCAAGCCTCTGAAGGCTGACTTTCCAGTTGAGGACATTATTAGAAAGTTCTCCTCTAGATCAAGTTTGATCCTGTGATCTGTCCTTTCTTTGCCACTTGGAGTCACACAGACCACATCTACTCCTTATTTCTTTCAGATATTTGAAAGATATTCCTTCTCCAGTCTGATAGTCTTCAATTCTGTTAAATGCCCCTTATAGACATTTTTACTCATATGTCCAAAGACTCATTTGCTCATTTGACAACTGAATCTTGTTCAGTTGACTCTCACTGTGTTTGCTGTCAAATAAAATTCCAGTTTTTGTAGGCATTTTCTTGTCATTTGAAGTTTTTTTGTTGTAAAATACATGTGGAGAAATTGTCCAAAATATAAATGTAAATAAATATCCATGGATCCATGCGGATATAAATAAATGATGGAATAAATAAATAAATGGAGGAAAAGAGACAAGTGTCCCACATGGCAAAATTCCAAGTAACTTATGTAGATATTCCCCACTCAAGGAGATGACACAGAAGTCACTTAATGAGCTTGGCAGCGCAGCGGACTTCCTCCTGAGGAACACAGCATGGAGACAGGGAAACAGAGTAATCTGACGCTGGAGAAACCTGACAAACACAGCCTCAACCGGGTAATCAAGGTCAACATCAACAGTGATAAGTCATGTGATGAAAATGGCCCCTTTGTCATTGCAGAACATTCTAGAAAAGGCCTGATGAGCACTGTCAAGGTTATCCAAAAGAAGGAACTTCTGAGAAATGGTCACGGTCAAGAGGAACCTAAGGAGCCATGAGCAGTAAATGTCATGCGGGATCTTGGATATGACCCTGGAGCAGAACAAGGACATCAGGTAAAAACTAAGAAAATCTGGGGGGCGCCTGGGTGGCTCAGTTGGTTAAGCGTCTGCCTTGGGCTCGGGTTGTGATCTCAGGGTCCTGGGATCGAGTCCCGCATCCGGCTCTCTGCTCTGCGGAGAGCCTGTTTCTCCCTCTCCCCCTGCTCTTCTCTCTTTCTCTCTCTGTCAAATAAATAAAATCTTTAAAAAAAAAAAAAACTAAGGAAATCTGAATAAAGCATGAACTTTAGTTAATGAGAATGTATCCATATTGGTTCATTAGTTGTGACAAATGCCCCATAGTAATGGAAGATGTTGTGAGTATGGGAAAGTGCCTGTGGGTACACAGGAACTCCATCCTGTCTTCAAATTTTTCTGTAAGGCTAAAGGTATTCTAAAGTTAAAAGTTTATTTAAATATATGATAATATGTAGGTATGATAAATATTAGTAATTTTATAATAATATAATTTAATGTTTTAGATTTATACCTCTATGAGTATATGATAGTAAATATATTTATTTATAATAAAAATAAATAGGTGTAAAAATATATTTAAGTAACCTTTTTATTTTAGAATAGATTTACAGGGACACCTGGGTGGCTCAGTCAGTTGAGTGTCTGCCTTCGGCTGGGGTCCTGGGACTGAGTCCCATGTCTGGCTCCTTGCTCATCGAGGAGCCTGCTGCTCCCCCTGTTCGTCCTCTCTCTCTCTTTCTCTCTCCCTTTCTCTGACAAATAAATTAATTAATTAATTTAAAAAAAGAATAGATTTACAAAAAACTATGAAGATAGTTTTATTTATACATATACATATGTAGCAGTATATATATACATATATAGTAATATATTATTATAAATATATTATATATAAACATATTTATATTATATAATGTATACATAATTATATGTATAATAATATATGCACATATCTCAATGAATGAAAGAAATTATAACACCCCTTTGGTCAAGAAGAAGAACATTGTCAGAAACCCCGTTCATGCTCCCTCCCAATTACTCTCCTTTCTCTCTTCCTCAAAAGTAACCACTATCCTGACTTTTAACAGCATAATCTAGCTTTGCCAGTTTTTTTAAACTTTATATAAATAGAATCATATAATATTAATGTCAGCTGGGACACTATAGATCCATCCATGTTGTATGGATAACTAATTTTCATTGCAGAAAACAAGGGTTGGCAAATTACAGACAATGGGACAAATCTGGTCTGTTAACATGTTTTGGTAAATGAAGTTTTATTGGAGTACAGCCATGCTCATTTATTTACTTATTTCTGTGTCTGTTTTCCTGCTACAATGGCAAAGTTGGTTAGTTGAGAAAGAGATCATAAGACCTGCAAAGCCGAAAATATTTACTATCTTGTTCTTTACGTAAGCATTTTGCCAACCTCTGCTGTAAAGCATTTTGTTGCATAAATATACCTCTATTTGGTTCTCCATTGTATTAATGGAAAAATGAGTTTTTCACTTTGCTGGCTATCATGAATAGTGCTACTATAAATATGCTTTTTTTAAAGATTTTATTTATTTATTAGAGAGCGCATGCATGCACGCAAGCTGGGTGAGGGGTAGAGGGAGAGGAAGAGAAAATCTCAAGCAGACTCCATGCTAAGCACAGAGCCAGAGGCAGGACTCAACCTTACGACCCTGAGATCATGACCTGAGCCAAAATCCAGAGTCAGATGCCTAGCCAACTGGGCCCTCCAGGTGCCCCTGCTATAAATATTCTTATAAACATATCTTGAAGCACATGTGTATCCATTGCCCTTGGGTACATTCAATGGAGTGGAACTATGGAATCCATGGCATATACATGAATTCAGCTTTAGTGCCATTTTTTCCCCCTAAAATGATTGTACCATTTCCAAGTAGACTATGAGAGTTCCAGTTGCTCCACACCCTTCCTCAAATTTGGTATTGTCAGGCTTCTTCATTTTAACTATTCTGATAGATCTGCAGTTGGATCTAATTGAGTTTTACATTTCTTTTCTCTGATGACTAATAATTTTGAAAACCTTTTCATATGTTGATTGGCTATGTGATATTCTCTTTGTGAAGTGCTTTATCAAGTTTTTTCTAACTTCTTTAGATGGATGGTTTTTTAAGCCTTTTTTCTTTTTAAACTATATGCATTTTAAGGCTGTGCAATATTTTGAAGTATGCCT
The DNA here is from genome assembly GCF_054177405.1 of Leptonychotes weddellii. NCBI lineage: Eukaryota > Metazoa > Chordata > Mammalia > Carnivora > Phocidae > Leptonychotes > Leptonychotes weddellii. The sequence goes on from NC_138384.1 coordinate 5,919,497, forward strand.
GAGTTGCATTCCCCGTGTTTGGTATGAACTATTTTCATTATTGTTCAATGAAAAATGTTTTATAATTTCTATTAGGATTTGTTCTTTGTTACATGGGTTATTTAGAAATTTTATATTTTATACTTTCAGGGGCGCCTGGGTGGCTCAGTTCATTAAGTGTCTGCCTTTGACTCAGGTCATGATCCCAGGGTCCTGGGATCAAGCCCCAAGTTGGGCTCCCTGCTCAGTGGGGAGTCTGCTTCTCCCTCTTCCCTCCCCCTGCTCATGCTTGTGTGCTCTCTCTCTCACCTCTCCCTCTGAAATAAATAAAGAAAATCTTTTAAAAAAAGAAATGTATTTTATAATTTCATATGGGAAATTTTAATGATATCTTATTGCACTTCCTAGCTTAACTTTACTCATGTTAAAAACATATTATGTGTGATTTCAGTCCTTTGAAATATCTTGAGTCTTGCTCTATGGCCCATCACATAGTTGACTTCTATAAACGTTCATATGTGCTTAGAATGTATATTCTGTGGTTTGTTCCACTGATCCATGCATATCAAAGAGGGTCTTTTCCATTCCTCTAGTTTCAAGTATGCTGAATTCTTACATTTCAGATAGTCTCTTCAAAGCACCAGATACTAGGGTACTCATTTTCTTTTCCAATATAACAATCTTTGTCTTTTACACAAGCAATTTAGTTCATTTACATTTCATGTAAGTATTGATATGTTTAGTTTAAATCTATCATTTTACTGGTTACCTTCTTTTCTATTCTTTATTACTTTATTACTTTTCTTCTACTTTCTTGATTTCCTTTGAATTAATTATTCTTTGTTATTCTTCCACCCTCCCCCCTCATTACCTTGACACGTATGCACTCTTTGTGATCCTTTTATCAGTTACTTAAATGACTTACCAAAGTCCACCATGACTTGGTATTTTTGCTCCCTTGGTAGATCATGCCAGGACCTTCGAACACTTGCACACCACTCCCCACCATCCTGAGTTATATGCTATAGTCCTCATAAATTTTTATTATCTAGACATGTCAAATCCCACAGGATGTTATTATATTTGTTTTATACAGTCAACAGTCATTTAGATTTTCCAACAAAGTAGTTACCCTTTTGCGGCCTCTCATGCCTTCCCATTATCACCATGCTTGCCCTTGAGATCATTTTTCTTTAGTATTTCTTTTTTTAAGATTTATTCATTTATTTATTTGAGAGAGGGAGAGAGTGTGCAGGGAGGGGCAGCGGGAGAGAGAAACTTTAGCAGACTCCTCACTGAACTTGGAGCCCGACACGGGGCTTGATCTCACAACCCTGAGATCATGACCTGAGCCAAAACCAAGAGTCAGACGCTTAACCAACTGCACCACCCGGGGGCCCCCTTTTTTTGTATTTCTTTAGTGTGGGTGCAAGTGATGAAATCTGTTTTTGTTTTTCTGAAAATGTCTTCATTGCACCATTTTTGACGATATCTTCACTTCAAGGGCATAGAATTTCGAGTTGGCAGTTGTTCTCTTTCAGCATTTGACACCTTTGAGGAGTTATATTTTATCTGGCTCTGTTGGATAAGCCCTCAGCAAGAGAGTTGATCCTAATTATCTTCTTTGCCATTACCAGAAGCAAAGTTCCTAAGTCTTTTTTATACCGTCTGGTAAGGCTCAGCTCTCCCTGTCCTTATAAGATATTTTATTTGTATCAAAATGAAAATGAAAACCCTGTTAAATTTCATGTTAAGATTGGGTCCTCTATCCCTTCCTCCTAGTGACATATCATGGGAAAACCTAAGTGAATGGTGCATAGCTTTATAAGTGTTGAAGCAAGACATTTCATAAGACGGTCATTCATTCACCACATATTTACTACTATGTGCCAGGTGTTGTTCTAGGTACTGAGAATACAACAGTGAGTAAAATGACTTCGTTCCTGCCTTCACAGAGAAGCCTAAATTCTAATTAGGGAGACAGACCAGTAAATAGACAATTACAATATAGCTATGAGACACATACCTCTGGAAATCTTTCAAGTTGATATTAATCATCTGACATTTCTTTATCTTGCCAACAATGATATCAAAAGTGACTTTGTCAAATCCCTTGCTGAAATCCAAAATCTGTGTGTTTACTCATTCCACTAATCAGTAGAGTCATCCTAATCTCACATGTTTATTTATTGGCCAGCCATGTTAGGTCCTAGTAACCATCCATTCCTATTCTAAGATTACCCAAACCACTCTTTTTCTAAGAGTCATGAAGAGAATCAGATTCCCCTCTGCTCCATGGTTTTCAGAAGACATTTTCTTTCTCTTTTTGAAAAAGACAAAAATTGGGAGCTTGGGGCTTTCAGAGCTCAGAAGTGCTTCTCAGAGTTATTAATCTATGAATATGCTCATGACATCAAAGGTGTTGTTGATAAAATCCAAATCTGGATTTTAGTATTATAGAGAAAGTTATCCTACCTTTAAGTTTAGAAATGTTTTACATTTTTTAGTTTCTGTACTGTGTAATCTTCTTACAAATCTTTGATGTGATTCTAGCTGATAATTTCCTGGGACCATAACTAAATAATTAGACTGCAACTAAATAATAAAATTGCCTAGATCAGTACTTCCCAAATTTTGTACTTCATAACCAGTGCAATCTTTTTAAAAGGAGAGAGGTACACATTCAGTCTCCACCATTTAACTTTGCCAAGTGAGAATGCATTTAAAAATCAACTATCAACAGTCTACAAAAGAAAAGGTATCTTAACACTAAAAAAAAAAGAAAAAAGGAAACAGTCTCAGAATGAAATAAAGTCTCATACTGAATAAATTTAACTTTATGAGAAATTTTCTATGTTGTCCTCATTTTTCAGAGAGCCCCCCCCCACCCGCCCAGCCGTAAAAGTTTTGTCACTGTCAGCAGGCAATGTGGGAACAAAAGTGAAAAGCTATAGGGCTCTGCTCTTAAGACAATAGAAATTCATACTCATGAGATTTAGGGAATAAATGCTAGATTCTGTGAACAGGAGGTGGCATGCTAAATCCTGATATTTTTATCTGTGCTCTTCTTGGGCTGATTTCCTTCTCTTCTCAGCACTAACCACAGCAAAGAACAAAACAGCATCAAGAATGGAAAAGTCAAACACATGAACCCATTGTCCTTGCCTCCCATACATTGTGTATCAAAGCAAAAACATTAGGTAAGAGCCAGCTTGAAAGATCCCTGAGTTCTATTTGACATTGTATAACCAAACAGTAACATTAGGGAGGGGAGTGGGGGGGATGGGGTAACTGGGTGATGGGCAGTATTAAGTAGGGCACGTGTGGTGATGAGCACTGGGTGTTATATGCAACTAATGAATCGTTGACCACTACATCAAAAACTAATAATGTACTATATGCTGGCTTATTGAACACAATAATAAAAATAAATAAATATAAAAATTAAAAAATAAAAAAAATAACATTAGTGAAGAGCCAGCTTGAAAGATCCCTGAGTTGTATTTGGACTTACCCACGTTATTTACTGACACAGGTTGGTTCTCTACCTATACAGCTTATTTCTCATGCATACATTAAGGAATCAACATGAATAAAACTATTTCTGCCCATGCCTCCAAATCACTCTCCTTTCTCGTTCTCCCTTAAATGCCTTGCAATTAGTCTACAGCCTCTGTCTTCACCTCCTTTCCTCCCTCTTGGGAAGGGCCAGAGTGTGAAAATTCTACTCTGAATCAAGGGGGATAATGGCATGAATGACCCACTCTCACTAGGCTGAATGGTTTGCCAGCTTCTTCCTGCTGCAGAAGGAAGGCCATGTATCTCCTTCCACGCGGGTCAGCTAAGCCCGAGCAACCATTCCATCAAGGCACTGATGATCATACAGCTTCTGGAAGCAATTCTTAAATGTGCTCTAGAGATAGTAACCACTTTTCACTGGCCCATGGTGACATGATGGTCCAGTAAGCACATCTGCTGAGTTTGCATGAGACTGAAGTCATTCAATTTCAAGGATTATCCTCAGAGACTATAGCCTTCCTCTCTTTTTGGCAATAAAATATATTTTGGTGAATGAAATGGTGATGAGAGGATACCACAGTTTAGTTGTTGTTTCTGTTTTGATGCCCTTACTTGGCAAAATTAAAAGCTGGCAAGCCTATGTGTCTTCCCAAATTTTGGTCTGAAATCCTACCGGTGTTCAAAATTCAAAAACGTGGGAGCCACACTAATAGACAATATGGTAGCTTTGAGCTAGCTAGCTCTGGGTAGAAATCCAGCTCTGCTATTTACTTGACTGTGTGAACTGCTCTCTCTGCTCTGAGCCACAATCTCTTGCCAATAGTGGGATGATAATTCATACCTCATATTGGTTATAAAGATAATCTGTGTAAAAGGCCTGGCATATCAGAGTTTTCAATGGCAGCCATTATCACAAGAATCTTTTCCGTCTCAACAAGATTTCCTTTCTTTCAGTTTCTGTCCCTTTTCCTTGGGACTTGCCAGGTGAGAAGTAGGAGCTGAAGGCACCAAGGCACAGTTGGGCATGGCTTCTCTCATATAGTCATGGCGCCCAGGCTGAAGGTTCACAGAAGGAAACACACTTGCATCTGTATCTCCAGACAGGAGATTAAATCTAGGATGAGTCTATTAGAAAGACAACATTTCAGAACTTGGGAGCACAGCTGAATACCAAAAGTAAATTACACCATAAGCCAGATGTTCCAGGAACTTCTTTTCCATTTTTTTTTTCTTTTGCCTGAAGGGAAAGTTTTAGTTCATAAAGAAAACAATGAGCAGAAATTGCTATTGCAAAATTGTTCATGGTTATTTAAAATGAGCCCATTTGAAAATAATCAAAGATGTGCACAATGATTTATAGAGGAAGTTGTTCATTTCAGTGTTATTTATCATATGTATAACATAGAAACATCCTAAATGGCTAACCATAAAGGATTTGTTATATAAATGACAGTACTTTCGGGCGCCTGGGTGGCTCAGTTGGTTAAGCGACTGCCTTCGGCTCAGGTCGTGATCCTGGAGTCCCGGGATCGAGTCCCGCATCGGGCTCCCTGCTCGGCGGGGGGTCTGCTTCTCCCTCTGACCCTCTTCCCTCTCATGCTCTCTGTCTCTCATTCTCTCTCTCTCAAATAAATAAATAAATGAATAAATAAATCTTTAAAAAAAAAAATAATAATTTCTTTAGGGCGCCTGGGTGGCTCAGTTGGTTGAGCGGCTGCCTTCGGCTCAGGTCATGATCCTGGAGTCCCGGGATCCAGTCCCGCATCGGGCTCCCTGCTCAGCGGGGAGTCTGCTTCTCCCTCTGGCCCTCCTCCCTCTCATGCTCTGTGTCTCTCATTCTCTCTCTCTCAAATAAATAAAATCTTAAAAAAAAAAAATTAAATGACAGTATTTTCATTTGATGGACATATACAGCCATTAAAAATCATGTTGTTGAAGAATATTTAATGACTTGAGAAAACATTTGCAATATTTTTTTGAGCAAGGAGAGCAGGTTACAAAGTAGAACATATAATATGATCACATTTTATGTCCTTATAACACAGATACCAGTTGGAACTTCCTAGTCGGGATCCAGATAAGATTGGCTCGAATTCCCCATTCTATGGCCTAGGGTCGTCAAAGCCTTGCCTATATTCCTCGAGATCCTAGGGACCTACCCTCTTAGAGTTCCTTCTGCCTCCTGTCAGTCACTGCTTCTCTCTACCGTTCTGAACTCAGCAGGAAACTCAACTTCTCTTTTCTGTTTGTAAAACAAGATGTATAGCAGTAAAGTCAGCCATAGCAAAGTTCCTCTGGATTTTAACGACCTGAGAGTTGGGCCTGGGAGAGAGGGAGGGATGGAAGAATCATGTACATCACTGTAGTGGGGTGAATAGTGGCTCCCAAAAGATACGTCCATGTCCTAACTCCACGAACCTGTGAATGTGATATTATTTTGGAAAAAGTGTGTTTGCCAATGTAATTAAGTTAAGGATCTTTTTTTTTCTTTTTAAGAAAAAAAACTTTTTATTTTTTTATGGTGAAAAAATTTATGTTTCGATTTAGCCAGTTGGACTCAGTTTAGATGATCCCGAATTTGTTGGCAACATCCAAAGCATTATCATCAGGAGCCAGTTGAACGTATGCCTTCTTCTCTCCATCAGGCCTGATCAGGGTGTTGATCTTGGCCACGTCAGTGTCCTAGAGCTTCTTCACAGCCTGTTTGATCTGGAACTTGTTAGCTTTGATGTCCACAATGAACACAAGTGTGCTATTGTCTTCTATTTTCTTCATGGCTGACTCAGGAGTCAGGGAGAACTTGATAATGGCCTAGTGATCAAGCTTGTTTCTCCTGGGATGCTCTTATGAGGATATTCGAGTACTTTTTTGTGTGTGTGTGACTGGGGATGCCTTCCAGCACTGCTTTCTTGGCGTTCCAAGCCTTTGCTTTGGCTTCGGCTTTGGGAGGGCAGAGGCTTCCTTCCTCACCTTCGGCACCACCTTCATGATAGGAAGTTAAGGATCTTTAGATTAGATCATTCTGGATTAGGATGGACCCTAAGTCCAATGACAGGTATCCTTATAAGAGATAGAAGAGAAAAAGACAGAGGGAAATATGAGGTGAAGGTCATGTGAAGATGGAGGCAGAGAGGGGGGAGATATGGCCATAGCCAAGGAATGCATAGAGCCTCCAGAAGCTGGAAAAGACAAGGAAGATTCCTCCCCTAGGCTTCAGAAGGAGCATAGCCCTGCGCCCACCTTGATTTCAGACTTCTGGCCTCCGGAACTATGAGGGAGCACATTTCTGTTGTTTAAGCCACTCAGTCTGTGGTAGTTTGTTATGGAGACTAACACAAGTCACCACAGTGCGTGGAACAGTGACAGGAACTTTACCTACTAAGAAGGTCCTTCATGTCCTCCTCTCTTCACCACACTGGACTCTACTGACCTCATAGATGCTTCCTTGAGCTTCTCTCTCTCTCTCTTTAACCCCCTCCTCTTCCTCCTTCCCTTACTGTGGCATGGCCTTCCACTTCTCCTCCCTCACCCTGCAGAGTTACAAGCTCACAGCTCACTCTGGGCCTACTCCCAACGAGTACCTTCCAGAAGCACTTCACCATAGCCTTCCACATCTCAGTGAGGCCAGTGGGGAGCCTGCTTCTCCTTCTCCCTCTGCATGCACTCATTCTCTCTCTCTCTCAAATAAATAAATAAAATATTTTTAAAAAGGAAATATGAAATTTTTTTTCCCTAACAGCTGATCATTAAATATCATTGGGGGCATATAACTCAGAAAGAACTCAAATACTTCGATTTGGCTGATTGACTTGGCAAGGCGGAATGGCTTTGCCAATTACATGATGAATATCTTCCATGAGGTAAATCGGTTACAAAGTTGCCGTAAAATATATTTAAGACACTTGGTCAGAGTATTTTAGCAAAAATATGACACACGCACAACATGGCACTTGTATTGAAATTAACTGTTTTGATTTACCCAACTCTGAGTATACCTAGTTAAACAAGATTCCTCTGAGTGAAAGAACAGTGGCCACTCGACAGAGCCACCCCATGGATAGGCAGGAGCCTCTCCCTGCTCTCTCTCTCTCTCTCCTTCCACATTCCCAAGTCCTGTGGTCCCTGTGGTGCCCCGGCATTGCCCCATTTCGTGTCCTACTCTCTTACCTGGGGCTCTCGCTCAGCTCCGCCTTAGTGCACAGGACTGGAGGCAGTGAGGTTTTTAGACCCTGGGAGGGGAGGAAGGGAGTGAGGAGGGAGCTCTGTGGCCTGGCCTCAAGAAGGATTGTCTCTAAGAGATATTCACACTCTGCAGACAGCCAAGATTAACACTCTGACACTCTGGGGTGTTACCCTTGTTAGGAGGCCATCAGGAAAATAGAAAGGAAGCAGAAGCAATGGAAAGAGAGAATGAGTCTGAGACGCTTTGCAAGGCAAAAGTACATGGATACGAGAATGACGGAAAAGAAGGAGGTGTCAAAATAACACAGCCAATACCGGCTATTGCTGGAGAGAAGGAATATACCTCTGGACGTGAGGTTCAGATAGGGGGACTTCCCCGTAAATAGCTCCCAGGGGCAAGATCATATATGTCTGGGAGTCCCTCGTGCAGGGTTAAGAGTTGAAACCAAGATAACTAGAGAGTTCTTTCAGGCAAAGGATGTAGATGGAGAAGGAAAGAAAGCTGGAGGTTGAATCTTGGGCTGGGAAGAAAGATCAAAGGAGGCAAAGAAAGAAGATGAAGAGGAGAGGATGAAGGGGGAGGAGAAGGAGGAGGAAGAGACAGAGACGAGCATAAATAGGGGAGTGTTAGTCAAAGGAGAAGGGGTCCCAAAGGAAAAGAGGGAGAGTGATACTGTCCGTGACAGAAATTCAAATACCAGGCAACTAGCGAGGAAAGGGTCTTGCAAAAAGGAAAATCTAAACAAATGGTAAATTTTAATTTGTCTTGCATAACTGAATCCCTAATGAAACATCTGTGCAAGAATTGCATTTAGTATCATATAATGAACTCATCGCACTCACAGGATTGCCTTTAGTTTCATAGATGCAGCTGAATAGGATACACGTTTTTCTTTCAGGAAACACCACCTGAATGTTCCTTACAAACGGAGAGGGGGAAATAAAAGGAACTTCATTTCTGTACCGTGCATACCTATTCATATTATGTTGTACTGCCATGCTCTCTGAGGGAGGAACACCTTTGGGTATGCTGTGGGTTAGGTAAACACCCACTAAATATTGATGCCTGCATAATTAGAATGACTAAAATAATCCTGGCATAAAATTACCCTAGCAGTTAGAAGAGAGACAAAATGAAGTAATTTGATCATGAAAATCAATACAAGTCGACTCTCGGTTTTCAATGCAGCTATTTGGAAGCCATTTATTATACAAACCCCGCTTTTGCTCGTGGTGTGTACTCTTTTCCCTCTGAGAAAGAGGAAGGGGGGAGGAGAGTCCCAGGAGCAAAGCTGTCATACTGGGATGGTGGAAAGGAGAAGTATGCTTACTTCTCGAAGGCAGCGGCTCCTGAACTCTTACCTGTATTGATTTTGTCATCTTCTGTGGGCATGTCCAGGATGATTGGCCATCCTGTTCTCTCCTACTCAAATGACATTGCAATTGCACAGAGACAGACATTATTGTAGGTGTGGTCTTTTTTTTTTTTTTTAAGCTTTTATTTATTTATTTGTCAGAGAGAGCACAAGCAGGGGAGGGGCAGAGGGAGAAGCAAGCTCTCCGCGGAGCAGGGAGCCCGATGCGGGGCTCGATCCCAGGACCCTGGGATCATGACCTGAGCTGACGGCAGACGCCTAACCGACTGAGCCACCCAGGTGTCCCATGGTTTAATCTTTTTTAAATAAGAGTTTTAATGAGCTATATAATTCACATATCGTAAAACCACCCATGGAAAGGGTGATTTACAAATCAGTGATTGTTAGCCTTCACAGAGCTGTACAATCATCACCATATTTCATCACTGTAGAAAGAAACCCTATTTCCACTAGCGCTCACTCCCCATTGCACCCCAAACATCCCAGCTGCTGGCCACCACCAATCTGCTTTCTGTCTCTATGGACTTGCCTATTCTGGACATTTCATATAAATGGAATCATGAAGTATGTGGTCTTTTGTGATTGGCTTCTGAAACTGGCTAATAAAAACATGGGCACAATGTTTTCTAGGTTCATCCATGGTGTAGCATGTATCAGTACAGATGGCCCCTGACCTAAGACTTAGGATGGTTCGACTTTTGATTTTTCAACTTTACCACAGTGAGGAAGCAATGTGCCTTCAGGAGAAACTGCACTTCGAATTTGGAATTTGGGATTTGGATCTTTTCCCCCAGGCTACCAATATTTAGGATGATCCTCTCTCATGATGCTGGGTGGCAGCAACAAGCGAAAGCTCCCAGTCAACCATGCAATCGTAAGGATAAACAACTGAGCCACTTACAACCATTCTGTGTTTCACTTCCAATACAGTATTTGATAAATTACACAGATACTCAAACTCTATTATAAAACGGGCTTTGTGTTAGATGATTTTGCCCAACTGTAGGAAGTGTTCTGAGCACATTTAAAGTAGGTTCAACTAAGCTATGATATTCAATAGGTTAGGTGTAGTAAATGCATTTTTGACTTAAGATATTTTCAACCTACGATGGCTTTCTCAGGACATAACCCCACTGTAAGTCGAGGAAGGTCTGTACTTGGTTGCTTTTTACAGCTGAATAATATTCTGTTTGTGTGGATGTATCCCATTTTATTTGTCCATTCACCCATTAATGGACATTTGGGTTCTTTCTTTTTTGGAGCTATTATGAATAATGTGGATGTGAACATTCCTGTAAACGTTTTGCACGTATAGTCTTGAAGGTGATCTGTAACAGGAGCAGTGAATATTGCCCAGCAGGTGTCTGTGGGGGACACAGACCTCACCTTATCTCATCAGCTCAGGACTCCTCTGTGAAGAGTCGGCATTCAAATCCCCACTGCTCTGACTCCAAGGTCTGTTTCTTACTTCCTTGCTATACTTCCTCTAAGTCTAAAGACTAGAAAGGGGAGTTATTCATTACTTCATGCTCACTACTATACTCTAGGTAGGACATTAGTTATAACACCTCCTAGCTGATCACAACACATACCGTTTGAAAACCGCCAACCATGAAAGTGTGGCCTCCTGGAGGAAGGATCTCAAGGGGCAGAAGGAAGCCCTCAAAGTGTATCAGGACAGTGTTTTTCAAATGCTGCAATTCCCTGAAACCACGGCAGAGGTGTAAAGAAGCTCCAGTATCTGAGTAGTATGCAGAACCGTATTTCCCTTTTCCTCCTAGGACAGACATAGCCCGCACCTCTCTATTCCTTAGACATATCACACTCAATCCCGACTCTACACTTTTGCCCTGTTATTTCTTCCACCAAAATGTCCCTTTCTTCTCTTCTTGGGCCGCCTCCTATTCATTCTTTAGGGCTCGTGTCATAAGCCACTTCCTCAGGAGACACCTGAGGAGCTGTGCCCAAGGAAATCACTGGGATTGGAGAGAAAGCCCACTCCTCAGCAACCTCAATATGGAGCACCCTTAAAAAGCACAGCATTAGAGGATTCTGGTGTGTAGCAGATGCTGTTGGTGTCCCACAGCCATGCCCTCACACCTACTGGAATTGGAAAAAAGAGGGAAAATCAGGGACACCGGAAAACATATGCATACACATAAATGTGGAAACTCAGAGATGGAGAGTTAAAAAGACACATACAGGTGAATATTCAGGAGTCTTATGGAGCCTCATCGTCATCCATCCATTCATCATCCATCTATCTATCCAAGCAATACTGATTGAGCTGAGACACCCCGCCACACACACACATACACATTTATCAGGCACCGTGCTCAGCACTGTGGGTACACAAAGACGGAGGCAGAAGTCTAAAAGCAGAAATTGGATGTGGGAATAAAAGTAGATGTGGCCCTGAAGCTGGAACAGTCGGGCTGGGCACGTAGGGGAGATTCCTGGAGCAAACCCACTGGCCCAGCACAGGTGAGGATGGACGTGAAACCTGCACATCATAGAGATGCCGAGACCTCCGGTCTTCCTAGAGAGGCCCGGAAGTGGCTCCCCGAGACCGGTCCGACGGCACGGGCGCGGCGCGGGGCGGCGGCGGGCTCGCGAGGCTTGGGCTCCTGGCCTGTCGCGGTCTGCAGGTGCTGCCGTCCTTCGACGCTGTGAGTGGGCCGGGGTTGGGAGGGCGGCCGCCTCCGCCCCGCGGGGTCCGGGGTCCGCTGTCCGGGCCGGCGGGAGCGCCGAGAGCAGAGCGGCTGTGGGCGGCCCCGCCTGTCCCTGCGCGCGGTGGTCGGCGCGGCAGTCGGTGACGCCCACCCTGGTGGCGGGAACTACCCCCCCTTTCCAGCTCTCTGCTGGATTCCAAGGAGCCAGGCGCGCCAGGCTTTCTAGAATGTCTCGGAGGCCGCAAACCCTGGCCGCTGGGTGTGTTTTGTTTTGTTTTGTTTCTTTTCTTGTTTTTTGTTTTTGTTTTTTTGTTTTTTGTTTTTTAAAGAGCAGACCCCAAGCTCAGAGTTTTCATCAGGCATCTCCATCTGGCTAGACTTGATCATTTGTTTTCATCACACAGTTCCTGGAAATATTACCTTCCCTTACGACAAATCATTCTGGTTTCCCATTTAAAGTGGGAATGTGAGAGGGGGCGCCTGGGTGGCTCAGTTGGTTAAGCGACTGCCTTCGGCTCAGGTCATGATCCTGGAGTCCCTGGATCGAGTCCCGCATCGGGCTCCCTGCTCGGCAGGGAGTCTGCTTCTCCCTCTGACCCTCCCCCCTCTCATGTGCTCTCTCTCATTCTCTCTCTCTCAAATAAATAAAATCTAAAATAAATAAATAAATAAATAAAGTGGGAATGTGAGGGTCGCCCTTAAAATGAATGTATTTCTTGTAAAAAGGTAAATAGGTTTAAACAAACATAATAGGTAGCAGAGGTACCAGATGTGACAGAAATTGTAAAGGTGGTAAGTAAACGGTGCACTGTCCCAACCCCATGGGGCGACTCGCCTGGTTAAGAGCCCAGCCTTTGGGGGGTGGGGGGGGGACGCCTGGGTAGCAAAGTCCTTTTGGACTTTTTTTTTTTTTCACTTTACTACGACCTTAGTTTTGACTTTTTATTTTTTTTAATTTAATTTTATTATATTATGTTATGTTAGCCACCATGATTCACCGTTTGCGCAAAACACCCAGTGCTCCATGCAACACGTTTGGACTCAGTCTCAGCCTCAGGTCTGATCTCAGGGTCGTGAGATTGAGCCCGGCGTGAGTTCTGAGCCCAGTGCAGCATGTGCTTTGAGTTTCTCTCTCCGTCTTCCTATGCCCCTCCCCACTGAGCGCCATCTCTCTCCCTCTCTCTCTCTCTGAAATAAATAAATCTTTTTTTTTTTTTAAAGATTTTATTTATTTATTTGAGAGAGAGAGAATGAGAGAGAGAGAACACATGAGAGGGGATAGGGTCAGAGGGAGAAGCAGGCTCCCCGCCGAGCAGGGAGCCCGATGCGGGACTCGATCCCGGGACTCCAGGATCATGACCTGAGCCGAAGGCAGTCGCTTAACCAACTGAGCCACCCAGGCGCCCTGAAATAAATAAATCTTAAAAAAAAACAGGGAGCCCAGGCTTGGGAGTGCTGCACATCTGGCTTCAAGCCCTGGGTCTAGCTCAGCCACTTACAACCAGTTCTGGGTGGGGAACTTAAGATTTTTTTTTCCCTTTCTGCTAATTGAGATAATTGACATAACACTGTAGTTTTAAGGTGTACAATGTGCTGATTTGTTATACTGTGAAATGGTAACCACAGTAAGGTTTGTTAACATCTCAGGCGCCTCACGTAATTAGCGTTTTGTGTGTATGCTGAGAGCTCTAAAGAGCTAGTCTTGGCAACTTTCAAGTGCATGGTAAGGTATTGTTGACTGTAGTGAGGTATACTGCTGTGTATTAGATCCCCAGAACTCATTCTGCCTTATTACTGGAAATGTGTACCCTTTGACCAACATCTCATTTCGCCTAGCCCCCAGCCCCTGGTAACCACGATGTTTCCCCCTGGAGTATGTCGACTTCCCACTTAATGCTATGCCCTCAGCTCATTTTCTTCCCAAATGTGTCTGGCCTTTTAGGTTGTATACCTCACATCCCTTTTACCTGTATCAGGGTTACTCCCCTTATCATCTTTACCAGCTTCGTCTTTATTGCTTTGACTGCTTTGTATTAAGCACAAATAATTTTCAGATCACGCATGGAATTTGAACAGCACCATTTCTAAACCGTCTAGCCTCGATGTATTTTCCTGATCTCAATACAGTAAGAACACAGTTACCTTTTGCCTCTAGGTAGTACGTGGGCAGTAATTTAAAACATACCACCACAGAGTTAAACCACTTGGAGCTGTTTTTATCTTCCTTGAAGCAAACATAGTAAAAATTTTTTTTTTTTGATTTTTTTATTAGAGAGAGAGAGAGTACAAGCAGGGGAAGCGGCAGGGAGAGGGAGAGGGAGAAGCAGGCTCCCAGGGAGCCCGACGTGGGGCTCGATCTCAGGACCCTGAGATCACGACCTGGGCCGGAGGCAGCCGCTTAACCGACTGAGCCACCCAGGCGCCCCAGTAAAAATCTATTTTTATGAAAGCAGTCTTCAATTCTCCTATCTGTTCTGGACTCCAGTAGCACCTAGATTTGTATATTGCATTATACCCTAGGGTTAGCAGTTGTCATCTTGAACTCAGGGGATGAAGGAACTGTGTGCGTTATCTAAGGTTCTTATTACTGATCCTTAGCATTTAATTAGGTCTTTGTAAATTTAAAGTACCCATAGTCATTTTTATGAGTTTTCTCATAACTTCCCTGTGAAATACCAACTTTATTACCCTCACTTTTATCTTAGTATTATCAAGAGGTCAGGTGGATTTAAATTTCATTTTTTCTTGTTTGTAATTAAGATTCCTTTTTCTGGCTCATGCACTTAACTTTAACCCATATCCACTAGAATGACTGCTCAGGTCAGATGTGACCGTTCACCCTCCACTCAGGGGAAAGCAATTACTAAGCTGGGTTTTGAAAGAGCCTTAAAGCAGTTGAGATTGAGTGCCCAGCCCCAGAAGGAATCAGATGGTAACTAATTAATAAAAGAGAAGCCATAAAGTGTAAAGATCAGGCAGCTGGTTGAAGAAAAACTGTTATCTACTCTTCTCCCTTCTGGCTTAGTGTTCTTGGGAGTTTCTTGCAATTTCCTGAGGAATGTGTCTACTGCGTTTTGCCTATGCTTGCTGATGTGGGGAGCCAGGAAGGGAGGCCGTGGCTTCTGGTGGTAATGCTAATGGCTGGTAACCTGTGAAGGTTTTACCCACCTGGTGGTGGATAGGCTTCGTTTCCTTGCTGTTTGTCTTGCTAAATCATTACTTTTTCCTTACTCATTGCCACCTTTCTCCTCTGACCCTCCTGATCAGGTCAGTTATATAAATTCTTGCTTCAGATCATTGTGGAATTAGTTGGAAAGTAATAAGGAGTAGCATGAATAGGCCTGGCAGGTACTCTGATGCGTTAATAATCTGAACTTGTACATTCCCAGCATGACTAATGTGCACATGAACCATGGCTGACTTGTGGTCCTGTGACTGCACTGGAATGTGCAGTTTTAAAAACAAAGAATAATTAGAGATTAGGAAGAATTTCTGTTGGAATTTTCCTAATTGGACTCTGAGGCCTGGCCCGTTTTCTGAATCCCTTCTCATGGAATTCTTGTGGAGGTACTAAGAATATCTTAAACTTTGTTATCTGGCATCATCTTAATCAGAATAGAACATCTGTTAACCAAATGGAACATTTCTAAAACCTATGTGTGCTGTTGCAGTGAATGTCCGCACACTCTTCAGACTTCACCTGGACGCTGCCCACTGGGGTCTCAGTTGCTCACCAGATCCTGTCCTGTTTTCAGCTCAGCACACTGGCATTTCTTCCTCACAGAGAAGCCTCGAGCCCAGTCCCATCACCCTTTACTGAGACTCTTGGCTGTTTCCAGCCTCACCCTCCTCCAGGGAAAGCTTGACCCTTAGCAAGGACCAAAGGGAGCAAGCCTGTTCAGTAAACCTACAAAGGCTTTCAACTGTCTACAGAATAGAATCTACACTCCCCCCCAGGAACTCAGAGGTGTCTCAAAGCCGACCCTAGGCCATCTTTCCCACCTCAGTCACCAGCTACATGCTTTGGCTTCAGTTTTTATACCAACCCCAGTGGACTCACCGTATTAATTGCCCAACACAGCCTTCCTGTTGCTGTTCCATTCATTAATGATGCCCCCTCAGCCGGTGGTAAGCCTCTGCCTTGTCCTGATTCACTCCTCAGTGAAGTCTTCTCTAATACGCCCTTCAGAATCAGTTTCTCTCGACACCACCTCAGTGCTCCCATAGCACTTTGCTTACACCAACATTTAACAGTAATCTTGTTTTCTCCTTTTCGCTTTGTAGTTTAGATATTTGCAAAAGGCTCTCTCCATCATAAATTCCAGAAAGCAGAATTCTGTCTCATTTAGCTTTGTGTTGTTTTCACTCCATAACTCAGCGTTTCTCAGAAGAGAAGTTAAATGAAAGTAGCAGTGTTCGTTGACAAACATAACGATGACTCTTACACACTGCAGGGCCCTGCGTCATTTGTGCCCATCATAATTTTACTGAACTGGATGTATTTCACAGTGTTCAAAATCATCCATAATTTGAACAAATATTTGTTGAGCATCTGCCATGTTCTAGGTTCTGGTACAGACCTGCCAGTGGAAAAGGCGGAAGGTCTCAGTTCTCATGGAACTTACTCAGTTCTCTTGGAAGGAGAGCAATAGTAAAAAAAAAAAAAAAAAAAAAAAGATAATTTTATGTAGCGAAATGTACCATGAAGAAACAAAGCCGTATTTAAGGTAAGGGGAGCTCTTTTAGGGGGATCAGAGAAGCGTCTCTGATTGAGCAAGTGACATTCAAGCAGACCTACATACTGAAGGGAAGAAGTCTGGGGTGAAGTATCAGTGACTGACATCCAGTGTGTTTGGAAACAGCCTCAGTAGGCGCCACACCAACTGATCGCTGCATGATGGACCGGTTAGCTTTCCTGGCCATCTGATGTACTTAGTACACTCATCCAGAAGAACTTGTCAGGCTTTGTGCAACCGTGTACATTTGAGAGGTGTAATCATGGTATGTGGAAATGTAATAGAGCAATCAATCCCCAGACTCTAGAGCTTGAAGAAAAGGAAATTGGAGAAATGGCTTCATGGAGTGCCCATTATGTCGGGCATTTTGCTGGGTTTTCATAAGCCTGTGAGCTTATTATCAGCGCCCTGTTTTTTGCTGCAGCAGTAGCCTCCGAGGGATCAGTAACAGTGTTGCATACTTCTTTCTCATAGGTCCAGTGATCTTTTGACTGTCACACATGGACTTCGAAAAATCTCCAAAGGAAACTGTCCTCATTACAGGAGGAGGTGGCTATTTTGGTTTCCGGTCAGTGCATCGATCACACATGTCCATGGAATTATTTTACTGGTAGTTGCTGGAAAAAACAGCCTTTAGTTGCTGGAAAAAAAACAGAGCCTTCAACTCTGACATTAATGTAGTGTCAGCTTCTACTTGTTTGAATAGTGTTAAATCAGAAATGAACTAGGTTGCCCACTGCTCAGGTGCTGAAATTCAGAACTACAGATGTATTCTACTTTAAGAAAAATTCTTTGTAAAGGTATTAAATTAGGGAGATAACTGACATCACCAAAAACATTAGAAATAATAGTTATTCTTTTGCAGTTCTGTTATCATTCATAAATATTCCAAAGAATGGGTGGTGGTTTCATAAACAGAGGGGGGGGAATGGAATATGTAGATGCCACCGTATTAGAAGATAAAGCCTCTCGGTTTAATTCGAGTAGATGTGTGGATCCTCAGTTTTGAATATTTGCATACTTACTTACATAAGTAAGAGTTGCACCAATGAACATGTAAAGTAAGGGACTTGGGATGAGCCTAGAAGGCTTGGATCAGCCCTACACTGATTGGTAAATTATTTTATGCACTTTTCCTTAGGCATAGCTTACTAGCGATTTGATCTAACTTGCTTCTCATCTCAGCCTAGGCTGTGCTCTGAACCAGAAAGGATTCCATGTGATTCTGTTTGACATCAGCAGCCCTGCTCATTCTATTCCAGAAGGAATCAAGTTTATCCATGGAGACATTCGCCACCTCTCTGACGTGGAGAGCGCCTTCCAGGATGCGGATGTCACGTGTGTGTTCCATATTGCCTCTTAC
>NC_138384.1:5937823-5965125 GCF_054177405.1 Leptonychotes weddellii
TGAGAGGCGTCGCAGACTTTCAAAACATGTTTTTATTGAAGTCCTTCAAAAGAATGATAGATACTTCTTAGTTTTCTTACACCAAGTATACTGAGTATAGTGGGGTTTTGATTGATTTTGTTGTTTTCCACAATCAAGAGATCCACATGAAATTCAGGACGGATATATGGGGTCTCTTGTCATCCAGGTGTGAGGCATTTGGCTACGCCATAACATTTGACACTGTTGTCCACTCTTTCCTTGAAACAGTTCATTCACTGTTCATGAACTCATTCTTGGTCTTTCTCCTTGTATTAATTACCTATTGTATTACCTCAAGATCTACTACAAATTACCCTAAGACATACCATCTTAACAAATCACTCCTAGACATATGATCCTAGAACAACACACATTACGTCCTGGTTTTTATGGGTCAGGCATTTGGGTGCAGCTGACCTGGGTTGGTCTTGCATAGGGTCCCTCATGAGGGTCATCTCATGATATCTGGTACTGCGGTCATCTGGAAGCCTGACTGAAGCCGGAGGATCCACCTCCAGGATGGCTGATCCACATGACTGTTGGCAGGAGGCTCAGTTCCTCACCATGTAGGCATCTCCATTGGACTGCTTGAATGTTTTCATGACATGGTAGCTGGTTTCCCCCAGAGCAGGTGATCCAAGAGAGCATGGTGGAAGGTACAATGTCTTTCATGACTTATCCTCAAAGGTCACACACTGTCACTCCATAATATACTGTTTACACAGGTCAGTTCTATTCAGTGTGGGAAGGAAGTACCCAAAGGTTTGAATACCAGAAGGTGGGGAATGTTGGGGGCCATCTTGGAGGCTGGGCTCTTGGTTCCATCCTCTGAGTCTCCTTTTCCATTAAAGGTAGCCCATATTTACAGCTACATCGTTTTCTCGGCCTGCTACCACCCAGTAGAATTTGGGAGGTCTAAAGACCTCTTTACACTTTGTAGTGTATCTCTTTTCAGCCCAAGCTGGTGGTGCTACTGCAAATAAAATTTTTCTGAACACTGTGTGTCTCCTGGGAGTCTTATTCCAGTTCACCCCATTATGCAAAAGCCACACCCACAAGTTTGAGATAAGTCCTTCTCTACCTTGGGCTTCTGCTCAGGCTGCTGAGGGACAATACCCTTAAGATTCCTAAAAGCTTTATTATTTGAACAACACTTTTAAGTACCACCTTAGGTCTCTTAAATCTTAAAAGGTTTTATAGCCACAGCCTCAGTCATGCACTGTCATTTGCACAATACCATATTGGCTACACAGGTTAGCCCTGTTCCATGTGGCAGGAGACTACCCAGGACGTAAAGACTAGGTGGTGGGGAATCACTGGTGGCCATGTTGGAGCCCACTACCACACTCCTATGTCTCGTCAGTTCCCTTGTCCTCTCCTCCACTCCAGTCCTAAGTGGTAGATTTCTTCAGTGCTCATTACTAGACCCTCTTCTAATATAATTTCTCCAAGCTCCTGATCTCATCCAAACCCCTGGCTTTCATTTCCATCTCTATCCCAAATACATACTACTAAATAGAGTTCCAGCTCAGACCATTCTGAGCTCCAGACCCATCTATCCAAGTCCCTTGCATCTCCACCTGGGTATGTCACATGCACCTCTCCATCAACATATCACACAACCCCTCCAAATTATAGGGTTTCTTTCTTTAGTAAGCATCACCAGTACCCGCTGAATTTCTTATGCCAGAAATCTGGGATAATCTTCGATCCCTGCCTGCCCTTGACACACCTAACCCCCCTTGAAGCCCACTGACTTTAACATCTGTTCATGCCTCAATGTTGTCCAGTGAACAGGTGTTACCTCTCTCCCCTAGGCTCCAATAATACCCTCTTTTCTCTTGCACCTACATACCCTCCTGCCTTCCTTCAATCCATTCTCCATGGGCCAAGCAAAGTGATCCTATATGTAAATGTATGTCACTTCCCTGCTCAAAACTCTCCTCAGATATAGGCTGAAAATCCTTGATGTGAGTCCGAGGGAGGCCTTGCTTGATCTGGCCCCTGCTAACTGCTTCAAGATCACCTCCCCCCACACTCCCTTCTCTGCCCAAACTACACCAGGTGCTTGCAGGTTCCGGCTTCCCAGCTTCTCACATCCCTCCTCACTTGATGCCTAATGTTTTTTTCACACCTCAGCTTCAGCTCCCTTCTTCCAGATGCCTTCCATGATCCCAACAGTGTAGGTGTGGTCCTCCTGCTACAAACTCTCATACCACCTGCTTCTCTTTTACAGCTTTTATCACAACTGGAATAGTTGGTGCAATTATTTGTCTAATGCCTGTAAGCTCCTCTATCCCTAACACCTTGCACAGAACAGGAGTTCGGTAGGTATTTGTTAAGGAACGTTATTTTTCCTTCTGAGGGTGAACATTCCTTTCTGGTGCATACATTAGCATTTGTAAACTGTTGACTGGGAAAAATGGCCAACCTACTATTCTAGCATCGTGTGTTGACGAAATCAAGACTAGATGGGCGCTAGTAAACAAGCAAGGTCATGTTCCACGTGATGCGGTGGAGCTCCGATATGCTGGAGTAAGTTCGGGGAAGGGCGAGGGATGTGGGCAAAGTGGAAAGTTATTTGAGTTCTCCACGTTGCAGCTGAAAACGGACCACTTGAAAGAAGTCAAGTCTTTTTTTTTTTTTTTGACAGAGAGAGACACACAGAGAGAAGGAACACAAGTAGGGGGAATGGGAGAGGGAGAAGCAGGCTTCCTGCGGAGCAGGGAGCCCCATGTGGGGCTCGATCCTAGGACCCTGGGATCATGACCTGAGCCGAAGGCAGACGCTCAATGACTGAGCCACCCAGGCGCCCCAAGTCTATTTTCTGAAAGGTAACGCACTTCCTTTCTCAGGTCAGGAGATACCACAGTTAAGGAATTCCATTAGTTCTAACATTCCTAGTTGCCCTCCCCTTCCCTCAACCTTGGATTGAATCCCCAAACCTGCGTAATGATACGAAACCATGTTTACGCTTGTGCACACAGGGGCGCTTCTAGACACTGGGCATGAATCATTCAGCAATGCCACCCCAGCCAGTGCTTCCAAGGTATAGTTGGGCGGTCATTGGTAAGTGTGTTGGAGGATCATACCCTGTGACAAAGAGCCTTGCAGTGGAAACCAAAGGTAACGCAAAACTGCCTACGTCTGCAAAAAAAGGAAGCAGGGCCTTTTCCGTCCGGTGGAAACACTTGATTTCCTTAGTGCTGTTCTAAACAGGAGTATCAGAGGGTGCCACGTTACAAACAGCAGTTTCCTGGGGGCCAAATGACTAATTCTGGCACCAAATGACCTAGGCTAGAGTATTTCTCAAGGCTACAGAGTAGGCCTTGGGGCGGGGGCGGGGGGGGGTATTTTTTTTAAAAGATTTTATTTATTTGACAGAGAGAGAGAGAGAGAGCACAAGCAGGGGGAGGGGTAGTGGCAGAGGAAGAAGCAGGCTCCCCGATGAGCAGGGAGCCCAATGCTCTGCTCCATCCCAGGACCCTGGGATCGTGACCTGAGAAAGGCACCCCAAGGTTTTATTTTTCTCAGTCACCTAAAATGTTGATTATAAGAAAGCCAGTATTGTTTTGCTGTAGATTGTTTTACTGACAATTGTTGGTGTACCTCCTATCTCGCATTCTTTTCCAAATTCCCTCGCCTTCCAGACAACGTAGAACTAGCTCTCACCCCGTTGGGCACCCTGGGGTTAATGGTCCCCATGTTAGCTGGTCTTGGCATCCAACACCAGCAGTTCGTGTCTTATTAAAATTGTCCCTGTCTGCCAGCACCCCTTGCTTTGGAGAATGACACTCCTCTCCCCTCTTTGGTGAGAGATACCCATTCCCAGCCCATTCCTTGGTGCTGACCTCCTTGTGCAAGACCTGGCCAATCAGAAGGCGGCCATCCTCCCGAGCACAGTCATTGGTCAAGGGGGGGCCAATCAGCATCGTCCCTTCCACTTTTCTCCTGGAGCTGTTTGGAGAAACTGCCTGCTGGGTGGCTTCATCCCGAAGTTAGGATTCAGGGCTGCCGGGGACTCTTCTACCCCGGAAGAGAGACTAAGCTCTGAAAACGTTGTTTGGGCTCCTGGCTCCGGCTGGGAGTTAAGGACCCCAGAGCCCAGAAAGGGCGACAGAGAAGGTCCTTGAAGACCTCACCGAGTCCGCCACCCAGCTGTACCCAAGGCTGACTTCATCCTGGATCATCTTGTCCTGTGAGTCTCACTGCATTTTCTTCCTGCTTCAAGTTTTTGTTTGTTTGTCTCGAGTTGGGTTTTTCTCCATGCATTGCAAAAGGTCTGAGTTAATAGTCTCCACAGCTCACTCCTGGGCACAGTTGAACGCACTCTGTGGTGCCTAAGGGCGCTCATTCTCCACTCACCTGTGTGCCTTCTGCCCTAGGGGGTGGGGAGCCCGAGGGGAGTGCGCTTTTATCCCGCGGGGAACCAAACATTCGCTGGCGCTCTTCTTGCTGAGTTGGACTAATGTCCGTTTATAGAATCCTGCGTGTCTGGGCTGATAGGCTTTCAGCAACCTAGTTCAAACTCTCTCTTTATTAAGAAAATTGTTTGACAAAGTGATTTGTTCCCCCAGAATTTTGGTGTCCTTATGAGGGCAGGGGCCATGGCTGTTTTGTCAACTTCTTTATCCGGAGAACACCATACAGCCCTTCACCTGCCCAATAAATGCTTCTTGATTGGCTGAATGCATTTATCAGCCAGGTGACCTCATGTGGCTCTGCTGTTCCCCTTACCCACTCCTTTAAACCTGTGGCTCCCAGCTCTCCCTGAACATAACACTGGAGGCCCAAGTTAAAAATACAGATGCCAGTATTTAGTACAGGATTGTTAACTGCAGCCCTCCTGGGGTATGTTAGCGCTCTAGATTTATTTCAGGTGCTCTCATCACAAAAGTAACTATGGGAGGAGATAATTAGCTTGACTCTAGTAATGACTTCATTATCTGTGTATATATGTATAAGATCCTTATGTTGTACACCTTAAATATATACCATTTTTATTTTAAAAAAGAAAGTAACAGAGGAGCGATGTGACGCAGAATAGCAGAGAGAGAAGCTTTAGGGGTTAGTTGTTTCGCCAAAGCAACCAGTAAACCAGGGGAAAAAATGATCAGAAACCAACAATTTCAGAACTCTGTGTTATGTATACTTTACTACAATAAAAATTCTATGCAGATTCCAGACTCTTCCCCTGGCAGTTACTGATTCAGAAGGTCTGAGTGGGCTGGGACTGTATACTCCAGGTGTTTCTTGTCTTCCAACAAGGAGGTGAGAAATGCTGACTGATACCCTTTGCAGGATGCTAAGTGAGAGGCTCCTGAATGCTCCTTGGTCTTCCCTCCTAGTGCGTTGTGACACCATGTGCTCAGCACCCCTTTGCTGAATGAATAAAGAGGGGGATGGGACTCACAAAAGGACTTTAGACTCAGGTGACCTCCCGCCTCCCCCTTTGTGCATGTGCAGTCCTTGGTTCCCTGACAAGCCTGGCCACATCTCTGTGCAGACTCCAGTCCACCTGGAACCGGCTGCTTTTGGCCAAAGGGCTTGTTCTGCAGTCCATGTGGTTGGGCCTGGTTACTTGATCTCTTAGCACAGACTCGCCATTTGCTATTGAAAATCTAACCAGGAATGGAGTCAACCAGTCCATGGTATTTCTAAGCTGTGCAAATTCATAAGATGTTACCCCTCTGTATTTTAGAACTCATGCGCACCCAGAAATATATCTTTGTTACTGGAATCAAGTAATTACGGCTGGGGCAAAACCTAGCTCACTACAAAGAAATTACACATAGTAAGGTGACCTGGGCAAGTGTCTTTCAGCCAACAAGGGGTTTAATTGCAGTGTTTTGCAATGCTTATTTTTAACAGAGCTGGTTGAAGCATGCAAGTAATTAAAAAATTCTTCATTGCTAATATGTAGGTCTTTAATCCTGGTGAATATTCTAGATGTCTTTTTTCCTCCAGTCTTCCAGTGGAGCCTTATTACAGTTCTAAGAGTGAAATAATTTCTTGCCAATACATATTTTTAAATTGTGTTATGAGAATGAGTCGTCGCATACCCTTAACCATCCCCTACGTGTTAGTGTCTTGAGTAACTAATAGAGGTTTGAAGCGCTGCCCAGCTTTGAGGAGGAATTATTTGCTGTGTCGCTGGGGCAATTAAAACACCCCCACTGATGGGGCGCCTGGGTGGCTCAGTCAGTTGGGCGGCTGCCTTCGGCTCAGGTCATGGTCCTGGAGTCCCGGGATCGAGTCCCGCATCGGGCTCCCTGCTCGGCAGGGAGTCTGCTTCTCCCTCTGACCCTCCCCTCTCTCATGCTCTCTGTCTCATTCTCTCTCTCAAATAAATAAATAAAATCTTTAAAAAAAAAAAACAAAAACAAAAAACACCCCCACTGAGTTGTGGTCAAGTAACTTCCGTAGGGATTTTGCTCCTAGGTGTGTTAAACACTGGGATAATGATGAATATTACCTGCCACTCTCGTTGACTAAGTTACTCAAAAACAATCATTCTTAATAGTTAATTGCTACTATTTGTTGACCATTTACCATGTGTAAGGCTGTCTATATTTCTTAAGCTCATTTAGTTCTCTCAATGCCTTTTTTTAAAAAAAGATCTTATTTATTTGAGATAGAGTGTGAGCGCGTGCGTGAGTAGGCGAGCGCAAGTGGGAGGGGGGGAGCAGAGGGAGAAGCCGACTCCCTGCTCCTTTGAGCAGGGAGCCTGATGTGAGGCTCAGTCCCAGGACCCTGAGATCATGACCTGAGCCAAAGGCAGATGCTTAACTGACTGAGCCACCCAGGCGCTTCTCTCAATGACTTTTAAAAGTAGGTACATTTATTATCTCTAGTTTACATGTGAGGAAATGGAGGTTTAGAAAGATGGAGCATCTTACCCAAGGTCACCCAAGGTCATTCATCTAGGAAGTGGCAAAGCTGAGATTTGAGCTATGTCCACTTGGATCCAGACACCAAACTCTTGATGGCCATCATGCATGGTGTGTATTCAAGGCCAGACATCACCCAGCCACTATTTGTCATTAAAATACTATTACTATTTTATTTGTTGCAAGAAGCACTTACCTGTACTTCTGCTGCACAAACTCCTAGTTCTACCGACAAGCAAAGCATTTTACTGTATAAATGCTCGTGTGTGGGGCTGGAGTGTGTGTGTGTGTGTGTGTGTGTGTGTGTGTGTGTGTGTGTGTAGGTCAGTTAAGCAGTATGGCATGTTAGAGCCTTAATAACCCACAGAACATCCTCAAAGAAAACTTGATTTGTTTTTGCACCTAATCCAATACTGGCATTGGTCATACTGCACATGTGTTAATCTCCTCTCCTAGAGTAGTATCTTAAATCCTATCTTGGGAGCAGAGCCCAAGGATTACCCTCTGGTGATGGACAGCGTGGCCTCCCCTGCAGTCTCTTACACCGTTCTGGGTGTGGAGCACGAGCCTGATAAGAAACCTGCCAAAGTAATGAAAATGCAAAGTCCAACTTGTCGGGCTATCCTTAAATGATTTCAGTTCTCCCACAGAAAGGTGAACTTTTTTCGAAGCACTTCCGAGGGGAGGTTTCTCTAAGCCCTGGGAAGTGGAAAAGAATTACTTGGTGGTGGGTGTTCATGGCCCCCCAGTGGTCAAGGAACACATGCATTTGTTTGCCCTGCCTTAGGTGGGATCCTCCTCTTATTAGCAATGTGACTTTGAACCAATCTGCCACTCATCTGTAAGGAGGAGATAAAGCATTTCCTACTCCTCTCACGGGGGAGCTTGGTCAGTGAGGTGGCGTGTAGGCCCCTTTGTAACCTGCAAAGCACTATATGCACATAGATTGCTAAAATTAATAGCTGTTCTGCTCAGGGAGGCAGGAGGGTTTTGGAGGGGGAGCTGATGGTGTACAGGAGTCGATGGGACCTCCTGGTTGAGTTTGAGGCATTCAAGTGGAAGACTCACTAAGCAATTAGCCATGCAGGACTGGGGTGTGAATGAGAATTGGATGTTCAGACAGGGAAGGTGGAGATGAAAATGATTCATTGACTCCTGGCCTTGTAATAGGTGCCATCTTGTTTACTGTGGTTTTAATAAAGACATCAGTTCAGTGATGTTTTGAGCTCTGAAGTTCCAGAGGCTTTTTTTTTTTTTTTTTTTTTTTAAGCTGGAGAGCAGGTTACACTGTGTTAGAGGAAAAAATGGTAATCTGTGCGTGTCTGCTTTACATTTTGTTGTACTTGGACAGTCACAATGGTGTGTCTTTGTTCTAAACCATGCAGGCTGAAAAACCAACTCAAAATGGAGTATCAGTCAAGCTGTTAATCCTATACACTCAGAATACCCCTTTTTAGTTTTAAAAGTAACTACAACTAATGCATGAATACATTTTCCTTGTAAAAAGTTAAAACACTGCAGGCTTTTACCAATGTGTTAGAAATTCTGTATATGTATAGACTTGTATAGGAGATAGGGCTGTAGTATTCCTTTTTCTCCATACTGTTGTCTCCTACCCTACAGTTCCTTCTGCTGTTTATGTTTCTCATTAAATAGTGCATCATGGGGTGCCTGGGTAGTACAGTAGGTTAAGTGTCCGACTCTTGATTTTTGGCTCAGGTTAGGATCTCGGAGTTGTGGGATTGAGTCCAGTGTTGAGCTCTGCACTCAGCAGGGAGCCTGCTTGGAATTTTTTCTCCCTTTCCCTCTGCCCCTCCCCCCCCGCCCCCCGCCACGTGCTTTCTCAATCTCTCTCTCTCTCTCTCTCTCTCAATCTCTTTCTCAAAAATAGTGCATCATGATGATCTACTGATATTAGTATATATTCCTTATTTGCTGACATAGGAGGTGTGCTGGTATATAATATGGTGACTGCATGTCGCAGTTTGGCAAGGACCGTTCCAATTCCATTCCTGTAGTCTCATCCTAATTTTTAATAGTGCCGCCTTTCACTTTCTTTTTTTTTTTTTTAAAAAGATTTTTAAAAATTTTATTTATTTGAGAGAGAGAGAGAGCAAGAGCAAGGAGGAGAGGCAGAGGGAGAAGCAGATTCCCCACTGAGCAGGGAGCCCGATGCGGGGCTTGATCCCAGGACCCTGGGATCATGACCTGAGCCGAAGGCAGACGCTTAACCGACTGAGCCACCCAGGCGTGCCCCCCTCCCTGCTTTCACTTTCAAATGTGTCTCATTGTCTATAATAAATTGAGTGGTCACTCTCTATATAAGATACTGAAATATATAAAGAATTAAGTGTTTCTCCATAATATATGTATTAAAGCCGTTATGAAGTGGTTTTAAAGGAAAAAAAATCTCATTTTGTACATGTACGGTAGAATCAAGTAGGAAATACTAAATTCTGAGTATGCAGCAATATTCTACCAATCCTGAAATATCAGTCTAAAATTACCTAGCTAAAGGAAATCTTATGTATATGTGTTTGTCAGTGATCCTTTGATGCAGCTAGCTGCAGAATGTATTTACCGGTGTGGAAGGGAAGGTGATTTGACATGTAGGAGTATACTGGCCAACACAGGCACTGTATTTCTTTGCATACTGGGAACTAAAAAAGAAAGCCACGATGCAAAGTATATTTGAAGGCATTTTTCTGCAGTACAGGCAAAATGAAGCAAATCTCAGTAAAACCTGGTAAAAGTCACGTAGCAAACTAATACATTGGAATAAATTCCTCTTCTAGGAGCCATTGTGCATGTAGAAAAATAAACATTTCGGTAAATACTGGTACAAATTATGCAGCACAACGATAGACTTGAACAAACTCCAGTATCAACCTGGTGAATGCTGTAGAATAAACTATTTTGCAGGATACTGTAGGATTCAAGCAACAAGAAAAATAATCCAGCGAATTCAAATGGAACTTGATATTTCAGTAAATAGAGCAACGTGCCTCCAAAAGCATTTGTAAAATGCGTCATAAATGTTTTACTCTTCATTTTCTCACAACCTAAAAGCTGCCCGCGCCCCGGAGTGTAGGTAATTGTCCCTGTAATTGGCCATCACTGCATTGGTAGCAGAGGCAATAGTAGCTTCAAAAGATGCCTTGTCCTTCGCAATATTATGGTGGCTACTCCAGTGATTTCACCATCCCAAACTTGGGAAGCCATCCACAAGGCCTGCCCAGGCCAGCACTACAGGGACAGAAGTGTTCGGAGCCCAGGGTGACTGCCCCCAGCCCCACCCCAGGCTGCTCTAGAAGCCCGAAGCTCCCCAGGTGTGGGAAGAGCTCTCCTTCTAGGTGCTCATCAGAACTTCACTCCCGACTGTGGTTTTGCCCCATCTACGTCTCCCACCTCCCTGCCGACGTCACCTGCATGACTCCTGGGGTGAGGCCTAGGAGCTGGGAGGTCTAATGCCCAGATTGCCTTTCTGCGCCCCATGCTGGGTACACATCCAAGGGAGAAGCTGCGGCAGGTCAGCTTGCCTTTGTTTTATAGGCCCAGTGACATCAACGTGTGATACCATGGGGGCATGGGATGGGTCGTCTTTATGACCATCAAATGAAGTAGACCTACCCAAGTCTTTTTAGGAGCTGCATGGTATTCCATGGTGTACGTTCACCCTTGGTGATATGGCTGTTGCCTTCCTGGTGCTTACTCAGTTTTCTGCTTGGCCACTGCTCAAACCACACCACTGTGAACGCTCTTCTCCACCTCTCCAAATGAGTCGTGACGATAGACACCCAGAAGCAGAACTGAACTTTTAATAGATTCTACCATGCCAGACACGCATTTAGCTGCTCATTTACAAACTTAGCTCAGAGTAGCTTAAAGAAACAGGGGTTGGTTGTTCTCATGCTGCAAAGGAGTCCAGAAGTCAGCAGGTGTAGGATGGTGACCTCAGGGACCAGGCCCTATCTTTCCACACTGTTAGGCCTGCATTCTAATGTTCTTGCTGAGAAGGTGGCTGCATTTCTACCTGTCATTATAGGCAAGGAGGAGAGAAAAGATAAGGTCAAAGGGAATTCCAGTCTCTGCTCCTTTTAAAAAGCCTTCTGGAAAGCCTACTCTGTGGTTTCTTCTTGCACCTGTTGGCCAGAACAGAGACCCCATAGCTACGCCTAGACCAACACTGGAAGGGGGGTGGGGGGGTGGGTTGGCCACCTTGTTCGCTTATTTGCTAAATTGGCCATAGAAATTTACCCTCCCACCAGAGTTCCTAGCTCCCCAACACCATTGAATTTTCTCACATTTAAATTTTTGCCAATCTGAAGAGTACAAAATGGTTTATTATTTTTTTGATTTTTACCCTTCTGTGATTACTACTAAAGATAGCATCTTGTTGGGTACTTGTTAGAGGTTTGGGTTTTCCAGGTGAATTACAAGGTCCTAGTTTTCCTCACTTCTCTGTCAGGTTGCTCATTTTTATACGGATTTCTAGGATGTATTCTAGATGATACCATTTTACCAGATGAGACAGGGATAGGTTTTTGAACCTTTGCCTTTTAACTTTGTTCCAGTTGTCTTTTTAGTTAAACAGTACTTTTAATTTAGATGCTAATCTATCTTTTTGGTGGTTTTTTTCTTTTAATATTTGTGGAAGTGTTTCCCATTCCGAAGGAAAAAAAATATTTCTTTGAATAATTTTGAAGTTCTTGTTTTTGCCCTACTACCTTTATCTGATATTTAGTTTTATGAATGATGTGAAGTAAATTTGTAACTTGGGGTTTACTAAATGACCAGTCATCTCAACATAATTGGATTAGTCATTCTACTAATAACCTTCTCTCCTTCCTCTACCCCTCCCTCCCCTCCTCTCATTTCCCCCTCCCCCTGTGTCCCTGTTTCTCTCTCAACCTTTTCTCAAGTTGATTGATTCATACCTTTCACTGTGGAGATAACATAGTTTGGATTATTATGGATTTATCAGGTCTTTTGCATTTGCTAGGACATACGTTCCCCTTCTGGTTTCTTTTCAAAATTCCCAGGCTATTTCTTTACATTATTCATGTGACTTTTGAAATCAGCTTATAAAATTCTATGAAAATCCTCCCTTCAGCTCTGCCTCCTGCCCACAGACCTGGGCGCTCCATGTGGGGCCACCTGCAGCCTTGTCCTGACCCAGGTTGTCCCCACTGACCGCCTCCTCCCTGGGTCCTCAGAGGGCAGCACACATACTTCCCATTAGGTCTTGAGAACTGCAGTGGACAATTGTAAATAAATGCTTTGTGGCTTTTATTGTGAACCCTTAAAAAAATCCGAGTACAAGTACACCCCTGTGGTACACCCCACCCCCATGGCTTGGTCAATATTTGTAAATGTGCTTAAACAAAAGCAGTACCCTCTGGGTGCAGAGTTCAGGTGTGTTTGTAGGACCATATGTGTGCATTTGATCAAACTTGTGACTTGTATTATTCAGGTTCTCTTTGTCCTTATTTTGTCACCTTAAGCTATAATTTTCGGAGAGAGAACTCTTTGTCCCTAACTACAGTTGTGAACTTGTTTCTCTCCCCCAATCTGCTTTATGTGAGAAGCATCACATACTGTGAGAAACATCAAGGTTTGTGTCTATTGCAGTTTGTTGGGGCAGTGTTCTTGTTACCAGGGTAAAATGTTACTGTGAGGGGTACCTGCCTTGCTTTGCAATTTATTTAATATTAACGAGCTACTCCAGCTGTGCTTTTATTAAAATTTGCCAGGTAAATCTTTTTTATATAGTTTTATTTTTCTTTCCTTTTTTTTTTTGAAAGTAAAATTGAAAAAATAATATATATTGATGCAAAATGAACCTTTTTAAAAAAATTTTTTTTAAAGATTTATTTATTTTAGAGAGAGTGCGTGTGTGGTGGGGGAGGAGGAGAGGGGGAGAGAGTGAATCCCAAGCGGACTCTCTGCTTGATTCCCATGACCCTGAGATCACAACCTGAGCCAAAACCAAGAGTGGGAGGCTCAACTGACTGAGCCACCCAGGCTCCGCTTTAAAATTTTTAAAGAGCAGGGAAGAGTTTTATTTGAACCCCAGTTAAGACAGCTGCCCAGGGATAGACAATCCTCAAAAAGAAGAGAGTGCTCCAGGGAAGGAACTTTCTTTCAGTGGAGGGTTATATATGTTTTTTGTTTTTGTTTGTTTGTTTTATTTTTTGAAGATTTTATTTATTTATTTGACAGAGCGCACAAGCAGGGGGAGCAGCAGAGGGAGAAGCAAACTCCCTAATGAGCAGGGAGCCTGATGTGGGGCTTGATCCCAGGACCCTGGGATCTTGACCAGAGCCGAAGGCAAACACTTAACCAACTGAGCCACCCAGATGCCCCTTGTTTTGTTTTACACAAAGAGTTACAAATCATCATGAGGAAGGACATTCCAGAAAGTTACCGACTTTATCTTGTTTTCAGGAGCCAGGGAAGGGGGAGGGGGGTTGTGTGTGGGGTGTGTGTGTGTGTTTTCAGGAGCCAGGGAAGGGGGCGTGTGTGTGTGTGTGTGTGTGTGATATCTATTTTATATTTGGAATGTTCCTTTTGGGTTATTTTTTAACAAAGCCAATGTACAGCATGCGCTTCGGGCAGAAATAGAGCCCATGCCTTGGGGTTTAGCTGAGTCCTTTTGACCCAACTAAATGTTAAAGTATAGCTTCCCTGAGCCCACAAGCAGGGCCCACAAACCTTAAAAGTTGAAAATTTCCTTTCTCATATAATGGCAGTTTCTCACTCCCAGAAATATTAGCTGCTAACATTTTGGACTATTTCTTTTAGTTTTCATCTCCGTGGTCTCTGTCCTCCCTCCTTCTGATTCCTCTCCTCCCCTCCCCCCTCCCCAGGCTCGCTCCCTCATTGATTTTTCATTACTCCTATTCTTCTAAGTGTTCACCCGTGGACCAGAAAGATGGGATATGCCCGTATCCAGTTGTGGTAGAGCAAGCCATCTTGCACGTTTGTGCCAAACAGAGCAACCCTTCCGGTGCTTGAAAGAGAAAAATCTCTGATGGAGCTAAACTTGCCCTATCTGTCACCTCACCTCACCTTCCCACTGACTCCGTCTGTGCCTTTAGAGGCTCGTTCCAGCCCATTTTTACGCTTTTCCCTGTCCATCCATATGTCTGCTAACAAGCAGTGTAGAATGCGGTCTGTGTGCAGTTTTTACAAAATGTTTGACATACGGTACCACTGGGTAGGCGTTGCCCTGCATTTTGCGTTCCTCCAGCGATAGTGGATAAAGGTGTCCGTGTTCCCCACACGTGCTGTGTGGCGTTCTGTCTCCCCTCCTTATCCGGTCTCCTCTTACAGATAGCCTACATTTTCCTGTATATCCTTCTAATTTAGATTATTCCATTTTTTCCTTTGCTACATTTGTGTGTTTCTAGCCTCTTTCCCTCAGCTTGTAGTTGTGAGGTCCGTCCATGTTGTTACATGTTGTCATAGCTCAGTCGTTTGTCATCATTGTCTATGCTTCATTGTGAAAACACCTACTTACAATTGACCGGCTCTGCAGTAGATGGACAGTAGCGCTCTTCTGTTTCTGACTATTGTGAATAACCGTACTATGGACACTCTGGTACATGCCTTTTGGTGTGTATATGCATGCATTTCTATTAGGCATATATTTAGGAGCGGAATTGCTGGGTCATAGGGTATGCATATGGCTTAAGTCAGTAGAGAATGTCAAATATCTTTATAATGTAATTTTGTAGCAATTGACAAAACAAGCAGTGTGCCGGTCCCTCTACCTTCTTGCCAAGTTGCTAATGTTATTAGGCTTTTAAATTTTTGCCACTCTAATAATTGTGTGGTGGCATTTTATTGTGGTTTTAATTTACATTTTCTCTTAAGTATATTAAAAGATGCTCATTCATTCTTATCAGCCATTTGGATATAGTCTTGTAAGTTGCTTATTCATGAAACTTGCCCTTTTTCTAATGAATTGTCTTTTTCTTACTGATTTGTTGGAGGGATAGAATTCTATTTTGACTGAGGTTCTCTGTCACATATGTTATTGCTAGTACCTCCTCCCACCCTGCAGCTTGCCTTTTTGTTCTTCTAATTGCATCCCTTGATAAACAGCAGTTGTGAACTTGAGTGGAATCTAATTTAGCAGGCTTCCTCTAGGGTTGGTGTCTTTGCTTTTTGTCAAGGCAGCTTTTCTCTATTCCAAGGTTGTGATTACCTTCTAGAAATGTTACCATTTTATCTTTTACATTTTGATCTACAATCTTAACTGGACTTTATTTTTGTATATGGTGTAAGGTAGGGGGTCAGATTTCATGTCCACTGGTGATGCTGAAACAAATTCGCTTAATAGATACAAAACTTGGCAAAACTGGTTGATAGCCACAGACAGTGAACATTTGAATCTCTACTGGACATAATTTGCATGTCTATGGACAAGAATCATCTGAGTTACAATGACAAGTGTAGAATCAGATGATCTGGACATCTGATAGCCTGTAATATGTATTGTTCTTTGAATTACTCTTTGAACCAGTGTAACATTTTATTGGTTCCCTTGTTAATGAGTTAAATTTTTTGACCTGTCTTCATTTTATATCTTTATGAGAGTTCTAACTTTATCCATTAAAAAAGATAGCTTAGCAGTTCTAATTCCTTCTTTGCCTTTGCTTTTTGCTACTCCTCCTTCATCTTCTAAATGCAGGGGGTTTGTCATAGGCTGTTCTTAAGGTTTTGGAAGATGGTGACTAATCCAATCAGTGGCTGAGGGTCGGGGGTGCGACAGTCCTAGGATACACAACATGGTTGCCCAAGTACCAGCCACTTTTGGCAAGAAAATACAATGACTGATGATTCTAGCATGCCCTATCACTTAGTTGAGAAATACAAGTGCTTATAATAACCTCATTGCCCCTCTAGCACCAAATACTCTTCCAAAGACTGACAGACTGCTGAGTGGTCATGTATTAATTGTATAAACTTGGGTTTCTACATTGAGTGACTTTTTCCTGAAAGGGAGATAGATCAGTAACCTAGAAGAAAAATGTAATAGGATAGAAAAACACATTTTATTTTACTATTTTTTTTAGAGAGCATGCCCGAGCTGGGGGGTGGATTGGGGGGTGCAGAGCAGAGGGAGAGAGAGAGAGTCTTAAGCAGGCTCCACACCCAGCACAGAGCCCAACACAGTGTTTGATGTCACGACCCTGAGATCATGACCTGAGTCGAAATCTGCTCACTTAACTGACTGAGCTACCCAGGTGCCCAAAAAACACATTATTTTTTATTTTTTTAAAGATTTTATTTGACAGAGCGAGAGAGGGAACACAAGCAGGGGAAGTGGGAGAAAGAGAAGCAGTCCTCCCGCTGAGCCAGGAGCCCAATGCAGGGCTCAATCCCAGGACCCTGGGATCATGACCTGAGCCCAAGGCAGACGCTTAATGACTAAGTCACCCAGGTGCCCCAAAAAACACATTTTGAGAAAAGAATTATAACTGTACCTATCTCAAGGCTGAAGTATTTATTGTTTTATATGGGAGCAAAAAAGTGATTCATATTTAAAACACACACACACACACACACACACACAAATTGTGGGCAGATTGCTGTATTCATTTAGACCAAATCTTTATTTTTTAAAAATGTGATACAGCCATTTAATTTTCACATTAGCAGTAGCCAATATTTATGTGATGCATTCACATGATTTTCTATGTACACACAAGCACACAGTTTATATAAAAAATAAATTAAGCTTTAATAATGAAACACAAGTTTACAAATGCAGCTTTTTAAAGCCTATTGAAAAGTAAGAAATGAGGAAATTTCCGAAAGGCAGGGTCATTGTAGAATCTGGTTCTTCAAGAAGAAAAATTTTCAGAAAGGACAGAACCAAGAGAAATCACTGTTTTTCAAATGCCAATTTTGTCATTCTGCATATTTCTTAACCTATTTATTAACTTTCCACTGGCCAGAGTATGGCTTTTTAGGGTTGTCTCCAAAAAGTTAGCAGTCACCCAAGTTGCAGTCACCCAATATGCAGTTGAAAGTTGAAAGTTAACTTCATTTTTTTTTTTTTTTAAAGTATGCTTCATGCCCATCGTAGGCCTTGATCTAACAACCCTGAGATCAAGACCTAAATTGAGATCGTGAGTTGGATGCTTAACTGAGCGAGCCACCCTGGTGCCCTGAAAATTACTTTTATCCATTTTAAATTTGTTAAAAGGATTGGGGCCCCTTTTAGCCGTCCTTCTTGGTTTCAAGTGCAACTCATCACTTAGTGGCCCCAGATCAGCCGTCTTAAAATTTAACACTCAGAGACCTCTTCAGTGAATTTTGAAAATCTGAGTATCCGCCTGAACATTTCTAAATGGATGTCTAAAATTTTTCATCGTAAATCACTGCAAAGGATCCAAGTTGTCAGCATGCTGTAGATACTGCATCTTCAAATAAAATGCTTACATTCCTCTTTAAGTTTAGCCTAGAGGTTCTAAATACAAGAGCTGAGAGACACTATCATCCTTCTAAAAAGTTACATGAATAAGGCAATTTTTTTTTTTTTTTAAAGATTCCATCTATTCATTTGGCAGAGAGAATGAGAGAGAGAGCACATGAGAGGGGGGAGGGTCAGAGGGAGAAGCAGACTCCCTGCCGAGCAGGGAGCCCGATGCGGGACTCGATCCAGGGACTCCAGGATCATGACCTGAGCCGAAGGCAGTCGCTTAAACAACTGAGCCACCCAGGCGCCCGAATAAGGCAATTTTTGATGGTAGGAAATACCACACTTTTTCCTTTTACTCCTTGAATGTGTATTTTTATATTCTACTTCCCTTCAAAATTTTAGCCTATTGATTTTTGGCTTTTATATTGATTCTTTGCATATTTGTAACACAATTCTATGATATCCTATAAATCATAAGGCTCGATGTATTTGAAACTTTCTTCTGGATTGAACTTGGTCAATAAAACTAAGAGTACAAATTTTAATAATTAAACATAGTAAAATTTCATTGGCAATGTGTCAGTGTGTTGAAGGAAGCTTCTACCCTGTTATTTCATCTCTCTGTGGATGAAGGTTACCTTTGTTAGAATGGTCACAGTATCAATTCTTTTCTCCTTTGGCAATTTTATGTATGCAAGTGTTGCTGATCTTTGTTCGAGGAGATAAGGAGACAGACAGAAGGCGTTTTTGTGTTAGCGTGATAGCTGAATTCTTCCAAGGCCTTCAGACCCACATGCTAAAATACTGAGAAATCTTGGGTGTTCCTTCAACTTCATTGAAATCGAAAGAATTGAGAGCCACCCGAATGGCAGAAGGATTTGTACCTGATTGTTAAGAGGCTTGCACTTTCCAAGCACTCATATTGTAAATGTTATACCTTGAGTCATGCTCCATAGTTTAAGACTGACTCTGGGGAAAGAGCATTTTCTTTTTAAGGGGAGAAAAAGGCATTTTCTGAGGCAGATGAGTCTTAAGAAAGAGTAAAATAGGAAGGTAAGGATCTGAAAATTGATCCCCTAAAACTATTTGAGCCCTGTGTATTCCTTAGAAAGCTGTGGTAGATAGGTGGGGGTAAGGCTGCCCCATTTTAAGACCATTGGCCTTAGTGGCTTAAGTTCAGATTTTATTTCACTAAGTCACAAGGTATATCAATTATTAGATTCTCTTGCCTGGCTGCCTTTTTAATTTTTTAGTAACCTCTACACCCAACATGGAACCTCAAGCTCATGACCCCGAGATCAAGAGTCGCTTGCTCTTCCAACTGAGGCAGTCATGCAGCCCTGTGGCTGTCTTCTTCATAGAGCAGCCGGCCCTCAATTGTGCTGCCTTGCACACTAGTCCCATGAGATAGACATCCCTTGGCAAAAGGATTGAGAGATCTAATTTGGGAAATGTGATATTCCACACCTCTCTTAACTGTGCACATTAGGATAGCCACGTTTCGCAGCAGAGAAATTATTTAACTTTGTACAACCTGAATTTCCCAAACTCTAATGATCTAACCAGCCCCACCCCTTTATTTTTTCCATGTGATAAAACCTATTCTAAATGCTCCACCTAGAGAAGCGGTTGACGAAAACAGTGTAACGCATACACAGTCGTGGTTCAGATCTGCTGTGCTGCTGGTGTCTCTCAAGATGCTCCTCTCACTGTTCTGCTTGGCCTGAATTGTGCTTATTCCACGATGGGGTTAAGCCACAGTCTCAGCTGAATATCTTCTACTTAGGTTCTGTGGCATCCGGGCAGACGATGGGAAGAGTAGTGATATCCCCTGTGCCCTTCACATTCCCTCTGCGTCTTTCCTGAGAGAATCCTAGTACCACCTTCTTCAGTTAAATTCATGTGTTACCCTATTAAGGGGAGAATGGATGAGCAAAAACCAATACTCCCTAATGGTGGATTCAAGTCACTGTAGCACCTAGGAGGAGACAGTCTTAGGGAAAGAGTTCTTCCCAGCACCATTTATGTTCTAATCCCCACTACCCCAGTATCTGCTTTTTCTCGGCATAGGTGTGGATGGGTATGGATTTTACACGGTAACAGCTGAAAAGATGCTCCGTTTTTGCCTTCTATGCCACCCCATCTTAATTTCTTTGACACACTAGCAGAAAATCCATTTTAAGCAGAAAGGGGATCCAGGCTTTAGCTCTTTGACTTTAAAATGGAGTGAAGTGGGAAGGTTTAGGTCTCTTACTCCCCGCTGAGCTGAAAACAGGGGGGACAACAGCAGCACCTGAGCTCTGTGGTGTAGAGGTAATGATGGAGGCAAAAGAAGTCTGGAGGTAGGGCTGGGGGTGCAATGATTAGGCTCCAGTGGCCACCTGGCCAATGGCGAACAGGACACTGGCTCTAGAGTCTGCAAATCCCTTTGCGTAGCACTCAGCTCAGTGTCTTTGCCTCTCACTTCTATTCAAAGTTGCTTTGAACATTTGCCACCATCAGGAATATTCGCTCAGTTGCTACTGCGAAATAAAATAGCAACTCCAGTTGGAAGAATAAGTAATGTCACAAGGTAACAGCTCCCTCGTCAGCCTGCTGTTACCTACACTCCTGGCTTCAGGGAAGGTAAAATGCATTTCTTTCAGGAGCATGTGGGTATGTTCCAGAACAGCGAGCACGGGTTTTTGGTTTTAACCCCTAATTTTTTTTTTTTTTTTTTTTTACATCGTACCCCTGACCATGGGCACAGTGCTTGGTATTTTGAGGTGCTTAAAAACTTTTTTGGAATGCAGGCATAAGGCCTTTTGATCACACACAGCCCGGCTGGCTTTAATGGACTTCCCAGCAATAACGCAGACTTGCTAAGTCCAGGGTAACTAGGGGAGGGCTGAATGGGTTGCTAGGATCCAGTTCCAAGCAGTCAACCCACCAGGCTTCTTGCTAGTTGGTTGTCCTGATACAATGTGTTTTCTCACAGTTACTTCCCCTCCCCCCACCAAGTCAATTCTCCATTCCCCCTGAGCAAGTTGTGACTTAACAGAGTCCTACCCTCCACGCCCCCACTATCCTTGTCTTTAAGAAACCTTATTAAATCCTCACCCTGTACAAATCACTTGGTTGTATCAGTATCGAGCTGGAGAGGAATACTCTCTTGTCCTCGGTGGGTCAGCCCCTGTGGGGATGCCTGCAGATGGGATTTTTTTGTAGTTTGCTGAGGCTTAGCTCAGTGCTCCAGAAAATGGGATGACCGGAGGGCTAACTGTGATCACCTTGTTAAATCAGTAGATGACCTCTTGTCTGTGGAGAGCTGTGGACTCAGGGCCTCTCCACGGGCTCACAGCCAGCTCCTGAGTGAGCAGAGCCAGGGGTTAAGAGGCTGGCTGAGCCTTCACTGAGTCTCTGGTCTCTCTGACAGACTTTTTAATTCAAAGGGGTCCCCACCCCACCCCCACCCCCCATAACTGCAGTCACAGAGCAAGCCTCCACCATGTCCTCCTGAAGAGAAATTCCATCCCCCTTTGAGGCACGGCCACTGGTCCGTGTGGCCAGCCAGCCGGCGGGAGCATGCTTGGAGCTGAGCCCGCTGACCTGGGCCAGGGCAGGCCGGCAGGGACGGCAGCCAGGGGCAGGGCTCCTCCGTGGGCCCTGGTGAAAGCCGGTGGCCTTAACTGAGGAATCGTTTGCCTTTTAGTTAACCTCCTTTGCAGAATTTAATGAATGCGTTCCTTACATACTGGGCTCCTCCCACCATGGAAGTCAACTACCTGGGTCTTTAGAGGTGGAAAAGGGATGCTGGTCATCGTAAGGGTCGTGCACGGGAGGGGTAACTGAGCGGGATTTTCACGGCTTTTATTCAAGGAGGTTTGGAACATGAGAGGCCAAAAATGAGGAACACAGTTTCCACAATCCTCTATAGAAAATATAAGTTAAGAAATTGTCCGAGATGAAAAAATGAGCAGGAAATAACCTCAGCTCCTGCCAGTGGGATCTCCAGAAATGTCCTCTTGGGGCCAGGCTTGAGGAGAGGATGGCCCCACAGATGAGCATGTTCCCAGGGCCTGAAGAGAGGACAAACGCACGCGTGACCCCCTTAGTCATGTACCCCGGCTCCTAGGAGTAAAACCTGCTGTTGCTGACTCTCTTCTCTCTTAACCTGCAATAAAACAGATTTCAGCATCAGGCATTAGGCTCAGACCCGGGCCGTGTGCCCAACAGCTGCAGGGCCTCTGTGGCTGGCTGGTAGATGGCTGACGGTCAGGGAGGTGGGCTCCTGGCAAGACAGGTAGCCTCTCTGAATCTCTGTGTCCTCGCTGGGCATTGCACAGGGCTCCCTGCTACTCTGTAGGCTACAGTGCGGATGAAATGAGCATATGGGTAAAGAGTCTACACTGTTTCCCACTGAGTCTGTTTGGGCAGTTCAGGCTAGTTCTGTTGAGCAGGGCTGTCTGGCACACTTCAGGGCACTAGGTGGACGTGGCTGCCCACCCTCCTTCCCACATTACTTCTGTAGCACAACCAGAAGCATCCCTTGGGGGCCGGGGGGTGGGTTCTGCCCCAGTCCAGAACCACTGGACCGCAGGAACATGACAAGGCTCTTTGGAAGGTAGAGGTCACAGTTTAGTTTCACTATTATATCGATGTGTCCTCCTAGTGGTGACAGTTTGGCTTAGGAAAGGTGCAGATACTTAAGAAAAATTACTGTAAGTTTATTTATAGAGCAAAGAGCCTTAGCATTGAGGGATCAAAGAATTTCTAAAGATGGGGGCCAGGCTTCAAGTGCCCCACATCACTGCTTGGAGGAGCAAGACCTGGGCATCTGCAGGTGGGGGAGGGACCAGCCTACCTCCGGTTGCACTTCTCCTGGTACAGCTGGAGCTGGTTCTCATTGACGTTGAACTCTTTAACGAGGG
Source organism: Leptonychotes weddellii (assembly GCF_054177405.1). Taxonomy (NCBI): domain Eukaryota; kingdom Metazoa; phylum Chordata; class Mammalia; order Carnivora; family Phocidae; genus Leptonychotes; species Leptonychotes weddellii. The sequence continues at coordinate 5,960,080 of NC_138384.1, forward strand.
CATCCCGGTTGGCATTGCGCAAGTTCTGGTGTGTGTCGTACAGAAAGAGCTGATTGTTCAGTTCTTCCTGCCGCCTTCTGAGCTGGCGGCAGGAGGAGTAAAGTTCCTCTTCGCTTTCCTGGAGGGGAGAGAACAGCCACATGGGGACCGTGTGGGGCTCCACATCTTCACAGAGTGAGTGAGGGGAGCAGGAGGCAGAAGTTTCGCAACTGGGATTATCCCCCCCAAAAAAGGCAGGGCCCATTTTAACCGAAGATAAAACTCACAATTATTTATTCCATTGGAAGCAAGCAGTTTGAAAAACCCCTGTCCCCAATAAAGGGTGGCTTTTTTGTGAAACCCTGCAATAACTGCACTGCCCGCTGATCCTAGGGCCTAAATCTGGGTTTTCATTCTCCGTCCCCTTTTGGTCCTTACCCGAGTGCAAAGGGTCTAAGTAGCTATGTGCTTAAAGTAGAACACAATAGGGAAGGGGGAGAGTAGCCTAATAGGACAGAAAGGGAAGCAGGGGCCGGCAGATCTTTGAAGACCTTAAAACGCAAGATTGCACATTACAACACGGATGAACCTTGCAAACATTATTTAAGTTAAAGAAGCCAGTTCCAAAAGACCACACACGTTGATTGCATTTCTATGAAATGTCCAGAACAGGTAAATTCATACAGACAGAAAAGTAGTGGTTGCCTGGGCTGGGAGTGGACATAGCTAAAGAGCAAGAGTTTCTTTTTGGGGTGATGAAAATGTTCTAAAATTGATCATGGTGATGGTTGCACAACTCTGAAAATACTAAAAACCACTGAATAGCACATCTTAAATGGGTCATTTATATGGTATATGAATTATATTGCATTGCAAAGCTGTTACCCCATCCCCCCCAAGCCAAGCTAACTTAGGTTATGCCCCCCAGAGGTGGTATTCGACTCTGTTCTAGCTAGTAATGATGTCTTACTCCCCCTGCCCACCACCTGTGAGCACAACCCAAGCCAAGCCAATTCCATGGGAGTTTGGTTGGTGCTCTTCTTAGGAAAAAAAAAAAAACTTTCTTTTCTTGGGGATCAGTTGAAAGAGCAGTGAATGTTTCTAGTTGATAGTGGTCCCTTTGCTATCATGTAGAGAAAGCTGGGAATGAAGTTAAAAGAGAGGGAAATAGAGCCACTGGATGAGCACCTGGATCCGGCCATGACTGAAGCAAGATGTACCATTAAACACTGCAGTTTTCCTACCCAAAATATTCCATTATGGTAAGAAAAAAAAATTATCACAGCAAGGAGTTGGGATTTCAGCATGGGAGAAAGAGGATGTTTTACTCTACTGATTTTTTTAATTTAAATTTTTAATTGAAGTATAGTTGACCTACAATATTGGTTTCAGTTGTACAACATAGTGATTTGGCAATTACAGACATTATGAAATGCTTACCACCATAAGTGTAGTTACCATCTGTCACCATACAAAGTTATTTCAATATTGACTACATTCCCTCTGCTGTACTTTTCATTCCCATGACTTATAACTAGAAGTGTGTACCTCTCAATCCCCTTCAGCTGTTCTGCTAATCCTCCCACTCCCCCTCCTCTCTGGCAACCATCAGTTCTCTGTATTTGAGTCTATTTCTGTTTTGTTAATTTGTTTTCGTTTTTAAATTCTACATCTAAGTGAAATCCTGTAGTATTTGTCCTTCTCTAACTTATTTCATGTAACATAATACCTTCTAGGTCCATCCATGTGGCTGCAGATGGCAGGATTTCAATCTTTATTTATCGCTAAGTAATAATCCATTGTACATGTACCACATTTTCTTTATCCATTCGTCTATCAGTAGACACTTAGGTTGCTCCCCTATCTTGGCTGTTGTGTATAATGCTACAGTAAACATAGGGGTGCACATATCTTTTTGAATTAATGTTTTCATTTTCTTTGGGTGAAGACCCAGAAGTGGAATTACTGGATTGTATGGTAGTTCTAGTTTTAATTTTTTGAAGGAACCTCCATACTGTTTCCACAATGGCTGCATGAATTTACATTCCTACCAACACTTAGGTTTTCTTTTTCTCCACACCCTTGCCAACATGTGCTCTTTTTGCTTTTCAATACTAGTCCTTCTGACAGGTGTGAGGTTGATTTCTCATTGTGGTTTTGATTTGCATTCCCCAATGATCAGTAATATTGAGCATCTTTTCATGTGTCTGTCGGCCATCTGTATGTCTTCTTTGGAAGAATGTCCGGATCCTCTGCCCATTTTTTAATCAGACAGATTTGTTTTGTTTTTTTGGTGTTGAGTTGTATGAATTCAGTAGGTTGCCTTTTCATTTTGTTGATGATTTTCTTTGCTGTGAAAAAAGTTTTTTAGTTTGATGTAGTAGGCCCACTTGTTTATTTTTGCTTTTGTTTTCCTTGCCTGAGGAGACAGATCCAGAAAAGTATTGTTAAGGCCAATGTCCAAAGAGTTGACTACCTGTATTTTCTGTTAGCAGTTTTGTGGTTTCAGGTCTTTACATTTAGGTCTTTAATTAATTTTGAGTTTATTTTTGTGTATGGTGTATGGAAGTAGTGCAGTTTCATTCTTTTCCATGCAGCTGTCCGGTTTCCCCAACAGCATTTATTGAAGAGTCTGTCTTTTCCCATTGTATATTATTGCCTACTTTGTCATAGAGTCATTGACCATATAAGTGTGGCTTATTTTTGCACTCTCCATTCTGTTCCATTGATCTATGTGTCTGTTTTTGTGCCAGTACCACACTGTTTTGCTTACTGTAGTTTGTAGTTTATCTTGAAATCTGGAAGTGTGATACCTCCAGCCTTGTTCTTTCTCAAGACTGCTTTGGCTGTTCTTTTGTGATTCCATACAAGTTTGAGGATTATTTTATTTTTGTGAAAAATGCTGTTGGTATTTTGATAAGGATTGCATCAAATCTGTAGATTACCTTGGGTAATATGGACATTTTAGCAATATTCTTCCAATCCATGAGCATGGTATAACTTTTCATCTAATTGTATCATCTTCAGTTTCTTTCATCAATGTCTTAAAGTTTTCAGAGTACAGGTCTTTCACCTCCTTGGTGAAATTTATTTCTAGGCACTTCATTCTTTATGATGCAATTGTAGATGGGATTTTTTTAAATTTCTCTTTTGGTTAACTTGTTATTGGTGTACAGAAACACAACAGACTTCTGTAGGTTAATTTTGTATCCTGCAACTTAATTCACTTATTAGTTATAATGGCTTTTTTTTGGTGGTTTTTAGGATTTTCCATATATAATATCACATCATCTGCTAAGTTTTACTTCTTCTTTACCACTCTGGATTCCTTTTATTGTCTTACTGCTGTGGCTAGGACTTCCAATAGTATGATGAATAAGAGTGGATACCCTTGTCCTGTTCTTGATCTTAGAGGAAAAGCTTTTAGCTTTTCACTGTTGAGTATGATGTTAGCTCTGGGTTTGTCATACATGGCCTTAATTATTTTGAGGTATGTTCCCTCTACCCCCACTTTGAGAGTTTTTATAATAAATGGATGTTGAATTTTGACAAATGTTTTTCCTGCATCTATTGAGATGTTTTTATCCTTTATTTTATTAATGTGATAAATACTTTGATTTGTGGATAATGACCCATTCTTGCACCCCTGAAATAAATCCCCCTTCATGGTGGTGAATGGTGCTTTTAATGTATTGTTGAATTCACTTTGCTAATATGTTGTTGAGGATTTTTGCATCTGTTTATCAGGGATATTGGTGTGTAATTTTCACGTGTGTATGTGTGTGTCTGTCTGTCTGGTTTTGGTATCCGGATAATGCTGTCATCATAGAATGAAATTTGAAGCATTACTTCCTCTTTAGCTTTTTGGAATAGTTTGAGAAGGATAGGTTACTCTTTAAATGCTTGGTAAAGGGCACCTGGGTGGCTCAGTGGGTTAAGCATCTGCCTTTGGCTCAGGGTCCTGGGATCAAGTCCCACATCAGGCTCCCTGCCGCTCCCCCTGCTTGTGCCCTTTCTCTTTAAAATAAATAAATACAATCTTAAAAAAAAAAAAAAGCTTGGTAGAATTCACCTGTGAAGCCATCTGGTCCTGAGCTTTTGTTTGTTGAGTTTTTTGATCGTTGATTTGATTTGCTTACTAGTCTATTTTCTATTCTTCATTCGGTCTTAGAAGATTGTACGTTTCTAGGAACTTATCCATTTCTTCTACGTTGTCCAACTCAGTGTATAATTTTTGGTAGTAGTCTTTTATAATCCTTTATATTTCTGTGGTGTCAGTTGTAACTTTTCCTGCATGAAGTCCCCTTTGATTTTTGGGTCTGATGAGTCTGGCTAAAGGTTTATCTATTTTATCTTTTCAAAGAAACAGCCCTTCCTTCCAGTGGTGGTTTTTTTGTTTTGTTTTGTTTTTGTGTGTAGTCTCTATTTCATTTCCATTCTGATCTTTATTATTTCCTTCTTTCTACTAACTTTGGGCTTTGTTTTTTGTTCTTGAATTCTAGTTCCTTTAAGTAAAAGTAGAGATTGAGATTTGTTTTTTTCTTGGGTTAAGTCTATATTTCCATAAGCTTCGCCCTTAGAACTGCTCTTGGTGCATCCCAGAGATTTCAAACTGTTGTTTCCATTTTCATTTGTCTCAGGTGTTTTCTGATTTCCTCTTTGATATCTTTGTTGACTCACTGGTCGTTTAGTATCCTGTTTAGTTTCCTTGTTTTTTCCCAAGATTTTTTCATAATTGGTCTCTAGTTTCAAACTGTTGTGGTTAGAAAAATGTTGCATATGATTTCAGTCTTCTTAAATGTAATGACACTTGTTTTGTGGCCTAAAATGTAACCTATCCTGGAGATTGTTCCATGGGCCCCTGAAAAGGATGTGTATTCTGCTGGTTTGGGATGGAATGTTCTGTATATATGTTAAGTTCATCTGGTCTAAAGTGTCCCTCAAAACCACTGTTTCCTTTCTGATTTTATGTCTGGATAATCTATCCAATGATTTAAGTGACATGTTAAAGTCCCCTCCAATTATTTTATTGTCCATTTCTCCCTTTATGGATTTAGATGCTCCTAC
>NC_138384.1:5965625-6017504 GCF_054177405.1 Leptonychotes weddellii
GAAGTGAGTTTCTTGGAGGCAGCACACAGAAGACAGCCTATAGATAGAACATTTAGTCCACTGACATTTAAAGTAATTACTTATAGACATATACTTATTGCCATTTTGTTAATTGTTTTCTGATTGTTTTTGTAGTTCTGTGTTCCTTTTTCTTTTTCCAGGATTTGATGACTTTCTTTAGTGTTATGCTTGGATTCCTTTCTATTTTTTTTTTTTTGTATCTATTATAGGTTTTTGGTTTGTGATTACCACAAGGATCACCTCTATTCTGTGTATATTAGCAGTCTGTACTAAGTTGATGATCTCTTAAGTTCAAACCAAAGTTTGAACAGCCTAAAAGTACTACATTTTTACTCCCTTGCTTCACATTTTATGTATATGGCATCACAATTTACATCTTTTTATTTTGTGTCCCTTAACTAATTTCTGTCTATAGAACTGATTTTACTATTTTTGTCCTTTAAACTTTGTACTAGCTTTATAAGTGATTGATCTACTACCTTTATGTTTGCTTTTACCACTGAAATTTTTTCCTTTCATAATTTTCTTCTAGTTATGGGCTTTTCTTTTCTACTGAAATAAGTCTCTTTACCATTTCTTGTGAGGCCGGTTTAGTGGTGATAAACTCCTTTAACTTTTGTCTAGGAAACTCTCTCTCTCCTTCAATTCTGAATAACTTGCCAAGTAGAGTATTCTTGGTTTTAGGATTGTTTGTTTTTTCCTTTTAGCACTTTGAATATATGATACCTCTCCCTTTGGTCTGGAAAGTTTCTGCTGAAAAAAAAATCAGCTGATGCCTTATGGGGTTTCCCTTGTATGTAACTATTTTCTTTTCTCTTGATTTTAAGATTTTCTGTCTTTAATCTTCAACATTTTAATTATTATGTGTCTTGATGTGGACTTCCTTGGGTTCATCTTATTTGGGACTCTCTGTGATTCCTGAACATGGGTGTGTTGCCTTCCACCTTAGGGAAGTTTTCAGCTATTATTTCTTCAATTAAGTTTTCTGCCCTGCTCTCTTCTCTTTCTGGGACCTCTATAATGTGAAAGTTAGTATACTTGATGTTTCCCAAAGGTCCCTTAACCTATTCTCATTATTTTTTATTCTTTTTGCTATTTAGCTTGCATGCTTTCCACTATCCAGTTTTCCAGATCATTGATCTGCTCTACATCCTTCACCCTGCTTTTGAGTGTGGTTTTAAGTTACTATATTCAATTTTGATTGGTTCTTCTTTATATTTTCTGTCTCTGTTAAAATTTTGAGTTCAGCCAAGTCTGGTGACCACCTTTATGACCATTACTTTAAACTCTTGACTAGATTGTTAATCTCCATTTCATTTAGTTCTTTTTCTAAGGTTTTATTTTGTTCTTTCATTTGGAACATAGTCCTCTGCGTCATTTTGTCTGTCTGTGTTTGTATCTATGTATTAGGTAGGTCAGCTACATCTCCTGGTCTTCAAAGCAACGGCTTTATGTAGATGTACTGTGGGGCCCAGTAGTGCAATGGCCCCTGGTCACAAGAACCAGGAGCTCCAAGGTTGTGTCCTGTGTGAGTTGTGTATGGCCCCCCTATGGTGATTGGGCCTGCCTCCCCTCCCCAGGAGTCACTTTGGAGGGGCTCTGGTCTTGACCAGGGCTGCCCACTGCCTGTGGCAGGGTGGTATTTGCTGAGGGCAGGGGTACCTGCTGGGGTGGGGGGAGTCTGTAGGAGAATGCCTGGTGGGGTGAATGGTACTAGCACAGTAGATGGAGGGCGTCAGAATTGGCTGCTACCAGCATCCTGCCAGCTAGGCTGAAGGGAGGCAAGAAAAATGGCACCTACCCGCACTTCTATTCCTAGAGAAAACTCCTACAGATCCCTGACCCTCCAGCACATGCCCTGAAATTAGTAACTCCATGTGTCACCCGGGTGCTTTCAAACAGCTGCCTCTGTGCGGGGTCTCAGACGGAGCGATAGAGCACCATGGCCCTGCACAAGTGGAGTCTTGGTTTCCTATCGCCTGCTGACTCTCCTGCACTTCAGCCACACTGATCTTCAAAGCCAGACTAGGGGCTACTCTTCCCAGGGCAGGTCCCCAGGGCCCGGTGTTCCTGATGTGGGACTGGATTCCATTGCTCTGCAGGGAGCACCTCTTCACCTGGGATATTGCTCCTGCTTGTGGGTCACTGCACGGGGGGGTTGGGTCCCAACCTTGTTTCTGCCCCTCAGACCCTTCTTGCTGTAGCTTTTTCTTAGGTCTTTAGCTGGGGACAATCTGCTCTGACAGTCTTCGGGTCATTTTCTGAGTGGGTTTCTTATCTGTAGATGTCTCAATGTGTCCACGGGAGGAGATGAGCTCAGGACCCTCCTACTCCGCCATCTACTGACTATTATGTAAAAGATACTCCGGAGGTCAGTCTGTTGGCTGCTATTACTGATGGAGTAGTTCAAGTGAGAGACTCCAGCGCTACAAAAATGTGCCATCAGTATTCAAGAATGGGTTTCTCTTGTCATTTATCTTTACAAAAAAATGGACTCAGACCATAACTTGCTCAGCACATTTTCCCCACCTTAACAACCTAACAAAACATCATGGACATCTGCCAGGATAACTAGAACTCTGACTTTGGAGAGTGGGGAGGGCAATGGCAAAGAGTATTCTGGCCACTTGCAAAGACGCAGAGGAGAAAAAGCAGGCAGACTTGCACAGGGCAAGGAGGTAAGAGGGACAGTCCTCGTGACTATTCAGTGCATGCAGTGAGGCACTGGGAAGAGGCAGTAATGACTCTACTTCAATTTATGTTTGCCCAAGGAGACCAGCTTCCCTTCCTATTAAGAATAAAGCAGAGGGGCTCCTGAGTGGCATAGTCGGTTAAGCATCCAACTCAGTTTCGGCTCAGGTCGTGATCTCCGGGTGGTGATTTCGAGCCCCATGTCAGGCTCTGTGTTCAGCACAAAGACTGCTAAAGATTCTCTCTCCCTCTGCCCTCCCGCTTGTGCTCTCTCTCAAATAAAATCTTTTTAAAAAAATAGAGCAGAAATTGCATTTCAGTCTTAACCCTGTACTACAAATGATCTCTCTTCACCTTCCCTCTACCCAGAATAAAACAACTTCTGTTGCTTTCATTTATAATGACTTTTGTTCAGGTTAAGGTCAAGATCCATGTTTTCTACTAATGCATCTATGCTTGCAGACTTTTATCTCATTTTCTGAATCCCAGTGCATTTATACCATGTTATATAAATTCGGTACTCCGTATTCCATAACGAATATTCAGAGAAGTATGTAGAAACATATATACGGTTTAATGAATAACTATAAACAGCTGTGGAGATGCCAAAGGAGGAAATAGAAGGTTGTCTGCCCTGTGCACCCTTCTTGATCAAGACTCCCTCGTTCCCTCTTAGAATTTTGGGATTATTATTTCCTGGTTTTCTTTCGAGTCAGAGTTTTCACACAAAATTTAGCTTTTTCCAAGTCTACAGTTTTCTTTTTTTTTAATATTAGAGAGAGCAGAGAGAGAGAGCACATGAGTGGGGTGGGGAGGGGCAGAAGGCAGAGGGAGAAGCAGGCTTCCTGCCAAGCAGGGAGCACGATTCGGGGCTCTGGGATCATGACCTGAGCCGAAGGCAGACGCTTAACTGACTGAGCCACGCAGATGCCCCCTACAGTTATTAGTTTTCTTTTTTTGTTTTGTTTTTATTATGTTAATCACCATACATTACATCATTAGGTTTTGATGTAGTGTTCCATGATATTTTCTAATAGAGTTTACTGATTTCATGGGTCACCATTGCTTCTTGCATTGTGGTCCTTCTTGCCTAAGTAAGGACTTTGGTAGTTCTTTTTAGCAAAGGTTTATTAGTACTAAATCATCTATCTCTGTAGGTCTGAAAACGACCTTCATTTTGCCCTCACTCTTGAATGGTAATTATTAGGATACAGAATGTCTAGACTTACAGCTTTGTGTCTTAAGTCTTCTGAAGATATTCCTTAGTCTTGAGGCTGCGGTTGCTATAGAGGGGAGTGCTTGTGGTCTACCAATCCTTCGTAGAATCCTTTATAGGTAACCTTTTTCATTTTTATAATTTTCTCTTTATTCTGGTTTTCTGCCAATTCAGTGGAATGGGTCTTTATGTGCATATTCACACTGCTATTGATTATAGGTGGAGAGCATGTGCTTCTTCAGTACCAGGAAGATTTTTAGCCATGAATATTTCCAATACTTTATGCTGGAGCTCTGCATTCTATACTTTTTTTTTTTTTTACCCTTTTCATATTTTTATCTTGTCTTGCAGTTTGAAAGCAAATTCCCCAATACAATCTTTACATTTACAGATTCTTTCCTTAACCATATTCATTCCAGAATTTCCCACTTGCTAAGCTTTAAAAAGAAATTAAGGTTTTTCAAACTGTATTTCCAGGATTTCTAACTGGCCCTCTCAGTCTTACATAATAGTAAAAAAGGTGGTTCTTTTTAAAATGCAGATACTCATTGGATTCTTTAAAAAACAAAAAAATTATTTCAAAGTTATTTTCAGATTCATTGGGTGAATCCTCTTGCCATTATATTTGTTAGCTATATTTTCCTCAAGCATCTTAAAATTATAATGTGCAAGCTCATCTTGAATGGGGTTTCTTTCCTCCCTGAATCTATACATTGGTATCTGGTTTTCTGAATGTTCTTTTTTAAATTACTTATTTATTTAGGTAACCTCCACATCCAACGTGGGGCTCAAACTCAGGACTCTGAGATCAAGACTTGCATGCCCTTCCAAGTGAGCCAGCCAGGGGCCCCGGTCCTTTACTGAATGTTCTAAATGGGAGATTCACAGGGCAGGGCCAGCAAAGGGCTAAGGTGATTGCTCAGAGTTCTAGGTTCTCAGGAATAGTACATATTCTGGCTTCAGGGCTGTGTCCACTTTTATCTCAGTCCCTCCAGCAAGCAGCCGATCACTGGCCTGAGTCCTGGGCATGTGCCATGTCCTTTTTTCTGAAGTGTGTTTCAGGCGATGAAGCCTCACCTAGCCCTGAATCATCTACTTGGGGATGGCCTTCAGCCCCCATTGCATCAGCACCCAAAAAGGATAGGAAATAAAAGAATTAAATATCCAAACACAAGGAGTTGTAAAAAGAACAGGTCTAAGGGAAGTAGACTGAGTCAGTAAAGGTAAACCTAGAAATGGTAGGAATTTGTGAAATAAAAACCAAGATGGTCATGAAGAGAATATGTATTTGTATTTATTATAAGGCTCTTACATCTCCAATTTTTAATATAGAGACATACATTTCCTATTATGGAAAATTATCCAATAAGAAAAAAAAAACTGAAGAGACTCATTTTATCCTAGAAGAAAATGAGAAAGCTCTTATCACTGGCCCAGAAAGTTTCACAAATGATGTCTTTAACATGTTAGGTGTAGTTAGTAATTATTCCAGTTCTATTCAAAATGTGCCACAGCTCTGAGAAAGAAGGCCTCCATGTAATTGTTAAGAAGCTGGCCTAACAAAACCTGACCAAAAACTACAGACTCTCAGTGCAAAAATCCTAAATAAAATATTAATAATGCCTCTATCATAGAAGCACGTTAAACAATACAATCCTGCTGTATTTAGCTAAGCAATCCTCTTTCCTGCTCTCTTAAGATGACTGTTTCACACCTCTTGCTCAGACCTCCCTGGTTTCAGCTAATGGCCTTGCTTCTTGTTTCACGTGGAACAGAGGAGAAATTACATAGGAAATCTGCCCACCCAGTACCCGCGTGCCATATCCATTCTTTCCTGCTGGCCCCAGGGCCCCCTCCCTCCTGCACCATCCTTCCCTTCTCTAGTAAATGACTCCCATCAGCAGCAAACACATTGAAAAGCTCTCCTTGAGCCCACACCCCCCTCCAACTACTAACCCATCTCTCTTGTCACATTCACACCAAAGGTCCTTGAATATGTCCTATGCTCCCCAGCAATGCATCATCTCCTACTTAGGTTTTTAAATTTTAATTTCAGTTTTTATTAATTATGTATGCACAAAGTTGAAAGTCAAGAAGTTCTATAAGGATTATTAGCCAAAAAAAAAAAAAAAAACCAGACTTCTCCTTGTTAATCATCCCCCAGCTCTCATGATCCCCACTCCTCAAAATTAGGAATTTCTTTTGATTATTGAGAGTTCTTAAAAAAAAAAAAAACTTAAAATGCAAGTTCTTGGACTTTCAGTTTTCAGGAATTATCTTTGGGGAGAAAGATCTAGCTGTTTTCCCCAATTCTCTCCTGTTCCCCTATGGCTATATGTCCATCTGGGGGGGGGGGTCTCTCAATTTGTTTATATTGTGATTTTATTATTCCCACTTTGAACCCTTATATCATCGGTAAGCCTTTGTTTTAGATGGATCTATGTATTTTTAAAATTTCGGGTCCTTAGAATCTTGGAGAAGATCTTTGAATGAACTACACCTGGCCTGTGACAAGATCTTCATTCAGTTCTGTACCTTTTGTTTTTTTTTTCCTTTCAGTTTTTATTCCCCACTGATGCCTTAAATGTTTTTACGATGAAATAAAGTTGCACTATAAGTACAGAGAGTTCTCCCATCCCCTATCTCCTCCCCACTCCCCAGGACTAACATCCCACACAATCATAGTGCAGTTATCCAAACTAAGAAGTTAACTACACATTCTATTTGGTTTTCATTGGTTTTTCATCAGTGTCCTTGTTCTGTTCCAGGATCCTGTCCAAGATCCCACATTGCCTGTAGTTGCTGAGTCTCCCTAGAGTCTTCCAGTGTCACAGACTGTGTGACACTTCCTCCATCCTCTCATCTTTTATGACCTTGACACTTTTGAAGAGTTTAGCCGGTAATTCTGAACTGTGTCCTACTATTTGGGTTTGGTGTTTTCCCATGATTTATCTGGCATGGTGCAGCTTTGGCAAGAATGTCAAAGAAGTGATGTAGCCTTCTCAGGAAGTGCGTGATACCAACGTGTCTTATTACTGATGGTAATCTTGACCACTTGGTTAATTCTCTTCCAGTCAATAAATTTCTTGAAGATACTTTAAGACTATGCAGGCATCCTATGTCTCCTCAAACTTCCACTAATTTTAGCATCCCTTAGATCTTTACCTGTAGCAATTACTCTGGTGTTGAAATGATTTTCTATTTCTCATTCCTTTGTACATTTATTAATTGGAATTCTTCCATACGGAAGAGCTATCTCTTCCAATGCCAACATGCATTTGTTTCTGTACTTACCTGTGTGTGTGTCTGTATATATATACTTTAAAGTAATTTTATATTGATACCTCTGATTCCCATCAAACAATTTCTGGAAGGTGTTCAGGTAGTGTTTATAAGTTATATTCCTTTTTTTAAAGAGATTTTATTTTTATGTAATCTCTACACTCAACATCAGTCTTGAATTCACAACCCAGAGATCAAGAGTTGCATGCTCTACCAACTGAGCCAGCCAGGGGCCCCAATAAGCTGTATACTTTAATTTATATTTCACTAATGTGTAAATTGTTAGGAAATCTCATTCATGATATTGATAAAAAACTATCTGTCCCTGCCTCCCACTCTACATTTCTAACTGTTCTTTCTAGAATAAAGTGGTTAGATAATAAATACAAAACAAATAAAAATAAGTTTCCTTAAAACTGGAGTCTTTATTTAGCCATATTTGTGAATGGTGATAATCAGCATAAATTGTGGTGAAGAGATAAAATTCGGTTATATTTGTGGCATTTAGTGATTTATGTATTGCCACTAAAAGTGTTGACAAACCATCCTTGCATTATTGGAATAAAAAATAGTAAGTGGTAATATATTGTTCTAGAAAATAGCTGGAAATGACTTGCTGTGTTTTTTTTTTTTAAGAATTATCTACGACTCTATCTTCAGTTTTGATACAGATGTCTATAGCTTCTAGACATTAATGGAGCATTTCCATTTTTCTGTTGACCTCAATGGCCTAACATTAGAATTATGTTCTTTAAATCCAGGTAGAATTTAGCTATAAAACCATCCAGATCTAATACCTGTTTTACCTGATAGCTGTTTTAGTGCTACAGGACTCTGTGAGTTTTCTATGGCTTCTTAAAACAGTTTTCGCCCATGTACATTCTTCAAGTAATCACCCATATGCCCTAGTTTACAAATGTATTTTATTTGGGGGTTCACTCTCCTTCTCAATATTTACTCTTGTTTCTGCTCTTACTTTGTTCATTAAGCAGGCAAAGAGTTTATTTAATGGATCTTAATGAATCAGCGTTTCTTTTTTCTTCTAGGTTTTGTATTTCATTCAGTTGGCTTTTACCTTTATTTTGTTCCTATTATTTTATTGGTGTTTAAAAAAATTCTAAGATGGACAATTAGTGCATGTGTTTTCAGTCTTCTCTGGTTTTAAGGCAAGCATTTTCCTCTTCTAAATATAGTTACGGCATAAATATTTTACTGCTGTTTAGGTCATTGTTTTCATTTGTTTTATCTAGGAATTCCTTTTCCAATAGTGAACATTTGGGCTATCGTTTATTATCTTCCAAATCTTAGCAACTTATGAAATCCTTCTCCTTTAAAATGTATTTAAGTTGTCTTTGCAACCAGTCATGCAGTCAAGTTTATAAAGTTTCTGGACCACAGAAGGAAAATGTATATTATCGACGGATGGACACAAAGGTGTTTATCTCTTAAATCAAGCTTGTTAATATTAGCTTGATCATCTGTCCTTGCTGGTTTTTTTTTTTTTTTTTAATCAAGTAACCTTTGTGGGAGCTTTCGTTTTATAGATTCAGGTATGATGCTGTGTCCTAATTAAACCCCAAGGCCTCTTGCATCCCTTTGTAAACCAAACTACCATTCTGTACGGTTCTTCTTAATGATCTTTGATACTTTTGGTTTTAAGTTATCCTTTTTTTGAGAGAGCGAGAGAAAACAAGTGCTGGGGAGAGGGAGAGGGAGAGAAGCAGACTCCCTGCTGAGCAGGAAGACTGATATGGGTCTCGATCCCAGGACCCAGAGATGATGACCTGAGCTGAAGGTAGATGCTTAACTGACTGAGCCACCCAGGCATCATTAAATTATAATTGGAGATTAATTTTTTCTTTCCAATTTCTTCCAGTAACTCTTGCATTCTTGGGGGAGGGGTTGTAAACTTTGCTCTTGAAATATCCTCTTGATTTTAGGCTAATTTCTTGTAAACATTGCAGTTAGATTTTTTTGCTTTTCTAATGGGAGAATTATGTTCTATCCCTTCCATTTTGATTACATTTTTCTTTAATTTCTTACTTTATTATTTTTACTCAACTTTCTGTTTCAGTTTTCTTTTTCTTTTCACACCAAAGTATCAGAATTGACTCTGCACCTACAGGATGCTCTATTTGCCATCTGAACCCCCACGCATCACAGTCAAAACTTTTTAGGACACCTTGATTTTACCTCTGAGCCCCAAGGTTTTGCTGATATTTAAATATTTTCAATTCCAGACTAGGACAAAATTTTTCTCAGTGTACTTCTGTTTCAGAAATCCTTGTATTCAGCATCACAAAATCTTAATCAGACTTACACTATAAAATGAAACTACTGAATTATTTCCCTTCTTCATCTATGCTCTCCTGAGGTTTCCCTTGGGGGGATGCATATCTAAAAACCTTGCCTGTCCACAGTGTATTTCTGTTGTCTTCAAATGTGGGTGGCTGGAGACTGAGCTCTTTAGTCTTCCTAGTGCTGAAGAGGACAAGTCTGATGTTAGCTTTATTTTCTTAGTAGATAATAGGTTGGGAAGTCTAGCTTTTTATTTACCCTTGGAATTCCGAAGTGTTACAAGCACACCTCAGCTATTATGGGTGTGCTCCCAGACTACCACAGTAAAGCAAATGGCACAATAAAGTAAGTCAAATGAACTTTTTGGTTTCCCAGTGCATATAAAAGTTAAATGTATACTACAGAGTAGTCTATTTAGTGTGTGATAACATTGTCTAAAAAACAATGTACATATTTTAACTTAAAAATACTTTGTGGCCAAAAAATGATCACCATTATCTGAGGTTTTCAGCAAATCCATCTTTTTGCTGGTGGAGGGTCTGGCCTCCATCTTGCTGCCGGGTCAGGGTGGTGGTGCTCAAGTCTGGGGTGGCTGTGGCAATTTGAAAAGTCTGCTCCCTCCACTGATTCCTTTCACTTGAACACAGAGAGGCCATGGTAGGGTTATTCCTTGGCCTAATGTCAGTATAGTGGGTCTCGGGGAAAGAGACAGAATGGCTAATGGGTGGTGCAGTCAGAACACACACGTTTAAGTCCGCTGTCTTACATGCATGTGGTCCTGGGTACTGCCGACAGTGAAGAGTACCATCAAAGAAAGATTCCCCCCCCCCCCCAACAAAAGTTTTACCAGAATGTGGCAGAGACCGAAGTGAGCAAATGCTTTTGGCAAAAGGATACCACTAGACTTGGTCGATACAGGGTTGCCCCAAACTTTAAATTTGTAAAAAAAAAAAAAAAAAGGGGGGGGGCCAGTATCTGCAAAGTGCAATAAAACAAGGGATGCCTGTGCTAGAACTAACACCTTGGGGTGCAGTGCGTCTGCTGTTCACCCCTTCGGGGAATCAAGTAAACCCTCTCGAGCAGCAAGTAAGAGAACGTTCCCTCTATTAACTTCCACTAATGGCTCCCTACCCTCTGTTCCACTTTGCTCTGGGGGACATGCTTGCATGTAGGTCCTTGTATCTGTTCTCTGAGCCTCCTTCATGGTGGTATTGCTCTGGCTGGTGAGCCGTGTCTTCCATGTTATCTTTTGGGTCACTAATGCAGATCTCTGTTGATGAGCTGAATTTTTAAATTCAAGAAATCAGGTTTTTGTTTCAAATTCCAGAAAGTCTTTTTTCAGTGCTCTATTTAGACATCCTTGAAAGGTCTTACGACTTGGATGTTAGGGTTCTCTTTAGATGCTTCCGATGGCTCAACTTCAGCTGCCGGCCACTGGTACCAGGGCTCCACCTCGGTCTGTCTTCCTCTTATTGCCGTGTGCTAGGTTTTTTCTTTGCTACTTCACGCTCACCGTCTTTGGTCTGTCCAGTAGTCACATCAAGTTGGTGGGGCTTTGTGGCAGGCACCGAAGTCTCTGCTCTTTGGGATCCAACTGGCAAACACTAGCTGCACAAGGAGGGTCTTCCCCAGTGTAAAGAAATCTTGACCATCTGCCAAAACTAGGACAAGCTCAGCGTCAGGGTGCCGCTCCCCGCCCTGGGTCTCTAGAGCCCTTCTGCAAAGGGCTTCACACATCTCTTCTGGCTGAGCCCACACTGGGAGCCTCAGCATGCTGGTCTTTTCCCCCCCTCAGCTCCCAGGCAGCACCATCTGCCACAGGATTAGGACTCAGAGATCCCAGGTACTGCGAGCTTCCCATTGATGATGATGAGGATGCATATGCAAGTTTTCATACTTTATCCTGTCCCCTTCTTCTGAATCCCACAAGTTAAAATCATTTGAGGGGAAGCCCTTTTTCAGTTAATGGTAAGACTGGATATAATACATCAGCTTAAAAGAAACTACTTGCAGAGAGCAGTTCAACATGCTTTCACAAAGATGCGGGGTTTTTTTCCTTCTGACTAGTATCCCGTTACTAAATCTCTAGGCCCAGGAAATAATTTTTAATCAAAAAAAGGTTTATGAAGACCTTCATTATTTATAAAGTAAAAAACGGCAAACAACCTAATCGTCCATCCCTGGGAGAATGGCTAAGTGAATGAGGGACCCTCACCTGATGAAACAGGCATTCATGTCTTTGAAAATCATAACCTAGAAAAAGGCTTCAAGTCATCTCTGAAGTAGGTAAAGGGCACACGTTCGTGTGTATTGTATGTGTCCACCTGTGGATTTATCGTGCAAAAAGGAAATCGGCCCAAATGCTCCCCGTGGTTAGGTATGGGTAGTTTATGGGGATTTTTTTTCACCCTCTTCCTCCTTTATTTTACTACTTCTCAAGTGTAGTAGGTAATAAAATGGCGTTGAAAAGATTTTTTGTAAACCATATATGCCGCTAACAGGGCAAAGGACTGAGCATTGATAAATTGTGACATGTCAATGGCTTCTTGAGAAGCAGCTTGAAGTGCTCATTGACTGTTTTCTGGAGCTTTAAACTCCATCCAGCCCTCACTGGATCAATTACTGACTCAGAGAAGTCTTTTGTGAGGCTATTTACCAGAGTTTCTCCCTGGCATGACAGAGGATATGGTAATTACTAGAACAAGGTCTGACCTTCGGCAAGGAGAAAGCCCAGGTCTACCACACACCCCAGTGTAGCTCCCCAGAGACGCCTCGTCACACTGTGGGGCGGAAACTCCAAATGACACCTCTGAGTGCCTGAGTACCAGGGGACAGATGTGGAATTAAAGCTTAAAAACCATCCACTGAAATGAGGTTTGCAGATCTGGGCGCGTTCACATTCCCCTTGGCACCCTCCACCCTGCCCTCACTCCCTGCCGTGCTCCACGGGGTGGTCCCCACAGCCCCGTCCCAGGAGTCTTCCGACATGGGGGAAGTTACATCTAGACAAATACATTTTCTTTTAAAAGTTTCTCTGCTGTTACCAAATTATTTATAACGTTTCCAAGTTGTTTACAACAGCTTTGTAGAGCAATGTCTAGACCGAGGCTGCCCCATTCCCATCTGAAACCAAGTGTATCACATTTTTCCATGAAATGTCTGCAGATGGGCTTTATGTACACAGTGAGGAAATGCTGGTTGCCTTTCCCCAGGCAACAGAATCCCAGATCCTTCTGTGGCCCAGGGAGAGGTAAGCTGGACTCAGCCAGGGGTCTTCAAGCTTACTTATTCCATTTTACAGGTTTACCATCCTGCTAAATAAGCTGATCCCAGGGGTGCTTGGCTGGCCCAGTCAGTTAAGTGTTTGCTTTCAGCCTGGGTCACGATCCTGGGGGTCCTGAGATCAGGCCCCATGTCAGGTTCCCTGCTCAGCGAGGAGTCTGCACTTCTCCCTCTGCCCTCCCCACTGTCCCTGCTCATGGTCAGCCTCTCTCTCAAATAATATCCTAAAATAAATAAATTGATCCCATATCTGGGAATCCTAAGAAACTAACTAAATTAAAGAAGGAAAATAGTAATCACATGAAAAATTTCACAAAAGCCTTATTTCTCAGTGGATTCCATAAATGCCCAACTGGGGGAATGGTGATTAATCTATGGTCAGCCCACTCGATGGAAAAACCTGTCCATCATTTAACTGTTAACAGTATGAAAAGTGTTGATAATTTCACTTAAAGCAGTTCTCAACAAGGACAAGTTTGCCAACCGGGGGACATGGAGCGATGTCTGAAGATAGTTTGGTTGTTATACAAGGTCCGGGGATGCTGCTCAACAGTCCAAATGCACGGGGCAGCCCCCACCACAAAGGATGATCTGGCCCCAAATGTGAAGAATGCCAGAGTTTAAAAAAGAAGCTGGACACATGGATTTGTATTATTATTACACTTACATAAAAAAGGCACTGGCCTAGGAAGAGAAGGAATCAAACCAAATGCTTACTGGATCTATTCATCTCTTCCCCCAAATTATAAGACTGGATAGTAGGCACAATCCGGGTGTTGTGTGTGTGTGTGTGTGTGTGTTTAGCCATTTACACAAAATAATGTATTCTGGCTTAGGTCTTTTTAATGGACTTAAAGTCTTGGGCATTCTCACCTAGGACTTGACAGCTAACTGAGTTGTCCTTTCAGGACCGAATATTGCTATCACAGTAAGAATCAAGAAAGGTGATTTTTTTTTTTTTTTTTTTGGATCCATCATTCAAGGTTCGAGTGACTATTCACTTCATATGGAAACATTTATTTTGACTAAGTCTAAAGCCACGGACATGTCAGATTTGTTTCAGAATGGAAAACTTTGCATTATCCATCGCCTTATGCTTTCAAGACACAACTTTGTCATCAGGAGCCTATCTTCTACCAACAGAAGTGATACCTCTGGCTGTCACCGAGGTTCTTTGGCCACCAAAGAACTGTGCCTTTTAAGTGTTGCTTCCTGCTTTTGCTTTCTGTCTTTCCTTATCTTTGCAACCTCTTCCATTTCAATGTTGATAAAATGCTTTAAAGTGGAAAACTAGCAAGGTTGCAAAAACTGAATGTAAGGCAGACAGCTATGCAGAATGTTCTCTCCTCTGAGTCAAGTTCATGAATTTTTACTGCACGGACTATGGCTACAGCTGTTAAAAGGCATCTCTACCCCTGCCATCTCCCTTCCCCGTTGGATGGTTCTCAGCTCTATTCTGGAAGTTGCCAAATAAGCAACTTCCAAATCCCTGTGTAGTTCTTAGAGCCAAACAACAAGTGAGAGGCTGTGATTCCTCTACCCAGAGAACAACCGGGAAGAGAAAAGAAGATGCATATCCAGGTACAATGACCAAGGCCACATCAGCCCCTGGGGTCCAGAACCATGGTTTTTCTAGTTTATCCAAAGAGAAGTGGGGTGCCCACACACTCACCCAACCCATGCTGAGTTTTGTGGTAGGGAAATGGAAAGGTCTTTGGATTGGCCACATCATGGGGTCTTGCAAAAACACATGCCAAGTGGGTCCCATTCTGTGGGAGGGGCTATCAAGAGGATTGTGCAGCTCCAAAATCACATATCCAGATAGTCTCCCACTGTCAACCCGAGACCTGAACTATCCCAGCTTGGTGCTGCGTTCAATTGAGGCCAAGCCCTTCCCCCACCAACCCTCCCCAAACTGGTTCATCAAAGGAGAGACCATGTATCTTCAAGGTCTTGACAAAAGGACCAAGGTGGCAGGCTCCTCCAGGAGCAAAGAGAAGGACAAAAGTAGTGCCCATCCCTATGAACGTGTTTCCCCAGCACAGGCCACAACAAGGCCTTGGTGGATGCTCTCAGCCCTTCTAAGGGACTCCCAAGACCATTAGTGGGGGGAAAAGCACCCAGGAAAGATGAGCTTCTCTAAAAGAGCATTATCTTGCTTGACTCTACTTGCTGAAATGAAACTATACGGAACTTCCCAAGAGCTTCAGCTTTCCAACTACATGACCTACTCAAAGAATCATATGGCATTCTCCAAGGAAGGAAGGATGCTGGAAGGAAAAACCTGGGACCACGGAGGAATTCTTTTACGACGTGGCTTGTCCCGCTAGTGATTTCCCAACGGGTTTAAGTCCATCAGCCAACCATACCCATAGGCCATTTCCACCCCACCAGCAGAGACAGCTCAGGGAACCCCAACTGGCATTTCTTCACTCACCAGGACTGGCTGCATCTCACAGAAAACCAGGAGGGAAGCCAGCTCGATGTCTTCACTGTACCCGTTCTTCAGTGGAACAGATCTGAATCCTGCAGAGAATGGAAAAGCAATGCAAATACAGGCCATTAAAGTCAGACCTTAGCTTTCTTAGGGTACCCAGGGATCGCATGTCCAGTGCCAGGAGCAGGTAAGCTGGTGGCTGACATTCTGGAAACCAGAGGTCCCTTCTTGATGGCTCGGGAGAGGGGCTCCAAAATGCAGCCCCAATGGATGGGCCCACACAGAGAAGTGCAGTTAAAGATCTCAGCCATGTAGAAATGGAAATCATTCACTCGAAAGAAATCAAAATGTATAGAACATCACACATTTAGAGGGACTGCAGCTGTGGTTCAGTTCCCTAAGTCCGCCGGAGGCCAAAAGACTCACAGGAGTAATGCACCCTTGTATCCCCTCCTCCATGTCTGCCTTTACAAAGTGTAGGATCGGGGGGTGGGGGTGGGGGGCACTGTTTTATCCTGAAAGATTTCCAATAGGAGGAAATCTGTTCCTTGGCAGTCCATAGCAGTATTGATCCTCCTCTGAAAGCTTTTCTCTATTTATAATTAGGACACTCTTTTAAGTGTTTCTTATTATTTAGGGGGGAGGGTTGAGTTAGAGCTGATTTTCCCCTCATTAAGTAATGTTTAAGACGACACATCTCAAAAGTTGGTTGATTTGCTTGTTTTAATTTACTCTAAACAAATACATAGTAAAAACTGAAGTCTCGTTCCTACCTGCTCATAATCCCTTCTTTCAGAAGGAGCCACTTTGAACAGTATCTCCCCAAGATACTATCTTGAGTTTAAGTCACTAATAATAGTAATGTATGGTTTTCATTTAACATTGTATCTTGGAGATGATGTGGCCCTAGTTTGTCTCGAAAGCTTTTTATCTGCATTCTGTCTTCTGATTCTCCCAGACAAGCAATGCCTGAATTAGGGCACTCACACTGTACCCTCTGGCTTGTCCTGTTGTTATTATTACTTCTCTTGGAGAACCTTTAACAGTATCACTTGACTAATCCCTCTCTCCCTACCCACTAGGTTCAGGTGAGGAAGTTGATGTGCTTATTGCAAGCCCACACCTCCTCTCTCCTTCCTTCCCCTAATTTGGGTTAGCTGAATTATTGTCTCTACAAGATACTGCATGTAAATACCGTTGACCCTTGAGCAATGCAAGTTTGAACTGTGCAGGTCCACTTTATACACAGATTGTTTTCCAATAAGTATGGTAATGTAAATGTATTTTCTTAACATATTCTCTCCTCTAGCTTACTTTAAGAATACAGTATAAAATACAAAGTATGTGTTAATCGACTGTTACAAGGCTTTTAGTCAGCAATAGGCTGTTAGTAGGTTTTGGGGGCGTCAAGAATCCTAGGTGGCTTTTTGACTGCTTGAGGGATGGACATCCCCAACCCCCACATTGTTCAGGGGTCAGCTCTATTGTGTTTTTGTAACCGTAATTCTTCCACAAAGGGAGACTTGGTTATAAAGTTTTCAAACATACAGCAAAGCTAAGGTAATATTACAAGGAACACTTGTATACCAGCCACCTAGATCCTACCATTAACCTTTTACTGTGTTTTTTTTAATCACATTTATCCATTCCTCCATCTAGCATACAGGTGTATATATATTTCAAAGTGAGATGAATACATCTGTACACTTCCTCCTATATACGCTGGCACGCATCTCATGAGCTGGAGCTCAATACTTGTTTTCAGTGTCCTTCCGATTGAAAATTTGTGCATTTCATTGTAACTTTCAAATGTCCAGTGCTCGCCACCTTTTTATTGGACTTCTCTATCAGTGTTTTTGTTGACTAACCTTGTTCTCTCATTTTAATACCACCTCACGAGACATATAGTCCTCAAATGGCACATACTTGAACTCATCCATTCTTTGGTTTTACACTTGAGTGACAGTTTGGGTATAAAACTCTCAGGTCAAAGCTTTCCCCGGAGAGTTTTGAGGACATTGCTTTCCATGAATAGTGAAGTTTTCTGACCTATTCTCCCCTTGTAGGTGAGGTGATTTTTCTTGGCTTGTTTGCTGGTCCGGTTTTTTGCCTGGATACCTACAGCATTCCCGCAGTCTAGCCTAGTGCTCCTCCAGCTTTAATGTTACGGGAATCTTATTAAAATGCAGATTCTGCCTAGGGACTGGGATGGGGCTGAGATTCTGCATCTCTAAGGGCTGGTCGGGGGACAGTGTAGAAGAAGTCTGTCTAGTTGTTGATCGACTGTTCTAGACTGCTGGGCGCTCCGTGGTATCTCAGATGGCCCCAATACTCCAATGACGTGGCAGTGCCCTTTTGCTTAGAACCAACACTCAGCAGGTGCCTCCAGATTTGGAGAAGTGAGCCCCATCCCCACATCCCTCCTTTCAATGGCCAGGTCTCATTTCATGAGCGGCCTTCACACATCTTGGGGTTAGGGTAGAAAGGTGTTGCCCAGTTTCACCAGAAAGTTTGGTTCTGTGTTATCCTTGTTGATTTGGGTTGTGTCATAGATGAAAGGGAAATAGAGACCTCTTTTGAAGCATGGTCAGTATTTTGGCTTATTAGGAGTAGGGGGAGGCCTGCAGAGTAGGAAGAAGGTGGAGTGTGCAGTGAGACATTCTTGGGTCTGCAGCCCAGCTCTGGTCCTACAGGTGTGACCTTGAGCAAGGTAATTAACATCTCTAGGCCCCAAAACGCTCATGTTTAAAAAGGAGAGATGACAAAACCTCTTTCACAGGACTGCTGCAAGGATTAAAGAGTTTAAGGCACAAAACACAATAAATGATGTTTTCCTTCCTTTCTGAGCTCCATCTGGCTCAAAAGCTTAAGTGCATCCCTAACGACAATGGGAAGAGTGTATTTGTGAGTTCAGAAGGGTCCCAATGCCTTATGCGAAATTTCACTCCTTCCCTGATTATGGATGTGCCAGGCCTTGCTGGAAATTGCACAGGAACGAGACAAGGTCCTTACCATTCTGACGGCTGGGGGAAGGGTCACATTTTTCATCATCTATGACATATTGTTCTTTCAAAAAACAAAAGATTTCATTGATCTGAGAGAAAGAGAAAGAGAGAGGAGGAAAAGGAGAGGGAGGGAGCCCAACGCTGAGCTCTATCCCAGGACCCTGAGATCACGACCTGAGCCAAAGGTAGACGCTTAACCGACGGAGCCACCCAGGTACTCCTATTCTTTGTATTATAAATCTCCAAGCTAACTCTTAGCATTTTTTAGATTAACGGACACAATTTGGCTGGTAAGGTAAGGGAGGGTTCATCAACTCTGACCTCTCTCCAAGGCATGAGGAGCAACTACAAAGCTCACATCCCTTGTCCTTCAAGAGGACATGGTTACAAGGTCCTGACAGAGCAGGACGAGCCCAGGGGAGGTGGGGTAAGAAGACACAGTTACCATAGAAAGAAATCTATCTTAAGCTTTGTTTGTCTGGTATTGTAAAAGGGCACATTACAGAATTGCAGCTTTGCAGCTGGGTTTAAAGTACCTGATGGAGTGGGCAAGTTAACCAAGAGGGGTTGCCAAATATCACACTGTGGGGACTTACACGTGAATACTATATCTTCATAATGTTCTCTAAAAGTTCATCTACTCCTGCACTTAGGAATTTGTTTCCTGGATGGTAAGATGAGCAGCCGAGCTCAGTCCTCTCAAAGTGCCCGCTGAGGAGCTGGCAAAACCTGCACCTTCCTGCCCAACCCCCATCCACAGGGGGAGCCGAGCGCCCAGGAACGGGCCCAGCGACCTGCATTTTCTAAGTACCTGGCTAGCTGGGCAGGTACCGGAAATGATCAGATTTAGGATACTAGGAAAGGTAGAAATTTAGGGAATATCTGATACAATTCAAGTTTAGAAAAAAAACAAACGAAACAAGACACAAGGTTTCCAAACAACATCAAGAAAAAAGCCTATATTGGTATATAAATCACTAAAATGAGTGATCTGTTTCTCTTGAAAAATGATCCTTGGGGAACAGTGACCTCATGAGGAGTCCAGAAGGATCTATGATCTTACGGCTCATGCCTCAGAAATGCTAAGGAAAGGGGCAAAGAGAATTCAGCATCCACTGGAAAGGGGCAAAGAGAATTCAGCATCCACTGAGGGCCTGTTTGTCAAACGTGACACACACAATCTAGCAGGAGAGTAAAAGCAGAGCAACTACACAAGATAAGGGCAGCCACATTTACAAAGCAGCATCAAGTTCATGTGTCCCAAATCTCCTCCCTGGGGGAGGGGAAGGGGTCTATCTTACTGCATTGGAGGGGATGGGACTCAGAGAGCACATGTGCATGCCAGAGCGAGCACGAGCGGGGTGAGAGGGAGAAGCAGGCTTGATCCCAGGACCCCGAGATCATGACCTGAGCCACCCAGGCACTCACAAATGGAGATTTATTAACCATTCCATGGGAAGAGGCAGATCTGAGACTGCTCAGAGCCCTTTTCTTCCCACCCGGGCCCAGTGCTGGCCCGGCAGAGTGGGAGATGCGTACCGCAGCCCCTAGCCTTTCAAAATGAGACCTGACTACACTGCCAGGTGGACAAGCCACTAAGCCAGCTTTGCACACAAAGGCCTGACTGAGAAAGGTGCAGCCTCCCCACCTTCCCCAGGCTGGATGCCTGCTCATGGTGACAACCTTATGTGATCAGCTGTCCAAGCCACCCAATCAATTTTGCAACAATTTAATAAAAACCAGGAAGAATGCTTCATTCTTTCTAAAGCCAGCAGCACAGACCAAAAGTGATGCTAGCCCAAACAGAACATCTTAATTAAAACATCTTACCTGACTTGATTCCTTTGATGGGGTAAGTGGCGTGGGCAAGGAAGTTGGGATCACTGAACATATCTTCCTCGTAGACCACAAAGCGCAGAAACGCCAGGTTGGGGTCATAAATTTCAAAGGTCACTTTGTCCTGTGTTGGAGCCCAAACAGGGCTTAGGCCATTGTCATCTGGAAGGAGATCAAGGCTCAGCAGAGGCTCCACTGGTCCTACCCCCTCCTGGTAAAACCACCTCTCTTAGCCCTTGGCTTTTGGAATCTCCTTAGCAGCCCCATAAATATGCATCAAGGCCGAGATCTAAGAAATACTTATTTTTCCAGTAGCAGTCCTGGAAAAGCTGTTGTCACAGGTCTGGCCCTTAGTAAGCAGAGAAAATGCTATGGTTGCCATCTCGGTTCCCGGGGCTAGGGCCGGGCTGGGAAAGCGGGGTGCACGGAGGTTTGGAAGAGATCAGAGCAGGGAGCTATACCGCTCCTCTGGACAGGGAAGTGGGTCTGGCTCTCTGAAGAGGTAGAATGGATGAGGGTTCTGGGGTTGTTGGGGTGAACCAGCCTCACGGAGCAAGGGCAACAGCCGCCCGCCCCCCCGCCCCTGTGAAATGCCAGTTTCACTGGTACACACGGGAGTCATGCACCAGGCTGCCTCTTAGCAGGGGCAGTGTTCCCAGGCCTTAAAACATGGACTGTTTCTTCCTAGCTGCAGGATCTCCCTCCCCTCGGAGGGATAAAATCGCGCAGGTTAGGCAGCAGCCTGGGGGGTCAGCCACACCCTCTGTGTCTCTGCTGCCTCGCCTTGGACACGGTAGATGAAGCAGGAGGGGGGGGGCCAAAGAGGACCCCCCCACCCTGGCTTCCTACCACAGGGGGCTGGCCCAGGACTCCCGATGTGAGTGACAGCAAAGAGCAGCCCTGGGTACCCGTCCAACTAGTTAATCATGGGGTCTTGTGTTTCCCTCCTCCCCGAGCTGAACTGTAACAAGCATGAGGGATGAAGGAAAAGCCCCGGACGATAAAAGTACACAGAATCCCCCAGAGGATGCAACTTACTCACAACTGTTGTCTTAAACTTGTTGTTGTCATATTCAGCTCCACATATTTCCACCTCCACAAAGGGACACGCAATACTTCGTCCAAGTTTGGGGAGATGGCGAGCCCCGAGAACCTAGGACACCAAAGGTAAGTACTGGCATTCTCCCCAATGCAGCTTAGAGCTCAGTCTGGGTGCTCGAGTCAGAGCACAGGAGGTCCAAGTCGGCCTGACAGCCCTCTGTGGGGACCACCCAACTGCTTCCCTTTTATGGATGGGGAAATAGGGCTGGAGAAGCCAGGATCGGAACCCTGATGCCTCCACACTTATAGACGTCCCCTGCGCACAGACAACCTCCAGAGACAGCCCAGGAAAGAACAGAGGAGAAAGTGGTATTTTTTTTCTTCCTTATATGAGAAATATGATTCAAATCTCTACCTTGCATGGTTTCCAAAAGAGGAGAAAGCTGAACTCTTACAAAGAGACAATACATTGTCTGAAAGTTGGATGCATTTTTAACAATTTTCACCCCCTAAAACTGGCCACCCTGGGGTGCCCTGTATTTCAAATCCTGAAACAGTGACTGGGTGTTGATGGTTTCAACAAGCTGACATGTGTCATGAGGCGGAGGCCTGAGTTACCTTGACGGACAGAGTCATCAAGATCTTCCTCTGGGACTCTGGTGGCATGGGGTCGTACTTCTCGGACCTCATGCTCTCAGGCTGGAGGACGTAGCCCGTCCGCCCGTTGAGTGAGAACAAGGCGTGATTCATCTGCATGTACTTGTCTGGGAAGGAAAGGGAACTGCAGCTGTAAGAAAAGGTAGCCTCTTGGGCCGGCGGTGCTAGGTGGGGGAGGGGGGGTGATTTAAACCTGTTTCCAAAAATAATTTCAGGCAGTTGTTAAATTATGCGTTTCAAAAAAAAAAACCCAACTGGTGAACACCATTCTAAGTATGACACTAAAACCTACTCAATGCTCAAAATTTCTTAAATTTTTTTTCTGAGAGTTAATTTTAAAATTTCACTTAAGATAGGCTGCACAAAAAAAAAAAAAGTTTTAACTCAAACGACAGGGAAAGATCCACAAACGAAAGCGTTCTGATGATGTTGCTATAAATACCTCCGCTCCGTTAGCGAGATGCAGTAAGAAGCATGAACCGTTTGCAGAAAAGAAAATGCTTCCTAAATACATGGGAAACTGGTTCACTTACTCATAAGGGAAGTCACTGCTGGAAAGGTATATTCGAACGTTTTCTCACTTGGCATTCCCACCCAAGGTCTCTCTGGAAGGCAGTGTGGTGAGGCCTCGGAGCTCAGGCACGACGGGTGCAGGTGTCCAGTGGGTCACCTCAGGAAGTTGGCCCAAATGCCAGTGAGGTAGGACTGAGCCTGCACTCTGAGCTCTCGGTCCCGCCCCTGGCCTCCCCCACCCGTGAAGCGGTGCTCATGTAAGCTTACAGAGGGCAGGGCCGTCCGTAAGAGCAAACGAGAGAAGCGCCTCGGTGGGGGAGACCTGTTAAATAGATTAGGGTTCCACTCAATGGAATCCTGCACAGGCTTTAAAAGAACATAAAGGAGATTATTGATGCACAGACCCATCAACCAAAGAGCACAGCACTGTGATTTATGCTGCTACCACTGGTGTCAAAAACTTTTGCATGTGGGCTTTTCTCAGCAATGAACATCTCCGGAAGAGTCTGTGCATGAAGCCCTCAAAGAAGGATGGGCCAGGAGAAGAGCTCCCTGAAGACAGCCACCAAACACCTGGATCCAGCTGTGCCTGAAGCTCAGTGCCAACTCCTGGACTTTTTCACTACATGAGCTCAAGTGCTTCCTTTCTCCCATAGCCACCCTGCAACGTGTTGGTCACCTGCCATCGCAGAGCCTGACAGATGCAAATGCCCCATGTCCCGCCATCACTCCGTTCAATGGCTGGGCCTCATACCAGCATGCTGGGTGAAACCTGACGGCTTCTGGGACAGCCGGTCACACTG
Source organism: Leptonychotes weddellii (assembly GCF_054177405.1). Classification (NCBI taxonomy): domain Eukaryota; kingdom Metazoa; phylum Chordata; class Mammalia; order Carnivora; family Phocidae; genus Leptonychotes; species Leptonychotes weddellii. Next base: position 5,988,708 of record NC_138384.1, read on the forward strand.
GTGGCCCCAGCAGACTGGGCCTGGAGCGATGCCACCAACAGTGCTCCTGTACCTGGAGTCTGGAAATTGAGTGCCACCATCTGGGACCCGCACAGCCAGAGGCGAAAGGGGTCGTAGTTGGAGGAGTCCACCCTCTGTCCCTTTGGGTAAACACGGGTCAGGCCCTTCTGATTGTATTTCAGGAGGTCGATGGGTTTCTGCCTGACGACACCGTCCGCCTTGGTCTCCACAAAGGAGCGGATTTCTCGGAAGTCGGGGTTTTCTGCACACAGAGAGGGAGACACCATTTACTCCATCTGATGCACTTTCGTAAGGCTTGCTGCCCCCGCTGGATGCGCAGGTGGTCAGCTGAAACCAGGAACCTCAGAGCCAAGAGAGCCCAGTGGTTAGGATGCTCTTGCCATAACCAGTACGGCTCTGGGCCCTTGCCCTCCGAGGATCCCAGCATGCCCACTGGCTTTCACTCTGGGATCAGTGTAATTTACTTCTTGTTTAAAACCACCACCAGGCTTGTGCCCGAAAACACCAGAGTGGTACAGTTACAGAAGGGGACACGGTGGAGGATGGCCGGAGGGATCAGCAGGAGGAGGGGATCCTGTGCAGAAGATGGGTGAACCAGGCACCACGGGGGAGGAACAGTCCACTGCCTGCAGGCAGGGGTGGGAGCAGAGCGGGTACAGGAACGTGCACCTGTGCGGGCGGCCCCTAACCCTGCTGAGTCCGGTTCTGAGGGACCCGCCGCCCAGTAACTAGGCTTCAGTGCTGTTTCTCTGGTCCTCCGTCCTGGAATCAGAGATGCTTGAGATCAAAGGGGGAGGCAAAGATGAACAGGATCTTATTAGGGCAAAGAATTTGCTCCTTTGGAGATTGGAGAAGATTCATTTTTGAATCCTTCTGTGGCAAGCTCCACGGCCCCCAAAGCCTCGAGGTCCTGCTTCCCGGAGCCTGTGACTGTAACTCATCTGGCAAAGGGACTTTGCGGATCGGATTAAATTAAGGAGCCTGAAAGGGGGAGATTATCTGGGCCCTAAAGGTAGGGTCTGTGTATTAGAGAGGTAGAGGGAGATGTGACCGCAGGCCAGGGCATGCCGGCAGCCACTAGAAGAAGCAAGGCCTGGATTCTCTTCCTCCTGAAGACCCCAGAAGGGCCCGTTTCAGCTGCACACTTGCCCTAAGGACAAGCTCCACTTAGAGCCGTGGAAAAGAAACAGGAGTCTCTCATTTTGCTCTCTGACAGCCCCTGACTCCAAAGGAAACCAGGCTTTGCAGGGAATGTTTGGGGCACAGCCCAGGGAGACCATACCTAGATTGTCCTTGGTCTTGCTGGTCGGCTTGCAGTAGACCACCAGGTCCGAGAGCTCGATGGCGATGGACTGGTTCTTCTCCCAGTACTTCATGTTGTTCTCCTGTTGGAGCCAGCCCCCAGTGTCAGCCCTGAGACTGGCCTGCATTTTCCTCCCCGGGACCCCCCCCCCTTTTGGCCCCCTGCAGGCTCAGATCCTTAATACAGTTGGAAGTGGTCCTTTGTCCTACCCCTCCTCTCCTCCCTTCCGAAATTCCTACGTTGTTTCCACCCAGAACTGGGGGCTAGCTGGGTCCCTGGGCATGGCTCCCAAGAACAGGGGTGGGGCTGAGGGTCCCCTTTGTCAGCACCCCACTCTCCTCAACCCTCTGCTCTCAGACTCCTGCCCCACCCAGTCCCCTAAAACCACATTGTTAGAGTTCTCCAAGCCCACGACCTCCCAGCCTCGTGGGCGCTGCACATCCTTGTTTGAGCCCCCTCATTGCTGCAGGGCGCCTCTGCCCTCACCCATCACAGCTTGTGACGAAAGCTCTCCAGGCCCTCAGCCCCATGCCATTTCCCCTTGGAGGACACACTATGTGATCGATCTCCATCTGTATAAGGATGAGTGCTTGCTTCCCCCTAAACCAGACCACCGTCTCAGGTTTCCCCAAATTCTGCCTCTTTCTTCCCCTGGCCAAGGGGGAGCCTGGAGAGAAAATTACGTGCAAATGATACCCTTCACCATTTCCAGGGCTGCTTAGCCTCAGGCCTCACACACTACGTGTGTGATGGATATTACGTAGGGTAGCCCCCATCTCCCCTCAGAGGTAGAATGTGTGCCCATTTTGCAAAGAAACTGCAGTACAGAGGCTGAGCAGTGTATCCATGCTCCACGGCAGGCCAGGGACGAGACCAGATGCTTCTGCACTGGACCTCACCCTTGTTAGCACCTTGCTTTGTCCTTTATACATCATCTCCTGGAGAAGATTCCTCTAAAATGCCCCCAAGATCACATCCTGGGTCCCTCTGAACCACAGCAATGACCTCCTGCTCTCACACTGTACACACCCCCCAAATCATCCTTCCTCTGCCAGTCCATGAGCTCACTCCTGCTTCTGGGCTCTACCCAAATCACTCCTGCTCCAGGAAGCCTTCCTGGTTAACTCCAGCCAGGACTAGGAAAGGAATGGGGCCATGCACCACTCATGCCTAAAGCTGTCCCCACGGAGCCATGTGCAGGTATCAAGTGTTCAGGGGGACAGCTGGTGATTAGGTGAGAGAGGCTTCCTAACAGGTGGTTAGGACAGCAGGAACTCGAATCAGACATCAGCTCAAACGCTGGCCCTCTGTTTACTGGGTGTGCCCACTGGCCACATTGAATAATCTCTCTGTGCTTCAGTTTCCACAACTAGAAAATGAGGCTAACTGGAGTATCCCCCTCCTAGAGCCACTGAGATGTAAGCAGGGAGCCCGCTGCACCCTACCAGGTGTGTGGAAGACCACAAATGGTGGCCCCTCAGACCACCCCACACCTGCCTCCCCTAAGGACAAGAGAATTGCATACAACAGGGTGGTGGGACATGTCCCACCACTGCTGAATTGTGGAAATTTGGCCTCACAAAGCGCAGAGCTGTGACAAGTCATAGGGTGCCCCCCCTTTTTTCCCCAACCTCAGCAGAAACCAATGTCTGTTCAAGATGAAAGAGCTCTTCCTCGAAATTGGGTTAACAGTTACTCTCCGGACCCGTAGGTTTAACCCAATGGGCTGTCTCAGAAGTTGAAGTCACAACCCCCTTCACGGGCCAGGCTTTAGGAAACTCACGAGACAGATCTTGGTGACTGGTCTTTTGCCCTCCATGGTCAAGTCACAGAGCCCCAAGCAGGGGGTCGGGGACAGACAGGACGATAAGGCCAGGGCCAGGAGCTGGCAGTGAGCTGGGTGTTCATCGTGTTGGTTTCCTCAGGGCTGGGGGGCGGGGGGGGGGGGAGCTCTTCCCTGTTCCCACACAGCTCCTTGTACAGCTGGTGCTGCCCAGGGGCGGGATTTGGAATTAGGCGGGTTCTGCTGACCGGTGTTTTCTTAACCTTCACACGTAATAATGAGAATTAGCAGACGTAAAAACCAATTAGAGGAGGAATGTAGATCAGAAGCAGAGAAGCCATGAAGAGCCAGGCTTGATTTCAGAACCCTTCCTGCGGGGGCGAAGAGCCTTCCAGTGAAGTTGCATTTCTCTCTGGTAAGAGCGGTGGTAAGCGCTATGCGGGGTCAGACAGACCCCAAATGATCACTCTACCCTGAGCCTTCTGGAGGTTCAAACTAGCCATAGCCTCTCAGGGGACCGCCAGGGTCCCTTTCCTCTCCATGACCGGCACGCCTACGGCCCAACCCCAGTCCATGTCTTCCCTGTCCTCCCGAGCCAGGACCCCAGCCCCCCACCTCTGCAGCATGAGCCCAGCTGAGCCAAGTGCCCACCTTGGTGTCCATCTTCCAGGTGATCTCCCGGATGCTCTGAAACCACTCGAAGAGCTCTTCCACCTTGTCCGTGGCAAACTCCACTGGGGGGTCGCCCTGCTTCTTGGGCTCCAGGATAAACACGAACGGCTTCTGGTTTTTCCCCTGGGGTGCTTTCACTTTGGGAGAGAGAACAGTGAAAGTCCTGAGTGGCCTGGATGTGAAGGCCAGACTTCACGCCGCCCCAGCCATGTCCTGCACAAAACCAGCCCAAATGCAGCAGCTACAGGCCTGGTCCGTGGGGACGGGGGCGTCTGCCTTGTGGTAGGCACGGTCTGGCCTCTCCCCTACCTCACAGCCTGAGAGTGGGCCGAGTTGTGTTCCCTCGGAAGTTCTGTCTGCAGCCTAACGCCCGTACCTCTGCAGGTGACCTTACTTGGAAAGAGGATCCTTGCAGATGTCCTTAAGGATCTTGAGAGGAGATCCTTCTGGATTTAGGATTTCCCAATCCAGAGAAAGGAGAGGGAAATTTGAGACACAGACACAAGAAAGACGGCCCCCAAAGACAGAGGCAAACATTGGAGTGTTGGAACCACAAGCCCAGGAGCGCCAAGGATCTCCAGCAGGCACCAGAAGCTAGGAGACAGGCAGGCGATAGATTCTCTCTGCAGAGAAATTATTTTCTAGAAAGAAAAGGCCACGGGAGGAGAAATTACGTGCTCAGTAATATCATTGGTTAAGGTCTCTGAGCTCTTGTAGGCCAGGCAATATTTTAAGCAGATCACATGCACCGGATCTCATTTAACCCCTATCACAACCTTTTAGGGGTACTAATCGTTTTATATGCATGTTACAGGCGAGGGAACAGACTCACTGACGGCAGCCCCCTCCCTGCCTGGGGCGCTTCCAATGCCCAGCGGTGGGGGACGTGGGTGTGAATCCACGCTCCGCCCACGTGTGTACGTACCGACATTGTAAGTGTTGAGATCCAATATTCCCCTACAAAGAGACCCTAAGGGATTGTCTTCAATAATCTGTGAAGAAACAAGACATAACTCACGTTAGTCTTAACAGGAAGAATAAAAAGACAACCAGTTTTCCAGGGCACACCGTTTAGCCGAGACACAGCCTGTGGAGCTGTTTAAAATGCATTTTCATTACAGGATACATCCGTGGGGAGAGCGCTCAATAACGAAGCGTGTTGCTGATGGGGACCCAGCGGCGAGCAGGTGCCCACAGGTTCAGCGGTTCATTTTCCAGTCTGTAAAAATGAGCCCTGTGAATTCTAGAACAGGTTCTGAAACACTTCCCATGGATCTGGTTTCAAAAAATAGCCTCGACCTTCATGAAAGGGGGCCAGCTAGCCTCCTGAAGCCCAGCTCAAGAACCTTCTGTGGCTCCCCATGTCCTAGGGGCATGATGCCTGTCCTAGGGGCATGATGCCCATGCTCTGGGATCGGCCCTGGCCAGCCTTCCCGCCGCACCTGCCACTGCACGTTTGATGCATCCCAGGGCCCGGGTGCGACAGAGAAGATCTTGCTCTCTGGCCAGCTGGGAGAACCACATCTGCTCATTGCGTGTACTACCCCACCCCCACCCCCACCCCTCCACCAGGGAAATGCTGGCTGGGGAGGGGGGTTGAGGGGTCGCATCCCTGCCTCTGGCCCAGCACGCTGAACACAGCCACGGTCCCAGCCCCACACCTTTGTTTCGGCTGCACCTCGCACTGGAATTTTGCCAGCCTTGCTGGTGATCTCTAACTTGACTTCTAAGGCTCAAATGTCCATTACTCCATGCAGTCTTCCCAGATTGCCCCAACTCCCCTAGGAAATGCCTTGGGCTCAAAAAGGCCTTAGAGTCCTCGTTACAGAGAGTCCGTCCTTGGTGCAGGGGGTCACCTACCCGCGGGTGCTCTCTGGGCCTTCTGGGCGAGAGGCAGCGAGGGGACCCAAACCATGTTTGCAATGTCACCAGGAGGGCCGCATTCACCGCCACTTAGGCCCGCCCTGCTTACGCACACCAAGCACGTTCGGGAATGTCTGGTGGCCACACTCAACTTGTTTCAGTTGCAAGCTGCTTTAAGCAAAGGACAGATTCCCCATTTGGCCATTTTCACTCCAGAGGAAATTCTCCTGCCTACGCAAAGCCTTCCAGCCCAGCACAACCTGATTAAAACATGACGGGCTTGTCACCGTGACCTTCACCCACAACTGTGGGGACAATCCCAATTTCCCTGTCACGCTGGTGTCCCTGTTCCGCTGCTCCACAGGGACCCCACGGCAGCAGCATGTGCGACACAGCCCAGCAGTTTCCTCGAAGAACAGGATGGGCAGGTCTCCCCATGCGGTGACCCGGACTCACCTGCTTCTCCAGCACCTCCACATCGACTGTTGAAATGTCCTCGACGTAATTGGATGGGAAGTACTGCTGGATTCTGGTCCCATAGTCGCCTTTCCACCTAGATGAAAACAGAGGGCATCCAAAGGCCTTCGTGGGGCCGCATTACTGATCCCTCGCCGCTGGTTAGATCCCAGCCGCTGCGGCGGGGGGCGGAGGGGGGAGGCAGCAAGTGGCCAAGTGACCGAAGGGGGTGATCATTATCTGTGACAACCAAGCACTTCCAAGGATCCTCTGCTTTTTTTAACCAGCAATGCGTGAGTGGAGGGTCGGTGTCCTCCCCATAACACGATTCTAATGTTTAGTCAAGGACACCAAGAATTTCAATGCTTTAGGTGGACATCGGCGGCCATTTGAGGCAAAAGCTCAAGTCTAGAGCAGGCTCAACCCCATTTCAAGGAGGGCAGTGAACTTAGAGCTAAGGAAGGTTCTGGAGATAGACAGCCTGCAATCAAATTCCAGCTCCGCCACCAACTGTAAAATGGGAATAATCCCAGTGCCTCCCTCAGAGAACTGTATTGGGACCAGAGGATTCCGCATATGCTGAGTGTTTTTAACGGTGCCCAGTATACAGTAAGCGCTCAAATAATGTTCTCATTACTCAGCTAAAATACCGCTCCCCTTGACCTTCTTCTCTTCCCTGTGACAGCACTGGTAACAAGAGACACAACTGATCTATGTACATGTCTCAACTCCACCAAGCCGTGGTCACCTCTAAGGTTCTCCCCACAAGCAGCGCCCAGGCACACGGGGCCACTCCCCCCAACTGCCCCCCTTTGGGTACCGTCTGCAGCCAGGGGGCTCTTTCCAGAAAGTATGTCTGACCACGCCACACCCATAGCTCCCAGAGTCTTCAGAATCAAGCGTAGATGCTTTAGCCTGACCCCACGGACTCTTGGACCTTAACACCTGCCCCTCTGCGACTCAAGCTTGACCCTCCTCCTAGACAGCCTGTTGCCCCCACCCTTCTGCCCCTGCCGTGCTGCCTAGCTTCCATGCCTTTGTCCATGCCCTTTGTATCTAGCTTGTCCCTACTAACCAGCTGAGACTCAGCTCAGGCATGCCTCTTCCAGGGAGTCTTCCCTGACTGCTACCTAGACCAAGTGTTCCTCCTCTGTGCCCCTGTGGCATCTGTCCCCACAGCTGGGAAGGCAGTCTGCCTTTTATATAACTTCTACCTCTGTCTTCCCCACTGTGTGAGGCCTTTTCTTGATCTTAATCGAATCAGTCCTCAGGGGTGGTGGGAAGCACTTAGTAAATGTTTGCTGACCTGAGTAAGCAGAGTGAGGACCGACTGACCTGTGGCCTGGTGGAAAGAGAGGCCTGGCAGACATCCTCATCCCCTCCGTTTCTCCAGACCCCTTTCAGGCAAAGACTGGCTATATCCATGGTGACCATATGTACCATTTGCCCAGAATTAACTTCATACCTGTTGTCCAGGTGTAATTACTGACAGTCACATTCCTTTTGCTCTAAAATGCATCCCGGTTTGGACAAGACCAATTCAGTGCCCTAACCATACGGGCAGCAGGTTGGGAGGACGCCCAAAAAGGTGGACGATGCTCCACTAGATGGTGCTGTTGCCACCAAAGCGAAAGAAACCAGGGGACCTGGGCAGGCAGTTCACCCACAGCCCCTCACCAAAGGCACTTACACCAGACTCTCAGCTCATCTCAAGAGCCCTGGAAATTTAAAGCACCCCACTTCAGACGTGTGGAAAGGCAGGAGGCAGTTCCACACGTGGAAAAGTGTGCTTTAAAGAGGTCTACCCACAACTTGGTAAAAGTCACCCACACACACAGCACTGGGGCCTCGACAGAGGCAGGGTACAGGACGGGGCATCGTGGGTCCAGGGGACACCCGAATTCTGGCCGTGCCCCTCAGGGAGAGACAGGTGGACACCACCACCGTTGGCACGCTGAGGCTGGGAGCCTATGAGCAGGAGCTCCAGGCCCCCACCCCCAGCTTCAGCACATCACTCTGTTGTCACTTTTTCTCTTTTGACTCTGGGGATCCAGGTAAGATTTGGATTAGAAAGAGGGCATTCTCAAAAAAACAAATGAACAAACAAAAAACTTCAAAACCCCTGACCATGAGTCAAGTTAGGAGTATGGGCTTTGGAGTCAGAAGGTCTGGCTTCGAATCCCAGCCTGCTGGATGGCCCTGGCCAAGTTACTGTACCTGTCTGTGCCTCAGTCTCCTCATCTGTAAAATGCAGGTAACCTTTCAGGGTCACTGTGTGGGTTTAAGTGAGTTCTTTCAGATGAAGTTTTTAAAATGGTTCGTTTTTTTTTTTTTTTTTAAGGTTTTATTTATTTGACAGAGAGAAAGACAGCCAGAGAGGGAACACAAGCAGGGGGAGTGGGAGAGGGAGAAGCAGGCTTCCCGCCGAGCAGGGAGCCCGATATGGGGCTCGATCCCAGGACCCTGGGATCACGACCTGAGCCGAAGGCAGACGCTTAACAACTGAGCCACCCAGGCGCCCCTAAAATGGTTCTTGACAAAAAGAGGCCCTCTATTCAAGCTGCCATTCAGATCTCTAACTCAAGCCCCGCTATCTTACGGGAGAAAGGGATGCCACATTTGCAAGGTGCTTGTTGCTCTATGGTAAGAAATAATCCTACAGGGAAGCCTGCTTCTCCCTCTCCCGCTCCCCCTGCTTGTGTTCCCTCTCTCGCTGTGTCTCTCTCTGTCAAATAGATAGATAAATTCTTTAAAAAAAAAAAAAAATAATAATAATCCTATAAGACCACCTACCCGGGGACTTATGGATGGGCAGCGAAACTTTTTCCCAGGTGGAGAGGGAAAAGAGGTAGCTGAACGCTGGCACACACCCAGGGAGCTCTGGCCTAACGATGTCCCTGCTTCCATCCAGGGTAGGGCCACTGCACAGGACCAAGCAATAGCTTAAGAATTTGAATTTACAGTAACACACAGGCTCACATAATGGGAAGAGCCCGCAATAGTTCATAGCTATACAACCTAGGAAAGCCCCCTTTGCCACCTCTGTAAAGTGGGGGTACCCACAGTCAACCCCAAGAGTCATACCGAGAATCTGGAGAGACCACATATGAAAGCAATTACCACAGCCCTCGGCACCGGGGAAGGCCTCAGTAAGTGGTAATTTCTGCTATAACTAAAATAAAACTTAGTATGATGCGATAAATGGTTCTTAACGCTTTTCTGAATAGAGCAGGTCTTAAGCCACCTTCCCAGAGAAGGTACAAAGGTCAAAGCCAGCCCGGAACGACAGAGAAAGGGGGTCCAGAGCTCAGCCAGCACCTGAACCTCACCTGCAAGAAGGGATAAGTCAAGTTCATCCAGCAAGCGGCCCAGCCCCTCTCAGCCTTACCAGCCCCAGGGCTCCTTGGAGACGTTGTGAATGAGGGCCCCACGGCAGAAGCTCAGCTCATCGCTTCGCTTGGCTTTGTAGTCATACAGAGCTTTCACGGTTCTCTGAGGCTTTCAGGGAAAACAAGAAGGAGAAGGTCAGGCTGGGAGACAGAAGCAGAGAGGCATCTGCCTTGATTCTCATTAGGAAACAGGATGCTTAAGCCCGAGGTTACAGCGCCATCTGCTGGCAGAGGGCGGGCACTGCAGTGCAAAAAAGCCACCAAAATCACCAGGGAGAGGGGATGCGGACTGGCCCAAGGTCAACCAGCTGTTAAAAGTGGCTGAGCTCAGAAATCAATCAGTTAATGTGAGTTATTGCCATAGTTCATGATGTTCTGTAGGAAGCAATGTGGGTTCTAGAAGCTCTGCCATAAGAACTTCCAACCAGAGCTGGCTTTATCTGTGCATCTCCCTTCAAGGGTGGATACATCTTTCCCCCATGAACTTCACGGGTCACTGCCAGGCTCCAAGGCTGCAAGGTACAGCCAGTGGCAAAGGGAGGTGCCATACAATGGCTTGCATGAGGAGCAAGTCTCCAGCCTGACAGAGGGCAGCAGAGGTCCTAATGTCAGGTCCTTCGTTAACTAGAGAAACGAGCCATCCATCGGACGCCCAGGCTGGCAGGCGGCACAACAAAGTGACGAACAGCACATGCCTCCAAGCCTGATGGCCCGGGTGCAAATTCCAGCTCCATACCTTCCTAGCTGTGCAGTGGGCATAGAAACAGCACACCACACATGGGGCTGCTGAGCATTAGTGAGCTACCAAGTGCTTCGGACAATGCTTGCTATGTGGCCATCCATATGCCCGTTAGGACTGATCTAGTCATTCCAGTTCCAAGAACGCATCCGAAGGGAATAATGCAGAAGATGCCCAATGCCTCACATGTGAAGTTCATTTTAACGTTACCCAGAACAGCAAAGACTAGAAATGACCCATATGGCCACTGATGGGGATGCAGCTAACCTAGCAGACACCCAGAATATTCTGCAACATTAAAAAATTCTTTTTTTAAAAGTTAAAATTGCAATCCCTGTGTTTCACCTGAATTACTTGGCTCACCAGTTTTAGTAAGAATGGTCATGAAGAAAATGAGCAATGGAGAAACCCACACAGGACCAAGGCGCAGGTGAACAGAACACAAATGGCAGGTGTGCGGGGGCGGGGGGGTGGGCCTGCAAAATGCGTCTCCGTGCAGGCAAAGGCCCAGGAACGCAGAGAGCGACTGAGTTCGCACGGTGAGACCAGGGCTAATTATCAGTCTTGTTTTCAAAGTGGTGTTTTTTATTGTTAAACCATTTTCAATCACCGTAATTGCAATGATTTTATTTTTGAGGCGCTCCCCCTAGTCTGGCAGCTTGTGATCACGTTCAGCTACCATCGTGTTTCACTTGTCTCACTTAGTACAGGAAGATTTTCTCTACAACTTGGGTTGGTTGCCAGGATTTAAAAATGGGGGAGAATTCACGTAAAATATCCAGATCACTGGCTTGCAAAACCAGGAGACCTGGCCTGCTCTCTGGAAAGGTAGCAACTGAGTGCGAACAGGGCATAGCTGTCCTCAAGATGGGGTGTGAGTTCCTCAGTTTACCACAGTGTCCACCACCTGACATCCGGCTGATAGGTGGCCATGTCATCCTCACTACCGACGCCTTCTTCACTTCTAATCAAAGTTCCCTAATAATTTCACACACACTCTCCCCTTGCCCACATCCTTCCAAGCCTTCATTTCTTGCTGGAAGGGATTTGCATTGGCTGAGGATTATAAATCTAAAAGAAGAGAAGAAATTCATCTCTGGATTTCCACAGAGCCCGTCAGCAGGGCCCCTTCCTTAGCAAGAATTATACATGAACTGTGTGCCAGGTGCACCCCACCCCCAACCCAACAGAAAATTCGCCATTGTTCTTCCTCTGCGGTCCAAGCACCGTGTGAGCTGGAACCAGAGCAAGGAGGAGCTGGGGGCGAAAATTTAACACCCACGCCCACCTGCGTGAAATCACACCACCAGCCAGGGTGGGAACAGGAGATAAGGTGCACACTGCAAATGGGTCAGTGAACCAAACGGAATTTATAAACACCACGGGCTCAGTCAGTGAGCCAGAAACATCTGAAAGACTTTAAATCCAAAGCCGTTTGGCCCAAAGGTGGTTCATCAAACCTCAGAATTTTAGCACGACACCGTCGCTTTTAGGTGGAATTCTATTAAGCTCTTCCCTGAAACCCGATGTCTCATTGTCAGTCATCATTTTTTCTCAAAAAAATAAAACCAATTGGGAGGGGGCAAGTTTGCCCAAAAGTTCCCTTGCCCTGTTAGGCTGGGGGGCGTGGGGTGGACTCTGCCTCATTCTAGGGCCCGGGTCGTGGTGTGAACAAGAGGGCTAGCACCGTACCATGGAAGGGTTGATTTCACTGGGATCCACATACATTCTGCTGACGTCGTACAAAGAGTTTATGTCTCTTTCCTGAAAAAGAACAAAGCGAAAAAAATGGAAGCATCTGAGTTCCTGGGGCAGCCTGACAGAGAACAAGGGTTCTCGGCCACCCCCGGGCCGAAGAGGTGAAACCTCCCAGTTTCGTCGTGCCTCCTGGTAGAGACGGTAAAAAGCCGTTAAAAAGCTCCCCCCAAATCGGAAACTGCACCGCCAAAGGAGAGAGGCCCCTGTGCCGGCCTACGCTGTGCCAGGCACTGCAGTCCTTTGTGAAAACCGAAGCCCGGGGAGCAGTGCGTGCGGGAGCTCCCCGCTCGCGCCGTATGCCTCTCCCTGACCCACGTTCCATGTCCGCGGCGGAACACGGGCCACCCCCTCCAAGGATCTGCACCACGGAAACTGGCAAATGCCATAAACCTGGACACGTTACACATCTACCGGCTCACACTGAAGACCCACCCTGCCCTATCTGCTCTGTCCCTGTCTCTCCGAGTCCCCTCCGGGCTTGTGCCACAGCCGCTCCCTGACCTAGAACCGGCTTCCCCCACAGCTGCCCAGCCCCCACTGGTCCCTGCTGTCAGGCCTGGGCTCTCGTGCTCACCCTCCTCTGACCTTCTCCGACAGCTCCTAAGCTGTAGTACTAAGCAGCACCCACCCTTGTTCTGTTGGCTTCTCTGTCATCCTCACTGCCCGGGACAGCTTCTTTATGTGACTGCAAGCTGTCTAGCTCCCCCGTCCAGAACTAAAATGTCCCAAGGCAGGCTTTGGTCCACCACACTGCCAGGAGCCACAATCATTCCTGGCCCATGGCTGGTGTATCCTGAATCTCTTTTCAATACATCGATGAACCGGGACGCCTGGGTGGCTCAGTCGGTTAAGCGTCTGCCTTCAGCTCAGGTCATGATCCCAGGGTCCTGGGATCAAGTCCTGCATCGGGCTCCCTGCTCAGCGGGGAGTCTGCTTCTCCCTCTGCCTGCCGCTCCCCCTGCTTGTGTTCTCTTGCTCTCTCAAATAAATAAATGAAATCTTAAAAAAAAAAAAAAATCAATGAACCCATGTGACAGGGGCAGAGATAAGGTCTGTTCTCTGCTCAGAACCGTCCAGTGGCTCAGAATAAAAGCCAGCGTCTCCCAGGGGCCTGCCCTGCACAAAGCAGTCCTTACTTACATCCACCTCAACTCTGGCTCACTCAGCGCCGGCCACACCAGCTGCTTCTCTGAGCCTCCAGGCGTGCCCTCACCTCAGGACCTTTGTACTTGCTGTTCTTCCTGTCCGTAGCTGCACGGCACATTCTTCCATGAACTCTAGCGTCTGCTCAAATACCTCCTTCTCAGTGAGATCTTTCCAGAGCACGCTCGAGAACTGTAGCCCCTTCCCCATCACTGCATCCACGTCTCCACCTGCCCAGTTTTTTCTCTATAGTACGTGTCACCCTCTCACACACCATCTTTTTTTTTTTTAATTTATCTCCTTTATTATCTGTCTCCCCTACACTAGACTGCAAGCAGCATGAGGGTGGGCTCTTTGTCCCCAGGACTCAAAGCAGTACTGGACACATGGTGAGTGCTCAATAAAGGTTTGCTCGAAGAACGGACAGATGAATGATACTCCCCCAATCGCGAGCGAGTCAACCACCTACCATATTGTAGCGCTCCAGGAGCTCAGGCGTCACGGGGTAGCGCAGTCGCATCTTCCGGTAGAGCGCGTGTTTCTCATAGTAGCTGACGAGCTCCACGAGGCTCTCGAAGTAGGCGGAGGTCCCCAGCACAAAGTGCCGGCCATCCCGGTGGATGCGGCAATGCTTTACCTTGCCCCTGGCCCTGGAGGGGGGCAGATCACACAGAGTTGGCAACCGAAATCCCAGAAACCAGACAGTTGTTCTACAAGTCCCGCTAATTAGAAACCACCTAGCTCTCCATCGTGAGGGGACCAGATAAATGAACAAGGGACGGCCCTCCTGGGGAATACAGTGATGCGGGTTTTTTCAACACAGATACAGAAAAAGCTGTATCTTGCAAGAAGCACGGAGTGACTCGGGCGCCTGGGTGGCTCAGTCGGTTAAGCGACTGCCTTCGGCTCAGGTCATGATCCTGGAGTCCCGGGATCGAGTCCCACATCAGGCTCCCTGCTCAGCGGGGGGTCTGCTTCTCCCTCTTACCCTCCCCCTGCTTGTGTTCCCTCTCTCGCTGTCTCTCTCTCTGTCAAATAAATAAATAAAATCTTAAAAAAACAAAACAAAAGTAAAAAAAAAGAAGTACGGAGTGACTCAACAGCTGGCTTCTCTTGTCTGCCCACTCCGCCCGGCCCCAGTTACAGGACTTGACTTTGGGAAGGTCCTGGTGTCCAGATCAGGGTCAGCAAACAATGGCCCAAAGGCCAAATGTGGCCCCCGCTCTCGCTTTTGTAAATAAAGTTTTATTGAAACACAGCCACGTTCATCCACTTCCGTGTTGCCCGGGGCTGCTTTCACCCTACAGCGGCAGACGCTGAGTAGCTACAACAGAGGCCACAGGGCTCGCCAGGCCTGTGATATTTACCCTCTGGTCCTTTACAGGAAATGTTTGCTCATCTCTACTCCAGAACTCTGGGATTTGATGCCCAAATCCTTAAATCTTATCTTCAGTGGCCCGACTACTACAACCATGAATTTTTTTTTTTTTTTCCAAAAAGCAAACCAATCTTTTATTGCCTCACCCTGCTGACACAAGAGGTGGGAAAACCCCCCCAAAAAAACCCCACAATCTTCAGTCTTACTAGCTTTTATCAGCAAGAACAGAAACATTTGGGAAATTAAGCTTTGACCCTACCTTTACAGCCAAAAAGCATCTTCTTAAACTGTCTCAAGGCATAATTACAGTGAACTACTCATCTTTTAAAAATTTTACACGTTAGAGGGGTGCCTGGGTGGATCAGTCGGTTAAGGTCGTGAGATGCAGCCCTGTGTTGGGGTCCTGTGCTGGGCGTGGAGCCTGCTTGGGATTTTCTCTCTCCCTCCTCTGCCCACCCCGCCACCCCCCGCCAAGCTTGTGCTCTGTCTCTCAAATAAATAAATACACAAATTTTGCACCATAAAGACACTTTTTGTTTTAAAAAACACATACTGTTAAGCCATTTCTTCAGTAAGTCCTGTAAAAGTGCTAAAAGATTTCTGCTTCAGTGGCTTATTTGCAGTGATATTTCATTAGTATTTCTTTAAAAAAAAAAAAAAAAAAAAAAACACTGCTGAGCAGACAAGTTGCAAGATAAAATATAGTATGATCTCATTTGTATTTTTTAAAATTAAACGTTTAAAAAAGGGGAATCCCCACACACAAAATGGCACTGTATTTTCTATAGGTACATATACATGGAGGTCATTTTGGGTTTTTTGGTTTTTTGTTTGTTTGTTTTGGAGTCCACATGGAGACACCAGTTAGAAAACTGTGCTTTCCACCAGAACAAGGACCCAGATGGGAAGGACCACAGGGGGCTTAGCTTTACTGCGATGTCTTAATTTTTTGTAAGAATATATTCACGTAATTAAGAAATTTTAAACTTTTTACAAAAGCTCCCTAGGGCAGGGAGGCTCTAGGGCATGGAGGTTAGTTAAGAGTGGGGGTCAGGTTCCGGTTCCTTCTGGTAGCCTGACTGCACCTCTGTCTCCTTGTCCACAGTGCCGGGGATGGACCGTTCCTGTGTCAAGGCAAGTGTTAACACTGCCATCTGACAGCCCAGGCTAAGCCCTCTGCAATGTGTCCGGCACCCCGAGGGTAACCCATACATGAATGGCTAGGAAAACAGAACCAAGGCCAAGCCAAAACGAGCTTCCCTGGCGAGGGAAGAATCAAGAAGGGAGGCAGAACAGGGCTGAGCATGAATCGCACCTTCCAGCCCCCTGGCTGCTACACGCCAGTGGACGCTGTGACCTGAGGTCCTACTCAGCTCTGCCAAGAAGCCCCGGCTCCCATGTCCCACTGAGGTCCACTTCCCACTGATCACACCTAGACAGCAGCTTCATCTCTTTGCATAGACTTGAAAGCAGACACCTGTCCTCTCCTGTAGGGATCTATCCCGTTCAGTCTGTGTTCTCAGAGCCTAGAACACCACCTGGCACAGGAGAGGTAATATTGGGGAGGGGGGGCGAGGGAGGGAGGGAAAGTTCCTGCAGACCTGTGTTCTCCCTCTGCCTGGAGCACATCCCCACCTGGTCCCCCTAGGACCCCTGCTCACCCTCTGTCACCTGCCCGACCTCTCTCTGTGGCACTTACTGCACAACATTACAGCGATGCGTTTATGTGTCTGACTCTCCTGCCCCAGGCAACACTTCTCAGTGAGGGAGAGTGACACCCACCCCACACCCTGACCATAGTGGGTTAGAAAAAGTCTGTGTGTCCAGGCCGGGGGGGTGGGGGGGTCATCTTTGACTATTACAGTGGCCGCGCCCCCAACAGGCATGCAGTGGGTGGAGACCAGGGACGTTCACCATCCCAACACAATGGAAACAGGCTTCCCCTCCTCTCCTCCTAGAGACTCCAGGACCTCGTCACTGGCTCGTTCAGCCGGCAGGTCCTGACCACCTGCCGTTGGCAAGGCAACGCTAAGCAGGAGGGAACTGCTCCAGAGAATACGCGAGTAACGGGACATTTCTCATTCTCGTTCTCAGCCAACTGTTGGCCTCATGAGCACAAAGACTGGGCGGTTTGTATCACTTCGGTGTTTTTGGAGCCCGGCACAGAGCCTGGCACATAGTAGGTGCTCAATGAACATTTACTGATCCCTAAAAATATATAAACTCCAGCTTTTAGGGTACCACCAATCTCACGGGAAGGGCAGATGTGCAGACAGAATGGTGGACGTATAAAATCAAGCCTCCATCTGGGGATCCCATCTTCCTCCACATGGTTCCAGTGAAGTGATTCCAACCCATGGCCAGCTTGAAGGTCCCCAGTCAGAACCATGACGCCCAGCTCAGGCCAGGCCAGGGGGAACGGATGTATCACAGGACTCGTCTTTTCTACTAGACACTGGTTCTCAAGGTGAAGCCAATGCGGAGTAGCTCCAGGACACACAGAACCAGTCTCCCGAGGACTGCCAGCTGAGACGTGGATCCAGGCCTGCTGGAAGCCAGCTTCGCCTCTTGAGCGTCTCAGCAAGTAACCAATAAATGCCACCTTTTTTGGCTGCTTGGCCACTGAGTTTGGTTTCTGTCACTCGCACCCCAAAGCACCCTGAATGACAGGACTGCAACACAACTCAATCCCCAACACCCAACATGGTGGCTGGTACAACAGATATTCACTAAACATGCCCAGTCCCATCCGGGTGGCGGAGGCGCCACCGGGAGCTTCGCGGCAAAGGGCAAGGCGCCAAAGCCAAGGAGCCCAGAGCCTCCCTGTGGGCAGCACAAAGCACAGAGGAGCCCTGCGGCCTGGAGCCGACACACAGCAGATGCTCGGTAAATGGCAACGATAATCACCATCACCACCACCACCCACTCACCCAAGAAGGCAGGAATGATGGGGGAAGAAGGGGGCGGCCCGGTAGGGTCGCCAAGGGGATGGGCCAGGGCAACAGCAACGGAAGGAACAGGAGCAGCCTGGGTGTACCAGGGCCCCTATAATGCAGCCGGTCACCATCATCACCACATGGGAATGTGGGTCCGGAGCTTCCACCTCTTCCCACTTCTCCTAAGAAGAAATCTAAATTTTCAAGTGAAATTCCCCAGTATTTAACATAACCATGCAGGCTGAGGCTCAGTTTAGCCCGTAAGCCTCTTCAGACCTCACCAAGAGAGCAGGCTTTGAACATGGATAAGTCCAAGTCTGCAATTCTGCCTCAGCCCAGGACTAGGCTGTGTGGCTCTAGACAGGTCGCTTAACCTCTCTGGGCCTCCATTACTTGTCGTACCTCATCTACCCCCCCTCATGGGCTGCAACGAAGGACTCAGGCAGATGAAGCCCCGGCATCAGCCCAGGGTCTGGAACGTTAGTTAGGAACTCAATACACTGGGGCAGGGGAGATGGAGGGACAGTGTAATGAACTGGGTCTGAAACCCCCCCCCCAACACTGTCACTGGTGGAAACCAGAGGAATCAGGGGTCTTGGGGTGGAATTAAAGTAGAGAACCACAGTCCTAGAGATGGTTGGTCCATACGGCCTTCCCACTGCCAAGGCCGGGTGGCAAGGGCAGAGGGGAGGAAAGCTGGTCTGTCACATCACTGCTCTGGGCTACTGGGGCTGCCTGGGTGCAAATCCCAGCTCCACCACTTACTGGCTGCACGTGTCAGCAAGTTACTTAACCTCTCTGTGCCTCGGTTTCCTCCTCTGAACAGTAAGGATCATGGTCGTAAAGTTGCTGGAAGACAGAATGAGTCCACAGCCAGGTGCTACTCTCAAGGACACAGACCCGGGCCCCACACCCCGACAGCTCCCATTAGCGGCTCTTGCTCTCCACACCTGTCCTTCCCAGGCCTCCTCTGGCGAGCGAGAGCCGGTCCCCACCCGCCCGCTCACCTGAAGGTGATGGCGTAGGAGTCGGTGCCCTCCCGCCTCCGGATGAGGAAGGCGCCGTCCCGGGGAACCCTCATTAGCATGTCCTCTGCTTCCCCGCGGCTCAGCCCGTCATAGTACCACCTGCAGCACGGGGAAACGGCCACGTGAGAGAGCCACCCACGGAGGGGGCGGCACTGGGCTCTGAGGACACCTGGAATATGACCCCAGAAACCACCATGGAACTTGCACCGTGGGCTTCCCCACCCAAAAACGCCGCTGAAGACAGCAATTTTTTTTAGGAGACCACCAAGATGTAGCTCGGGTAAAACATTCCTACAGTAGGTCTGCTTGGAGCACGAGAGAATAAATTTAACTGAACTGTATCCTCCCACCCCATCAGCCTGACTCAGGGCCAGCATCCATCACTGCAGAGAACAGAAAATCGGAGGCAAGAGAACACAGGGAACAGAGTTTTAGGAAGGTCTTTTGGTTTGGCTGGTCTTTGGTTACTTTCAAAGATATGAAATAGCAAATTTTAGAAGGCAATCCATACGAATATAGACAAAAGTAAGAAAGCTGCTATAAGTTACAAGGCCTCTCAGTAATGTACATTTTAGCAGCCTTCTGCTTAAAAAGAGCTCCCCCCGCCCCACCACTTATTTCCAGAATTGGTTAACCCTTTGCAAGGCATAACTAATATTCATTTCACTGGATAAAAAATGAAGGGTAAATGTGTACAATTACTTTCCTTCTTGTTCACTTTCAGAGTGAACAGGAATGAGCTTTGACAAGCAGAATGATATCACCCGGCCAAAAATTCACCGCCAAAAATCACAACCCGAGAGCTCAGGACTGTGAAGGTAAAGGAGAAGAAGGGCAGGGAGAGGCCAAGGGAAAGAGAAAATAGGGGGAGTAGGTGACTGGAAACTGGGGCCATCCTGGGGAATTTAAGAGATCCCGGGGGACCTGGGTGAGGGGCCTCGTGGGAAGCTGGGCCCCAGCACACCCACAAGACTGGCTTTTCTGACTGGGAAACCCCATCCGCCTGGGCGTCTGCACCCGCTAAACCTGGCGCTTGAGGTCTGCTGCCCCGGGAGCACGGGCGCACGTACGGCTTTGACTCGTGGGGGTTGGGGTTGGGCACAGGGTCGGTGAGCCGAAGCTCGAACTCCGTGCAGCGCAGGTGCGTCTCCCGGTAGTGCTGGATGAGGGCATACATGCTGGGGAACATGATGTTGTCAGTCAGGAAGTACTTCGTGGTCCCACCGTCCATGGTGGAACGGATCCGGCAGTGCTGGACCCGGCCAGACCGCCTGTAGGGAGACAGACAACATTAGCACCGAGGCCGGGCCCACCGGCCCTGCCTACACCCAGGGTGTCAGAGAACGTGGCGAGGGAGGGAAGGGGGGGTGGCCAGGACTGCGGCCAGGGGCATTGATGGGGAGGCACCGTGTGCGGCCACACAGGCCTCCCTCTGCTCTTAGAACAGGCTTGGGCTTTAGCGCCTGGATTCCAGAACATTCTACCTACTTCGTCCACCTACTTTTACCTACTTAACTCCTAACTCTGGAGCCAGATGGCCTAGGTGTAAATCCTGACTCAGCCAGTTATGTGCTAAGTGACCTTGAACAAGTGACTTGTCCTCTCTGAGCCTCCACATCATCATCCTTGTGGTCTGTCCTCGCTAAGCTGTCCTGAGGACTGAACAAGGTCACACACAAAATGTGCCTAGAATGCTGCCTGGCACATGGGAAGCATCTTGTAGGTGTGAGCGGTCACTATTCTAGGTATGTTGTTATAATGTGTCTCCATGGAAACACCACTTCTTGCAGGAAGTCTTCCCTGACCACTCCGGCCCCCAACATTACATCAAGTCCTGCTCTTACGGACTTCTGTAACATTTAGCATTTTTTGCATTGCACGTATCACAACTATAATTATAGAGAATCGATTCCTTTTTCATTGTCTAATTCCCTGACCGGACTCTAATCCCCATCAGGACAGGGATCCTGTCTGTCTTATCGTTGTGCCCAGCACAGAGCAATCACTCAATGAATACCCTTTAGTGAATGAAGGTACTAATGAGTGAGTGAGTGAGAAAGCTCACAACAGCTCCATAAAGCAACCTTTAGAATCTCTATTTTAGGGACAAGGAAACAGAGATTGCAGGAGGTTGAGTGACTTACCCAAGGGCACCCCACCTGCTCTAGAGCCAGGACTGGAGGGTTGGGGGTGTGTGAGGCCACACTGTCCTTAGTGCAGGGTCAGATCCTGTCTTTACTTAAAATGTTGACGATACTGTGTTCATCACGGATTTTTCATTACTTCTGATTTTTAAAAAATACTGCATTGAAATACCACTAATCTTGATTGCTAAGTGTCCTGGGCCTCACCTGCCTCGGCCCACCCCTGCCCCGCACAGATTCCTAAATGAAGCTTGGGGTTCTGGTCTAGGCCTGAGCTCACACAACTCGCCGCATGCTCTCCCCCACTCCGCCCCCGCCGCCCTGGCCAGCTGCGAGGGGAAGGCGGCATGCCCCTACCAGAAGGACAGGGTGTAGTCGTTGGGGAAGGTCTTGCTCTCCCGCACCAGGAAGGTCCCATCCTTGCCCCCCGTCTCCGCACAATATTCCTGCAGCAGCTTCTCGGCACTCGTCCTCTTCTCTACCTTCTTGTGGAACCACTCCTCCCCAAAATGCAGCTCCGTGGGGGGTGTATCCTGGGCCACAAAGAGAGGAGCAGTTTCTGAAAACCTGGCTCGGGACTGGAGAGCAGACAGGCCGGCTTCAGCTTGCCCTCACCCCAAGAGGTCTGGGAAGACGGCTTCCACTGCCCTCCTTTGCCTGCCACCATGGGTGGTGGCCTCCTGGAGTCCTAAGACATGGGTTAAGGGGTCCCTGGTACGGGTTTCAACCCTACTGCACAAGGAGTCTGAGAGCGATAATGCCCAGGGGGCTGCACTCAAGAAACAGCACCAAGGATGGCCAGGAGCTGGAGGGGAGAGGGCAGGAAAGCTGGGAATGAGGCTGGAGGTGGGGCTGGACAGAGCATCCAAAGGTCCTCCCCTCCCACTCGGAGCACAGGCCCATCAGGCCCTTCAGGGAGCAGGAAAGAACTGCTTGAATCTCATTGGTTGCCCAGCCAGCCAATCAGAAAAGAGCCAGGCAGACCTGGGTACCAAAGAGGCAGCTCCTTGGGCTGAGGATGTTGGGGCCTGGGGGCCATGGGAGCGAGGACAGGTTGGGAGGCTGTGTCCCCTACCTGGGGCAGCTCCTCTTCTGCAGTCTGTTCAATATCGTCACTGAACGACAGCTTGGCGTTAGCGATGGCACAGTAGTGCCGAGTCCATTTCTAGAAAGGGGAACCAGCATTAGCTCTGCCCTCAGCCTCTGCCCCATCAAGTCTGGGGCCCCGCCCAGCATGACGCCAGGATTTACGAGGGATGCACCTTTCCCGCTTTTCTTGGACATTTACGGTGGTTCCATGGAATTCCGTCCCCTTCAAGACGTTTCTTTTAAAACATCTATTTTTGGGTTCTCTGGGCATTTTCAGGACTTTTTTAATTCACTGTGTCTAAGGGTTGATACAACTTAGTATCAAATTTCCAGTTCATGTTTATTTAATGTGAAGCCTTTTATGAATGACGGGATTGTCTTTTGGGTCTCGTGACCGTCTTTTTCTATTACCTCCACTTTTTATGACTTTCAAGATTCCTCTTCAATGTCTGTGACTTAATCCTTTATTTAAGCATTAACAATTTTTAGTATTTCTAGGATGTAAGGACAGACATATCAAAATATATGCAAATGGATCTGTATGTTAGGTTAAGGGACGTGAGAAGTGGCATTAGCATTCAAAATGCATCCCTCTCACCAAAATAAGGGTTCTGCGGGAACTGTGCCAGATTGAAGAGCACTAAGGAGTTAGGACAACCAAATACACTGTCACATCCTGGATTGAACCCTGGACCAAAAAAAGGACATCAGGACACCAACTGGTAAAACTGAAATAAGGTCCATGAATTAATTAGTGGTATTGCACCAATGTTCATTTCCTGCTTCCAATAATTACACTCTGGTTATGGAGGACGTTAGTATTGGGGGAAGCTGACTGAAGGGTATGTAAAAATTCTTTGTGTGTGTGCATGTAAATGCATCGTATGTTATGTGGAATATAAAGTAATTTCAAAGTAAAATAATAATGCAAAAAAAAAAGGTCAAAATGGGAGTAAGATAGGAATATTCTCAGAGTTCTCTAGTAGGCCTCAGATGCACTCAAGGCTCTGAGAAGGGGTACAAGGAGACCCACCTGGTCGATGGAATCCCACATGTACAGTTCACCCTGTTGCTTGTGCTCATCTTTCTTGTCCTCCATGTCGACATCCACGTCGCCTCGGGGGCCCAGCTTCTTATGCTGAGGGGAAAAAATACACATAGCCTATCTCCTTCAAGACCCAAGTTTAGGATCTTTGAGCCAGCAAGCATTCATCCACATCAGCCAGCCAGCCAGCATCTATCTGCCGCATCTACCTCAGGGCCTTTGCACTGCCCGTTCTCTCTGCCTGGTTTCTGTCTCACTACATTCAGCTCTCTGCTCAGTGTCACCTCCTCAGATGAGCTTTCCCCGACTACTTGATCTAAAAATAGCTTCCACTCCCCTTTCCACCCCTGTCACTCTCTGGCCCCTGGGAGTTATTTTCCATATTCTTGGCCCTTTGTGTATCTATGTGTCTATCTGTATTCTGTCTTCCCTGCCAAAAAATATAAGCCCCATCAGGGCAGGACTTTGTGCTGTCCCCTGTTGAATCTCCTGTGGCAGTTCAGCAAATAGGAAGTGCTCAATAAACATTCAATGTATCAGCAATACCACCTGCATGCCCCACATTCTCTGGCACACACAGGGAAAGGCAGGAACAGCCGTCCGGGAGCCCAGACTGCAGGGCAGTGGACTGCACACTGGGGATGCAGAATTAAGCTGCTTTATCAGCTGTGTGACCCTGGGCAGGAGGCTGCACTTCTCTGGGCCTCACAGTTCTCATCAGTGAGACTAAGACCGCGACTACAACAACCTACATCCAGGTGAGTACTGACGCCCACCCAGGCCAGTATTTGTAAACCCTTGATTCTGGTGGCCCGGAGGAGGGAGCTCAGGATTGGGAGTCTGTCCGGGGCTCGAGTGTGGGGCCTTACTCGCTGTGACAACTAGTCTCAGTCATTTCCTCTGTGAAATGGGGTTAACGACAGCCCCGGCTGCGTCCTGTCAGCCCATGGGCGTGAAAGACACCTGTCAACACTGAGGCATGATGTATTTCATTTTGAACGGCCTTGAATTACTTCTTGGGCAGGAACTAACCACAACCTCAGCTAAGCCACCTTCTAGACCTCAAGGTCCCCAACTGGAAAGTGGGCCTGGGGCCTGGGATTTGCCACCTCTCAGGGCTGTAGGAGACTGGATAGTATTTAGTGTCATGCCTAGCCAGGCTCACAAATGCTATTCCTGCCCTCTTTCCTGAAACAGGAGTGAGCCAAGAAGTACCACCGGGAGGCAATGGGTGCTCTGACCAGGGCTGTCACTACGTCCCACCCTAAAACAAGAGCCAGAAAATCTCTGGGGACACATAGAGAACAGTCCCAAGAAAGCAAAGCTACAGAGAAATGCAGACTCACTGACCTAATGCCTGAGAAGCTGTAGACCCTCCCGAGCCGAGCTCCTTTGGCTTCTAGTCCTGCCTTCCCCAGGCTGGAAGTTTCCCTTGGTGTCTCAGGGAGAAGTGCCCCAGGGTCTTAGTCAAATCCTGCAGATAGGCTGGTGCTTTTACCCTGAGGGCACCAACAGCCCATCCTCTGGATGAACCTCTGAGAAAGCCCCCTCACGCCATTTGGCACATCTCTGTTGACAGGTCTGTCTCCCCACTAGACCATGACCTCCTGGCACACAGGGATTATACCCAGTGCCTCTTGATGGCTCAGTGACAATCTAGGGAATGTGCCCTGTGTTCACACCACCACACGTTTATGGATGTTATTCCCCCAACCTGAGAGCACTGCCCCCTCTCTGCCTAATAAACACCTGTCCACTCTTCCATATGAACCTGCTACTTGTCAACAAAATCCATCCCACTCCTTCTACCAATGGCCACCAACTGGAGACTTCATGTTCAGCCCCCTTTGTGGGAGATGTGGTCATGTGACAGTTCTCACACACAGGACAGGCTGGGAAATACCAAACTGACATCCTGCTTATTTGCAGAAATTGCGGAACTTGGACACACTCACGTTGCCCTTTCTATGGGCTGGAGCTCAGATGAGCCTACAACCCAACATCAACCCCCCCCCAGGGCAGAGCGTCTACCCAGTTTCTGTACCAGGGACCTCCTTCGAAGGTGGTGAAGACGATGGACCCCTTTCTCAGAACAACATTGACAACGCATAGAATAAGAAAAACTACACTAAAATACAGTTATTAACATATCAAATATTTATAATATAAATAGATGTGCTTCCTTATTAACTTTTTATATAAGATCTAGAGTCAAATCTATTAACCACCATAATTTCAAAGTAGTGATGAGGACAAGATCATTTTGAGATATTTGTAGTAACTGTAAACATGATATGAAAATATCCACGATTTCCGCTGGTGACAAAGCCCCAAGTGGCTTGTTGCCAATATTCACAATGGAAGGAAACGTTAAGTTTTACTTACAGGTTAATAAAAGTAAAGAGGCAACATTTTCCCCCAAAGTTCACACACTACCATACCCCAGATTCTAACTGTGGATTCTCTGGAGGGGTCTACAGAACCTCAGCTGAAAATCCTTTCCCTAGGAGACTGCAGAACAAGGTAAGAGGATGCTGGTTCCCTTGATAGCCTTGTGGACCAGAGCTCAAACTTTCTAGAACACTCTCCCTCATCCAAAGAAGAAATGACCTCTCCTATGCTTTAAGCCACTATATATCTGGTCTCTCTGTCTTAGTAATACAGATCCCCTCTCCCCGGTGTCCCTGGCGCTCTCGGGCACGGCTGATCCTTCATCCCTCCCCACAGCACTTGGCAAGCCATCCCCTTCGTCCATGAGCACACGCAGCCTTTTGGGGCAACTGTCCACCTCCAGTCCATGTCCATCTCACACACTGGACTGGGACACAGAGGCACCTAGAGGTGAAACGACCTTGCCCAGCGTCGCTGAGGGAGTTAGCAAGGAGAGCTGGTGTGAGTCCAGGCAGTGGGACCAGGAGCCTGGGCTCTGAGCCACCTGGTCTCCTGAGTGACAGGCCACCCAAGGCCACCTACCTTGATGATGATCTTCCCTCGCAGCTGGCTGGGCGAGGGCAGCTGGTCCGCGCTGGCCTCCGTGGGCTTCATCAGCAGCTGGTCGCCAAACACCTCCTTGAACACCCTGGCCATGTGCCGCTGCTGCTCCACACAACAGTGCTCCTCGATGGACAGGATCACTGGGAAGCTGTGTGCGGGCGGAGCCAGCTCAGCTCAGCAGGGGGGCGGCGGCAGGGCGGGGAACCAGAGGTCACTGGTTTCCCAGAGCCAGCCTCCTCCCCACGCCAGAACCAGGGAGGCACTTGCACTTTGGGCCTGTAGGGGGCGCCAACGCTCAGCTGAAGACTTGTTGGGCGCCACCAGAGGATGGAGACGGGTGTGTGTGTGTGTGTGTGTGTGTGTGTGTGTGTGTGACCATGTGTGACTGTGTGTGTGACTGTGTGAGATTGTGTGTGACTATGTGTGTGTGACTGTGTGTGAGAGAGACTGTGTGGCTGTGACTGTGTGACTATGTGACTGTATGTGTGTGACTGTGTGTGACTGTGTGTGTGTGCATGTGACTGTGACTGTGTGACCGTATGTGACTGTGTGTGACTGTGTGAGAGAGACTGTGTGACTGTATATGACTGTGTGTGTGTGTGAGACTGTGTGTCGCTGTGACTGTGTGTGACTGTATGGGACTGTGTGTGTGTGTGTGAGACTGTGTGTCGCTGTGACTGTGTGTGACTGTATGGGACTGTGTGTGTGTGTGAGAGACTGTGTGGCTGTGACTGTATGTGACTGTATGTGACTGTATGTGTGTGTGTGTGTGTGTGTGTGTGAGACTGTGTGTGACTGTGCGTGCATGCACGAGGGCGTCTGTCCACCTTTCCCTTAAAGACGAACCACCAGGGAATCAGTCAACGGACCTTGAAGTGACAAAGGCATGGTCTTTGATGGCCTGCACGACATCATCAAACTTGATCTTGGTGGTCCGTGTCCAGCCGTGGTAGATGATGGGCTTCCCGTCGGGCCCGTCCCAGCAGTCCACTGAGGGAAGAAACGTGTAGTCTCAACACCCGGCTGTCTCTCCCCACCTCAAGAGTCCACTGAAGGCAGCCACACTGGGCGGGGGGGCAGCTGCAAGCTCGGCCCCGGCCCCCCACCATGGCTCAGTCACTAGGACATGGGGGCCACACCCAGTAATTCCCCTCAGGGGCCGGCAACACGAGGACCCCTGTTATCTGTGTACATGCATTACTCATGCAGTTACGGGAAGACTCTGGTTGCTTAATTAAAGGTCCCCAATACATTTGTCCCAAAGAAACTAATTTCAATGTTTCCTTTTTTTTTTTTTTTAAGAGATTTATAATGTGGGATTTTTTCTGATTTCACTTGGCTTGCTTTTTCTGCTAATGGAAATAAGAGCAATGAGACATTTACTTTTTTAAAGTTCACAGGAAAATATTCAAACAGAACTAGATTATGTAGAAGGTGAACATCCCCTCTATTTTCAACCCCCAGAGGTAAGAGGAGCGGACCGTTTCAAACTTGATTTTTTCACATCTGCTTTTTTCTGGGGTGGGGGGCATACACCAGGCAAACGTCTACAGGAATCAGTGCCACTCGAGTCTGATGCTCTGATGAATGTGCTTGATAAAACTGGAACTTCCATCAGTGCTCTGTGCCCTTTCTCAGCCCAGTACACCCGCCCGCCTTTGGTGGCACGGTCAGGCCGGGAGGAAGCAGTGGGCTCCTGAGCACGTCCAGGGGCCTTGATCGTCTGTGCTGGGGTGACCATGAGCAACTATGAAAAGCAGCTGGGCCAGATGCTAAAACATAGAGGGCTCCTGCCTTCCTCAAATAACAGCCTGGAGGGAAGCTGAAGGAGAAAAGAGCGTAACAAAGCCATCTTTGGTACTGGACTCCCAGCCCAGCCACTACATCAGGACATTCTCTAGATGCCCCAAACCACTGCCCCAGGGTTTCTTTTTTTTTTTTATGTTATGTTAATCACCATACATTACATCATTAGTTTGTGGGTTTTTTTTAAAGATTTTATTTATTTATTTGAGAGAGAGAATGAGATAGAGGCAGAGAGAGCACGAGAAGGGGGAGGGTCAGAGGGAGAAGCAGCCTTCCTGCTGAGCAGGGAGCCCGATGCGGGACTCGATCCCGGGACTCCAGGATCATGACCTGAGCCGAAGGCAGTCGCTTAACCAACTGAGCCACTCAGGCGCCCTACATCATTAGTTTTTGCTGTAGTGTTCCATGATACACTGTTTGCGTATAACACCCAGTGCTCCATGGAGAACGTGCCCTCTTTAATACCCACCACCAGGCTAACCCATCCCCCCACCCCCTCCCCTCTAGAACCCTCAGTTTGTTTCTCAGAGTCCATAGTCTCTCATGGTTCATCTCCCCCTCCGATTTCTCCCCCTTCATTCTTCCTGCCTCAGGGTTTCTGACTCCAACCCAGCCAGGCTTGACACCATACCTTGTCCTGGGGGGAAATCTTCTGGGGAAAGGTGCCTAGCATTTGGTGGCCACGTCCTCCACCCCCAGATGCTACGGGCACCCGGGTCCTCCCTTTGCCTGTCCCACTCACCCCCACGACTCAGGCCTTTCAGACAACAAAAAGCATCGAGCAGCTACTTGGCAGACCTCAATTCACCGTAAGTGTCATCTCCACCGGGAAAATGGTACTCACGCTCAATGCAGCGACAGCCCATCCGTAGGCAGCGGATATATGCTTCCGTGGACGACTCGCTCCGCAGCTGATCACCGGTGAGATACCTGAGGGAGAGGAGGCAGTGGCCATGTGGGGGCAGGGCTGCACCTTGGGGCATCCTGGGGAACTTCTCAGCCCAAGTGCCCAACATCCTGAATCCTTCCTGTCTAAAAGATCCATGGTTAGTAGCAGCAATGTCCACAATAGCCAAACTGTGGAAAGAGCCAAGATGTCCATCGACAGATGACTGGATAAAGAAGATGTGGTATATATATACAATGGAATATTATGCAGCCATCAAAAGGAATGAGATCTTGCCATTTGCAACGACGTGGATGGAACTGGAGGGTATTATGTTGAGTGAAATAAGTCAAACAGAGAAAGA